>NC_092219.1:2478222-2807153 GCF_042764415.1 Remersonia thermophila
CCCACTTCCCGGGCGCGGCGACCATGACGTACGGCAGGGTGAGAAGAATGATCTTGACGATCTCGGTGCCGATCGTCTGCGCATTCGTTAGCGTGGACGCCCCAGCAACAGCAACCGTCCTGGGCGGGGTGCGGGAGAAGGCTTACATCCTCCGAGCTCGCCGTCTGCAAATCCACCGCGCGCGCAAACAGCTCCTCGAGAACCGGAAACACACCCTCCCCCTCGAGGCACCCCTGCAGGCACGCGAGCAGCTTCAGGTAAAGCTTCACATCCCGCCACTCCCCCGCGCCGATCTTTTCCTCGATCCTCGACGACAGCTTTGCCAGCAACATGTCCACGACCTGCGGCTTCGCGGCGTTGGCGACCAGCACCACGGCAGCCGTGAACGGCGTCTTGAGCGGCTGCTCGACGGCCAGCTGCAGCACCAGGTCGACAAAGTTTCCGCGCAGCAGCTCGTCGTCCCAGTTGTCGGTGAACAGATTGGCGATGTGCGTCACCTCGTCGTGCCAGGAGCGCATGGGGTTCTCGGCGATGGCGATGAGCTGCTTGCGGACGCGCACGTGCGGAGGGGGTCCGTCGAAGCGCCGGCGGCCATAAGCAGGCGGCGGGCCGCGCCGGTCGTGGTCGTCATCGTCTGGGAGGGAAAGGGAGGCGTCAGCGAGATGCCGGACGGCTGCTTGGAGCGATGCCATGAGACGAGTCTAGCCAGAGCTGTGCCGACCGCGGCCGGCGGCACTCGGCAACGGGACACGTTTTCTGCGTTCTGGCCCATAGGCCAACCCAGCCGATGGTCCTTGGAATAGGGTTCCCGGCAGGGTAGAAAAGAAATCCCACAGAAACTGCGACAATCAAAACTCACCCCGATAGCGACGCTTCCTCGGATTGTAGCTGCTCCCGCCTCTGCGGTCGTAGTCGGCCATGGTCGCGAGCAATTGGCGACGATCCAACGGTCCAATAAATGTTTCGTCAGCACCGGGTTGTCCGGGGGGGCTCGCTGAGCTGGCGATGGATGGGAAAAGGCAGTCGGAGGTCGATGGTGGTTGAACGGTAAGCAGCGAAGTTCGGAGTTGGTCGTCGTTTGTTGGATTTCCAAGGTTGAAGTTGCAAGCAAACAATTGCTGACTGCCTTGCGGTTGCCGGGAAAGTTGCGCTGCCAAGCGCGATTCAAATGTGGGTCTGGAGCCGCGCGTGAGCTTCCCGGATGGACCTGCAGTGGTGCGCACAAGATCCGGCTGGGGCCCACAGTGACCTCACTCTGCTTGGAACCCAAAACTGAAACCAATCTTGGCCCCCCCATTAACGCTTAGGTACCTAGGTAGCTACTCCGTATCTCCCGGCGGAATGCGAGGTGCTTTCTGCCTTAATCAATAGGAACAAGACCTGCTAGATACCTACTGTGTTGGTAGGCACAACCTCATTGGGTTTGATTGTTCTCGTCCTTTCTAGAATAGAAGCCCAAGGTACCTCGCCTTACGCGACTTAGGTACTCTGCATAGACAGCTGGAGGCATAGAGACAAGTTTTATTTTTTTGTTCCTTTGGTGTATTCTGTTGATTCCTTTGGCAGACGACATACCGTACCGTGGCATTGGATCGTCATGCCAGCGGAGGCCCACTTAGGTCATTTGCACCTGGTGATGCTCTCCCACCACAGAACGAGAAGCAAGTAGCTGAGGCGATTTGATACCCGGAACCTGTCTGCCCATTGCAATTTCTATTTTCTGCCCTGCAGCTTTATGCTACAACTCCCTCGCGTTGCGTTACCTCAGCTAAGTACTACCTACCCCCGAGTTTGCCCAACCTACCTACCTTGGTAGGTGGGGGTAGGGAGGCACAGGGCAGTTCCACACACCAGGATGGGAGCTACCAGCACCGCTGACTTATACCATCATGACAACTCATACCACCAGACAATATATAACACAAAACGGCCATGCAATGTCGGGCATTTCGAGTCGCTCTTCTTATTCATCTTTACCGCTGCTGTCTGCCTGCTTGCTTGCCTGCTTGCCTGCCTGCCTGCCTGCCTGTTTACCTGCTTCTTCCTGCTGCTGTGCTAAGCACGTCCGTCATCATAACTGTCTACCGCGCCATGGAAAAGTCAATGGAAGATTCAATCACACAATCATCATCCCGTTCCGCAATCACATCCATCTCCGAAAGCCCTTTCCTGCTTGCTGTTGTCCACGCTGCGTTCCACATCCGTCCACACGGCACTGCCGTCACGCCCGCCTCCCACCAATATTCTCCATCCGTCCAGCCATCCATTCATTCATTCATGCGATCTCCCTTCGTCGTCTTCTTCTTCTTCTTCCCACCGTGGTCTTGACTTAATCCAGTCCAGAGAGACAGGTCGAGCGTCCAGCCTCCGAGGAGTGACAGAGCGAGAGCGAGAGAACTGAAACAAAAAAAGAAACAAAAAAGGACAAGAGAAGTGACGACAAGACCAGAGAGAGAGGCGCTAGACATATTCCTCCACCGCGAAAACAAAACACATCCCCAGCCAAAGCCCTTCTCTTTCCTCCTCCTCATTTCCCTCTTCTCTTCCTTCTCCCCCAACCGCAACAACAGAAGCAGACGAAACCAATGTCATGAAGTCATTATCCCTTTGCTCTTCTTCCTCCAGCGAGAAACAAGGTCCGGGCTGCTTCGCAAAAACCTAGAAGGCCACCATGAGCAGAAACAAGAATAACTGCTACTGGCCACCATCGTTGATTGCCGTTGTCCCGTTTATTATTGTGGCTAACGCCACAATCGGAAAAAGAAGAGAGGGAAAAGGAAAAGAAAAACAGGAAAGAGGCAGATCCATCAATAGGTTTTTTCAAGGGGGGGGGGGGCTGAGTAGCGTCTGTCGATGTGCTGTGTTGTCGAGGTCGGAATAAGCAGAAGCCATCTCGATCGGTCATGCATAGGTCGAAAGCAGAACTCTAAAAAAGGACGAACCGAAGAAGAAAAAAGAAAACGAGAGATAGATAGAAAACAAAACAAGAGAGAGAGCCCCCCCTTGGTCCAGTGGCACCCGGCTGAAAAAGCGGCCTGCCCTCAACCGCCATGTCTTTTTTCCGTTGTTGATACTTGTGAGGATGACTGAGATTGACTGATTTGTATTGCGTGGGCGACGGCTGCGCGCACCCTTAGGACCCCGGCCCGACACGACCTCCCAAACCTCCACACGCATCTCTCGACACAGCTTCTTTGGCCTGGAGCCAAACGAGTCGGGGTCCAAGCTTCGTCGCCCAGCTCCACGGTTTCTTTCATCGCCATCTCAGTGTTCTGGCGTGGGTATCTCCAACGGAAATTCCTTCCTTGTCATCACCACGAACGGGTGGGCGGGGGGCTCACGAAACGAGACAAAGTCGCTGCCTCCGGCTGGATCTCGAGATGATACTCTCTGCTGGAAAAGTACAGCATGAACTGGCCAACAATCGACAATGTTTGAGACGACCGTACTCTCGGTGTGGGACGGCATCACCAGGGCCGAATGGGCTCAATCTAGCTTCGCCATCATCTCCGGCTTCGTCAAGGGCGTGAAATTGTCGATGTCGAGGCCCTCCGCGGCGAGAACCGGCCTCATATGCGGCGGGACCAGCTGGTGGTTGAGGTCTGGGGCTATCGACAGCTCTGCAACGGGGGCCGTTAGCATGGGTGAAACAGGTGGGGTCAAAAGGGGAAGAGAGTGAAGGGGGCGGGGGGGGGGAAGGGGGAGAAACAGGGTAGCGCAAACGGAGACTGAAAAAAAAGGGGGGGAGGGAGGGGGTGGGAGCGAAGCAAAGTCTCTTACCATGACGCGAAAAGTTGAACAGCGGAGGAAGATCGCGGAGTTCTCCTGTGCCGTGCCTCGAGTCTGGGAGCTTCGTGTTGGGGTCGCGGAGCTCGTCGAAGAAGGGGTGCACCATGGCATTGATGGCAGCGAGACGGTCCGTCGGGGTGTACTCGAGCAGCCGGGCAATCAGGTCGATGGCATTGGCATCCGCCTTCCTGAACACCTTGTTGAAGGGGTGCGGCTTGATCTGAGGGAACTTATGCTCCATGTAATTCGGGTTCATCGTCCTTATCTGCTCGCGCGTGGGTGTGCCCAGAACCTTGATCTCCACGAGCTGGTCGATGCCGGACTCGCCCGGGAAAAGCGGCTGCCCCAGCATGAGCTCCGCCATAACACAGCCGGTGGACCAGACGTCTGCATCGAACCTCCTGATTAGCTCTGATTCGTAGCGATGGTCACCCTGGGCGCCGAGGAACGCCGCTTACCAATCTTGGTCGTGTAGTTGGTGGCCCCAAAGATCAACTCGGGGGCGCGGTAGTAGCGGGAGCAGATGTACGAAACGTTCGGCTCGTTCTCGACCAGAATCTTAGCGCTGCCAAAGTCGCAGAGCTTCAGGATGCCGGTGGCTGGGTCGAGAAGCAGATTCTGGGGCTTGATGTCGCGGTGGCAGATGCCTTGTGAGTGGATGTAGGCCAGGGCCCGGAAGAGCTGATAGATGTAGAGCTTGACTTCCAGGATCGGCATGGTTGTCTTCATCTTATTGAAGAATCTGGACGCCCTATAGACCGTCTCGGGGACGAACTCTTGCACGAGGTTGAGATAGACCTCATCTTTCTGTGGACGGGGGGGGGGAGGGGGGCACGGACGTTAGCAACCCCGCCGCGTCAAGAGCCCGGAGTGCAAGCAGGGAACCAGGGGGGGCGCCAACTTACGCGCTCGCCGTTGGAGTAGTAGAAGGCCTTGAGCTGGACAATGTTGGGGTGGCGGACGATCCTCATGATCTGCAGTTCTCGGTTCTTGAACCTCTTATCCTGCAAGACCCGCTTGATGGCGGCATCCTCGTTGTTGGGGGCGAGCTTCGTCTGGAACACGACGCCGAACGAGCCGTTGCCCACTATCTTGCACTGGGTGTACTGCAGCTCACGCGTCTCGCCCGTGATGCCATCTTGTACTTTCTCGCGGACCACCTCTGCATGGCGACGTTAGCATCCGGCATCCTTCTCGACCCCGCCTTCGCGAGGAGTCGCAGGCATGTGCAAGCGCGAGCGCGTGCGAATGCGTGCGTGCGTGCGTGTGTGCGCGTGTGTGCAACAAGGCTGCCTCACCTCCCATCCGCAGATTGTTGAAGGCAGCTGGCCTATTTGCCGCCATCGTGTCCCGGGAACGCAGTCGGTGCTACCGATACGAGACGGCCGAACAGTGCTGGAGGCGGCGGGCGCGACGAGCGATAAACCGTGACGAGGTCTGGAGGTGCCGTGTTGGGCAACAAAGATGTCGGGTGCTGGGGGAGCGGGAATGGGGTTGACTCGCCGGGCTCCACGGTCGGGTCCAGCGTGGTCGGTGATGCTGGGGGGGGGCGCAGGGAAGTGCGGATCAAGATCGAATTGATTGTTTTCAGAAGAGTCTCGGGCTCGTTTGGGTTGCAGGCGGCTTGTCGCCCGATGCCGGGGGGGTTGAGGGTTGTCTGAAGCGATGCACTTGGCGACGCAGGCTGGAAAAACCCTGGGCGGGGAGGGGAGCTGATGCAGCAGGCGGGCTGCGACAGGTTGGATTGGCTGCGCCCAGGGAAAGAGGGGAACTCTCTGCTGGCTGTTGAGCTCGCCCGTTCGGTGAGGGTGAAAACCCCCCGTAAGTCACTAGACGCAGTGGTCGGGTGATGGGCAGAGGCAAACAAAGGGCGAAGCGGTCGCGACGCCGGAGGTGGAGACCATGAAAGTGGTTGAGGTTGGTTGCAAAAAGGATCCAAGCAGGAAACAGCTGCAGAATGGAGGGTCAAGGCAGGAACTGGAGGAAGGATGGAAGAGAGGGTTTGATTTTCAGAGGTCGGGCCAAGTGAAGTGGGCTGCTGCTTGGATGGTTTTGGAGGGGCGGGCGCGCCAGCTAATGAGATGACGGCGGGGAACCGACAGGGCACCTGCGCTGCGATCCCAGGTTGCCACTCACAAGGGCGGCCTGGCGGGTACGGTAGGCCAGGGTCAAGTGGCTCCCCGGGGGGGACTCGACGATCCGATGACTGGACGCTCCCGTCTGGGAGGGCAGAAACGGTAGGCACCGCCAGGAGCTTGCCGTCAAAGGAACAAGACAAGAAAAAAAGAAGAAGGACGGCAGTGAAAACACCGACGTATTCCCTCCGGATCTACTGTGCATGGGCTGCGTGCCCGGCAACGAACCTAGGTAGGCAATGACGGGATCCCAACCAGATGAGGGGGTAAGGTGGTGGCTCGGATCAGGGAGGTCAGGCAACCTGACGCATCACGTACTGGATGGATTGGATGTCCGGATGAATGTCGGATGGTGGACTGCGAATACCAGGAGAGCCTCCTAGATAACAAGTTTGGTTGGGAACAAAAGAACAAGAGAGGGCGAGAGCGAGCGACAAATGATGGCGCGGCATCCGCGAAGGATCAGGCATACTCACTTCTCCTTACCGCTAGGTAGCTTTGCCGTAAGCTAACTAATTGTTTATTATAGTATCTGGACGAGCAATAACCTCAGCGGTGGCGGCGGCAGAGCAGTTGGGGCAGCGATAGTCCATACCGGAACGACAACAAACCACCTCCGTCTCCCATCCCCAACACGCACCCTGCTCCTCCTTGTCGGCCGCTGCCCTGCACCTCGCGCGCGTCTGGTGAGGTCAGATGAGCACGGCCTTGGCGTTCTTTACGATCGCTGCAGCCAACCACACCGTTGGCCAGGTGAGGGGTTGGGAAACCAGGACGGGGGACAAGGGTTGGGACGTGGACGGCTCTTCCAGCCTCAGGTGAGGGTTTCGGGACGGCTCGGTGTAGGCGTGCGCGTTGGTCGTCGCTGAAGTGTGCCTTGGGGTTCTAGAAGCGTGGGATTGAAACAAACAGCCATGACGGAGACGCAACGCAAAGAAGCTTGCGCGTGCTTGTTCCTAGGTTCCAACCAGGCCGTGGCGCGGCGATCGAGATGTCTTGCAGGGGCGGCTCCCGCCGGTGGTGAGGTGGGTGAGCGCGAATGGCGGGTCCGTTCCGGGCCGTTTGTCACGGGAGTGGAGTCCATCCTGAACCGAGCTGGGGTGGTGAGGTTGGTCCAGTCCGGGAAGGCCCTGACCGGAGGTTGGTAATAAGCTCCCGTTGAGTGGTGGGAAGAAACTACTACTATAGCAGACGGGCTTTGGGCCCCTACGAGTTTTGTTTGAGACTTGGAACTCTTGCAGAGGATAGGCACCGCAGGGTACGAATCGGCAACCTCCCGAAGCCGTTGGCAATGCGCTAGGTACCGTACCTACGCCGGGAGTTCACAATGGCCCAGGTCCCGGATGCTCGGGCCTGAGGGGAGCAGAACCGGCTGGCCGGTGATAAGAGAGAAAGCGGATCTGGAGCTTCAAGGTTGAGATGCAGGGTTCGGCGTGGCCCCTTTGGTGCGGTTTCCTTGGGCTTTGCACAGCTTCTGGCCAGGCAGTGTGCCCTGACCCTTCCTGCCAGCAATCCAGCGTCCCTGCCTGCTGCGGCTGGAGAACCCGATCCTGTCCATGCCCGGAGACGGTGATGGGATGCATGAAACGAACAAACGCGAGGTTACAGAGCACAGATCCCGTGCCAAGTCACTTGATGAGCTCTGTCTCAGACCGTGAGGGAAGTTCATGATGGCAAGGTTACTTCCCAAGAATCTTCCACGCAGAGGATCCCGTCCCTGGCGGTTGGCCTGTTTGAGAGGGCCTCCTCGACAGGGCGCTGAGCGGCAGCAGGCTCCGGGGGTCCAAGACCCGCAGGAGCCGCCGGGCCCTTTCGTGATCAGGCTGGATGGATCCAACCCTTTGTCGCCCCGCCTTGTGGAGCAGGGTTGCATTGGTCACCTGCCCCTCGCTCCACGCATCGGTTTCTTTGGGAAGGGGGGACGCGACGGAACAAAGCGCTCCCTCGAGTTCGATCCAAGACGGCAAACAGCTGGAGGAAAAAACCCGGGCTCTGGAAATCTCTCAATCCATGGAGATTTTACGCCATGCGAAGCCCTCACCTCCGTCCCGCCTTAGTCATGATCATGGATATCCGACAGCACGGCAGCTGTCGACATAGGCGCCACTTCTGATCGGTCGCCCAAGTTCTCCGGTCGGGGCCGCTCTTGTCCGATTCGAGGGGGGGAAATTAGTGGCGAGTTCAGACAGCGGCCAGCTGACCTGAAAACCTTGACCAGCGTCTCCTCTGACTACGTCGTTTTGTCCGGACCCGTCTGCTCGTTGCTCATCCGCTGCCAGGCCCTGTACACGTTGCACGCACGGCGGTTGGGTTCCCGGTATCGGTCCGTTCTGGAAGACACCAAGCTCCATCGTCACCGCCAGAGGTCGCGTGGAATGGGGACTTTGTTGCGGCAGGCCCCTTAGCCAACGGTTGTTGAGGGCCCGTGGACATGCGGCTCGGTACCTGGATTGGCGCCAGATCTTTTGGGTACCGCTTCAAATGTCAAGTGTCACGTCACCGTCCGTTGGGACTGCTGCCACCAAGCAGTGGTCGGAGGCCCCTCCTTAACTTTAAAGGCGGCAATCCTCGGCTCTCTCTCTCTCCCTCCCTCCCTTTCGAGGACCAAGTACCACGCAGGGAGCTGAAGAGAATCTCTCGTCAGCGCCGTGGCAGAAAATATCGAATCCCTCCATCATCGCTCCATCACCGGCCCCGGATGAAACCGTTGATGGCTCCTTGCCCTGCGGACCAATGACTTGAAAACGGCCCCAACACCCAAACACCCAAACTGCCATCTCGTTGGTGGGGCATGGCGGCCGGTTTCAACCCCGTTCCCCCCCTCCTCCCCTTTTTCCATATGTGCCTCGACGGATTTGTCCACAAGCAGCCAATGCAGGCAACCCTTTATCGTACAAACGCTCGGCTGCGCGTTCCCAAGCGAGAAGGGAGCGACGCGTCTTCTGTGGCTGTGTTGATTGAGATTGATTGAGTTGAAGCGATGCATTTATACAACAAGGTCTCAGGTTGTTAGAGAGTTGGGAAGTTGGCCAATTGGACATTATACACCGTAATCTCTTTTTCTCTTCTCTCTCCCTTTCTCTCTCTCTCAGTCAATCAATCAATCAACAGACACCACTTCAGACAACAGTTCATCGGGGTTGTACTGTTGGATCTAACCTTACCCACCGGAACTAAATCGGAACGTAATGTTAGGTTTAACCTACCTAGTACCTAGTAGTAACTTTCACCGCCAAAGTGCAGTAGTTGGAGGGGTATTGATAATCCAGCCTCCTTTGTATCATAGGTAGGCATTGTGTAGGCTGAGGGCATGGAAGCTTGGAAACACGGAACATAACGCAGAGGCTATTACAGACAAAAGTCAGTAACGGCCGCCGAGCGAATCATTCATGTTAACACATGGAAAAAGATCATGATGGTTAACGGGGCCGCCTCCATAACATCATACACCGCGGGGAATGGGCTGGTAACACAGTTCATTTACGGATTCCAGACCAAAAAAACGCCTAGCAAAGCCAAACCGCACACACACCTCAGTTGTTCTCCGTGGACTTCTGTCCCAGCTCAGAACCCAAGAACCAATCCAGCCAACCATGCAAAGGTCTTGCTCACTCCCAGAATCAACTCCACCACGCTCAGAGAGCGAGGTTGTAAGCATACTCATCCTCCATATTCTGGCTAACCCAGAGCACCACCGAGCTGCAGCGTCGCATGTCAGTACCGGGTTGGACATTTGACCTCAAGGAAGAGAACAAGGAAACAAAAACAAGAGGAGAGAGAGAGAGAGAGGGAGAGAGAGAGAGAGAGAGAGAGAGAGGGAGGAGAGAGAGGGAGAGAGAGGAGAGGAGAGGGAGAGAGAGAGAGAGAGAGGAGAGAGAGAGAGAGAGAGAGAGAGAGAGAGAGACAAAGAAAGAGAGACAAACTCACCTCAACCCCACCAACGCATTCGCAACCACATTCTCCACCCCCATCCCCATGGCCGGGAAGGGCACGCCGGGGACCACATATCTCAGCACGCAAATCGTCACGCCCCCCGCCATCCCGCCGGCGAGGGCCGCGAACCCGAGGAACAGCACCACGCGCGCCTTCCACGCGACCGCCGAGCCCGAGTAGGCGTACGAGTCGGCCGAGAGGCGGGCCTTCTCGACCGAGTTGATGATGAGCATGCCCAGGCTCGAAAAGATAAAGGGCAGCCAGTCGACGAAGCCGACGTGCAGGTCGGAGCCGTTGCGGGCCGACTTGGACCAGACGGCGGCGTCGAGGAGGGTGTAGAAGGCGAGCGAGAACTGCACGGCGGCGGGGGGCGCCGGCGAGGTCAGCGTGCCTGGTTGGCTTGGCTTGGCTTGACTTGGCTTGGCTTGCGTCCCTTTCGTCCTTTCCGCGACGGGTGCCGTCAAGGGGACGAGGGGTACGAGGGGTACGAGGGGGAAGATGGTGGTGACGGGGAGCCCGCGAGGTGACGTACCAAACCGCCGGCGGCATAGACACCGGCGCTGCGCGCCCAGACGCTGTTCATCCACTCCGGGCGGCGGAACTTCCAGAGGCGGTCCTCCTCCATGGTGGGCGCGGGGTTGGTTGTTTCGTGGCGTTCGGGTTGGGTCGTCGTCGTCGTTGCCCGGACCAAGTGGGAAGATCGGCCGTATCGCACGTCCTATCGATGCGTCGTCGTCACGGAGTGCACGTGCGCTCGCGCCTTTGCTGTCTCTGGAAAAGGCAGGTGTGAAACCAAAAATGGCCGACGGAAATGGTTGTTGTCGTCGCAGTTATCAAGGGTTTTTGTCGTTGTGGTCGTGGTCCCTTGCCCATGCTGTCAAGCGGGAAGAAGCTCAGCTGCCTGGCAACGGCGGGATGACGCCGGGGACGTTGCAGTCGGCGCGGTCGGTTGTTGCTGGGCGGACCCACAGGCCAAGCCAAGCTGGAGGCTGACGCCGCACAGCCCGCCAGGCCCTGTTTCAGGAGGAGGCTGAGGCCAGGGTCACGTGACGACCATCCAGGGGGGACGGAGGAGTCGAGAAAGCGACAATGAACCCAGGACGAGGACAAAGCAACCCTCACCATAAGGCAAGAGAAAGTCACAAGGCTAAAAGAAACAAGCAGCCCAAAGGGCCATATTAGGTAGCAAATAGACCCCAAGTATACTGTACAAAACAAAACAACGACTCTTGTCCATCCGTCCGTCTGATCGTCCGTCCACCCACAACGGCCTACCGTCAACTAGCGCAGGTTCACCCCTCCCGACTCATCCCAAAGCCCGGTTCCGTCCGGCGGCGGACACCGGAGGTCAACACGAACCCAGTTCCCATCGGTCTCCCTCCAGGAGCACATCTCAGCCCTCTCTTCCCAGAGAGAGAGAGAGCCAGAGCCGACAACCCAACAGCAAAGAGCACAGGGATGAACCTGGGCCCAACCCATCGACGAGAACAGAAGAGACGAAGAAAAAAAAGTGAACAATATCGCAGCAGCAACCAATGCCGAATCGAAATCAGGGTCGAAATATCCGTCTGAAGCAAGGACTACGGGACGCCTGCAACGCCATCAACCTCCGCAATTCCCCCCCACCATTCCAAGCTCCCAATGATGCCTTGTGTGTTGTGTATGTGGTAACGAAAGGAAAATAATAATAAAAAAAAAGGATAAAGGAGTCCTTGCGTCGCGCGGTCGCGTCGTGTTCGCGTGTATCTTGCGGTGCCTTGCCAGCAAAACTCATGACTTGTGTCGTAGCGTCTTTCCTTCGTGCTTGTTCTTCGCCAATTTTGTTTTTCTTTACGTAGCCCAGTTAGATTTCGATCGTCTTCATGCCCTCCTCGACGTCATCGACCGACGGCTTTTCCTTTCCGTTCGCAGCTGCAGTCCCGGTCGATGTCGCCGTCTCGGTCGTCTCCGTCTTCGCTTCGGTGGCAGGCGCGGCAGCGGCTGGGGATGCTGCGGCTTTTGCGGTGTCGGCCGGTGCGGCATCGCCGTTCGCGGCAAGGGCCGCCAGCTTGGAAGCTGCTTCCTTGCTCTCTTCGTTGCTTTGACGCGGCGTGTCGACCTCGACCAGCTTCTCGGCCCCGGGCTGAGCCGCCGGAGTGGCCGGGGCGGACTCCTCGGCGACCCGCGCCAGGGGGCTGGGCTTGCCGTATCCAGGGCGGATGGGGCTTGGCATGGGGGAGATGGCGCCTCCCGGTCGCTGCATGGAGCGGCCACGGTGCTCGGCGCTAGGGGGCTCCAACGTCGGGTTGATGTAAGGCGAGTTCGGGGCGCTACGCGAACCCGGCGCCATGGACCGGCGCTTGTTGGCGGTACGGCCGTACTTCTGATCCATCCTCCACCGGAGGATGTCAAAGTAAGCCGGTTCGACACGTGCCTGCTTGAACTCGCGCAGCTTGAGCTCGCCCGTGTCCTCGTCGACGAACCAGCGCCCGCTGTTGAGGTCGTCGGCCACGATGCCGAGGAAGGACGCCCACGACCGTGCCACCACGTATTTTGTGTCGTAATCCCGCCCGAACAGGATCACCTGGCCCCAGTTGCCCTTGGGTCCCGGCGCGAGGTCCACGGCCAGATTGTTTCCGCCCCAGTCGCGCACGAGGGGGATCCATCGGGGATGCGCATACACCTTCTGGATGGAGTTGGGCGGCACGCAGTCCTGCCGGGCCAGCAGCTCTTGCCTCCAGTTGGCGTTCCGGGGCGAGGTCGGTGCCGAGCTCGACGATGCGGCCGCGGACGATGATGACGATGCCTGAATGCTGCTCTCGGCGGCGGGTTTGGCCGGAACCGTCGGCGTCCTGGGGAATCTTGGCTCGGCACTGAGGACCTCCTGGTTCACCTTCCTCCAGTTCTCCCACTCCTGCACGATCTCCTCGCAGTCGAGGAGCATGCCGCTAAAGATGATGCCGGTGGGGTTCCCGCCGCGTTCCTGGCCGTCGTGGATCTGAAGAGACTCCCGGACGTCGGTGGGTAGCGAGCAGTCGAGCTGGTGCTCGAGCTCGTTGAGGTCATTGGCCGTACACCCCTCGCAAAGCTGGTCGTACAGCTCGGGGTAGTTCTCCTCGGCCCACGAGTCGATCCTGTTCCACGAATGCGAGACCGGCGGAGGTGGCGGGGCGCCGTCACGGAAGGACTGCATGGGGATCTCGCCGGTGGGACTCTGCATTTCGAAACCGTCGGCGGCGGAGCGAGCGCTCTGGGATCTCAAGCCAGGTGAGTAGGGCACCGGTCCGGGCGACGCAAGCCCGCCACGGCCATCGAGGGTGGAGGTCGAGAGACGGCCCGAGTCGTCGTGGTAAGGGGATGTGATGTCGGGGCGAGATTCGGAGGCGGTTGCGATCGAGGTCAGCCCTTGTCTGGCACCCAGGGGAACGTGACGACCGGTGCGGTATGGAGAGTCGGGGGTGGAATCTGGAGTCTGTGAGCGGAGACAAGAAATGTTGCTAGGTTCGGGGTGCACGAACGTCGGTCATAGCTGGTCATGGTATGCCAGAAGTTGCGGAACGCCGATCCAAGGCTACAAGCGAGAAACCGTGTCAGCAGCAAGATAACCTCAGGGTTGGAAGAGCATGGTTTCCTACCCAGCCATTTTGAAAGCCTATGCCCTGTCGCCGGAAGTCGAGGAGATTGTCGGAAAAAAAAAAGGGGGGGGCCGGCTGGTATGACGAATCTCGCCTTCAAAGTTGAAAATGACCGTGATTTGGTGGTAAACGCAGAGAGATTGGGATGTTGGCAGGTATGCGGACGCGGTCGCGGGCGAAGGGTGTGTTTAAGGAGCGGTAACGTCTGCGGCCGGGAAACCAGACGGTTGGTCGAGAGACGGCGATAACGTTGAATGATGGATGGAAGCGAAGGGGGGAGGACCGCGCCGACCGGGATCAACAACAAAACGAGCGATGCATCCGCATGGGCAGCGATGATTGTTTTTCAGAGACCGGTCGGTGAGAAAGGGAGAGAGAGAGAGGGGGGGGGAGGGAGGGAGAGAGAAAAGGAAAGAAGAAGACAGCAGCGGGAAGCGTTTCGTTGTTCTGGTGTGTCCAACTTGCTTGTCGTCCTTCGGTGTCAGTCGGGAAAGGGAAGAGATGGAATCAACCAATGCGAACCTTTTTCGAGCCCTGGTCCGCTTCAGGACGGCATTTTAATGGAAGGGGTGGACCAAAAGGGGGAATGTTCCACTGGATCTCGTCAAACTGTGGGTCCCCTCCTGTATGGCCCGTCGGGGGGGGGAGGCGGGGGGCTCTGTTTTCTGAAGAAGGCTTCACACGCCCAACGTAGGTGCTAACTCAGGAGTTGCCCTGGGGGGCCTACGGTACCCATCAGCACCCTGGACGTCGCGTCTCACCCGTAAAATGCAGGGATGCTGGGGCTTAGTGCCCTCCACTGTCGGTGGAAAGGCACGGTTACTCAGTATATGGGCGCATCCAGATCGTATGCATTTCAACAGGCGCTGCATTTTTCCACCACAAAAATAAACCTAAGTGCCACGTTGTGTTCATGGGTAGGTTGTTGTTTTCTATCACCTAGGTGACAGAAGCTTGACGAGGCTTTCCCGCAGCGGACGGGACCCATGTGATGACGGTGGTACATACTGAGACGTGATTTACCTTACCTTTTGAGCCTCAGGTACATACCGGTACATACCGGTACCTACCTATAGTATGTACTATAGGGACGCCTCGTGGGTTGCCCGTTGTCCTTGCCTTGGTGCGGTTTTTCACTGTTCACGTTCTGCCCGTCTTGGGCATCGGAAACTTGATGAAATCTCCATGCAGGGGACGCGCCGGAGAAGGCCTGTCAGGGCCGGTCTATACAGTATCCCTAAATCCGTCCTCTGGGCTGAGCGCCCCACTTCGTCCTCCGTTCCATGTTTCCATGTTTCCATGAACAAGTTTTATGTTGATTGATGAACCCATGACCACAAATAACACAGTTGTTGGATCCTGCATCAACAGTGCAGTGAGTGTACAAAGTGCGTACAGCATTGCTGATGCTCTACCACCTATGTAGGTAGTCACGGTAGATAACGGGGTAATGGGCTGACTGGGGGGGGGGGGGTGGGTGAGACAAGTGTAGACTGCACACAGCCAGCAGCGCCGGCTCATGTTGTTGGGCCTTTGCACCTGTTTCAAAACGAAGGACGACGTCACGGAACGCCAGGTTCCTGGCGAGCTGCAGATCGACCGGCTCTTACAATCAAGGAGAAGCGACTTGGCCGTTGTCCGCTGGTAAACAGGATTTGGAGTTACATTGCCGCTTGCCAAACCTGGGGGTTTCATCCATGCAAACAAACCGTAATTACGGTGTAGGTACCTACCTTTGCCTTATTTTAGAAGGACAAGCAAGGAAAGCAAGAAGCAAGCAGCAAGCAGACAACATGATGCTCTATCACGACGCTGCGATATCGATCGCATCGTGTCCTCGTGCACGAGAGCTGACACTGCCCCCATACCTTACCCTTACCTCCCTAAGGGAGATGCACAAGATCAACCTCACGCGAACATGCGGAATGTTGTTGAACGTCCGCTCGACAAGCCCTCCATTCCAGATCCTTACTCCAGAGGCTTCGCCTTGGAGGACCATCCTGGGTGTGGCATCCAAACATCGCACGTTGTGCGAGGAAGCCCGGGCGGTGTGAAGCCACCGTCATGTCCAAAGCCGAGCAGGCAGGCAGGCGATTGGGCCATGGGTATTATCATTCCGTAGATCTCCTCAGCTCTGCCACATAACCTCGCTCAACGTCAACAACTTATCCGCCAATTGCCTCTTCGCCGCCGCCGCAACTCCCCTCTCCGGATCCGCCAGCTGCTCGCTATACCACAGCTCCAGCAACGCCTTGTACTCGTCATACGAGTAGCCCGCCTTCGCAACGCCGTCCCCTTGCTGCTCCTTCGCCTTCGCCTCCGCATCCTCCTTCGCCCTCTTGAGGATCCCATCCGGCCCCTCCATGAACAAGTCAAAATACTCCATGGCCCAGTGGAGCTCGGTCCCGGGCCCGTCCTCGACGTTCTTGAGGTTTTGCTGCAGCACGCGCACGTTGAGCCTCATCCGAGCGCAGCCGCGCTTGTTCATGGGCGCCGTCATGGGCGCGTTGCGCACCAAAAACAGCTTCATCAACAACCCCAGCCCCGCTCGAAGGAACGCCACCTCCCTGGCGGGCGGGATCGCCACGCCGCCGCTCGAGACAACGTTGGGGCCGGTGGGCGCGGGACGGTCCCTCCTCTGCAGGACGCGCGACGTGGTCTCGTCAAAGGCGACCATCTCGCTGTTGAGCTCCAGGATTTGAGGGTCTGGATCCGAGACGTCTTGGTCGAGGAGGTAGGGGGCCGTTTTCGACGGGGAGAGGGCGGTGTGGAGGGACTGCAGAATGCGGCAGCGGACCTCGGCGTGGAGGGTCAGCAGGGCGGTGGTGGCGAGGGAGGTGTAAGAGGTGATGATGCTGTCAAAGGAACTGGGAGCAGTCAGCACGGAGATGTTGGTGATTCTTGGGGGAGCAACGGGAGGAACGTACTGCACAGTCTCCTGCGTCATGGGCAAGTACACCGGTCCTTCCTCCGCCGTGGCTTTGCTGGGGTCGTTGAGCAGGGTCCAGCGCCGTTTCTCCGGCCCACGCGGCAGGCTGGCGCGCGACGAGTCCGTTTCGTTCTGCGTGATGTGCCGCAAGCCCGCCACCTTGACCGAGAGCCAGCGCATGCTCGCGTAGAGGAGACACAGCGATTCGATGGTATCGCGATCTTGGATGATATCGCTCGTGTCGAGGGTCTTGCCCTGGGCGTGGTGCTCCAGGAACAAACGAGCCTCCTTGTCGAGGAGCGCCGGGTCCGGGTCCGCCGCATCCGAGTCCCACAGCTGCTGCATCACCTCGCGGATTTCGCCGGGCTCGAGGGCCAGCGCAGCCGACGCGCACAGCGCCTGCTCGACGCCGGGCGCCGCGTTAGCCCCCGTCTCGTGCGCCTTGGTCACCAGCGATTTGTACCAGGTGAAGCATCGGTCGTAGTAGCGCAGCATCTGCGTGATGATGAGCGAGCTGAGGGCCTGGTCGTGCGGGATGGTGCCGAGCATCCGGCAGAACGCCGTCACGATGGTAAAGAAAGCCGTGGCGCCCTTGAAGACGGGTCGCTTGGCAACGCGAGCCCAGTCGGCGTCCTGCAGGAACGCATCTGCCTCGCCAAACACGGTGTCGCTGAGCTTGCCCAGCGTCTCGTCCAGCTGCGGCTGGAACACGTTGACCAGGAAGTTATCGAGGAACGAGGTGAGAGTGCTGGTGGCGAGATCCGACCCCGGCGGAACAATGCTTCTGAGACGCTGCAGGAAGACGAGCGTGGGCGGCAGCAGCAGGCTCATGTTGAAGACGCTCGGCTCAACCAGAGACTTGTACGTGCCGCTGCCTTGGCCGGCGCCGTATCCAAGACCGGCGCCCTTGCGGGCGGCGGCCGGATCGGTCCGCGGCACGACGACGCCGGCCTTCTTTCCATCCTTCCGCGACGACGAGGCCGAGGTCAAGCCAGGGACGGCGGCGCGGATGATGCCGTCGAGCGCTTCGTACTCGGCGGCCATCTCGGGCGACTTGGCGTCCACCTCCGAGAATCGAAACAGGTGCTCGCGAGCGCCGTTGCTCACCCCGCCCAAGCCCAGGCCGGCGCGCGGCGACGTGCGGTACTGCAGCACATCGGCGTCGGTGGTGACGTAGTTGTGCAGCAAAGAGCGTATCTCGTTCTGGTACAGGTTCCACAGCTCCTTGAAGCTTCCCAGCAGGGCGATGTTATTCCCCGCCCCCTCGCGGCGGATAAGGGCCTTGATGGCCTCGTGGAAGACGCGGTGGCCCTCGGCGATGGCCTCGAACTTGCCGTACAGCGTCCACAGCAGGTCGTAGATGACGTCGGCGCGCATGCGGGTTTCCCTCTGGCCGTAGATGTGCAGGCCATGCGAGCCGCCGGAGCCGCCGCGCAGCGAGCTCGGGTGCTTCTGGTCGATGTCGTCAATGGTCTCGTTGACGACGGCGAACAGCTCAACCGGCATGCGGTTCCTGAGCGTGTCAACGGCGGCCTCGAGACGGCCCAGGCGGTTCAGGGACTCGACGATCAAGGTGATGTAGCTGAAGGTGTCGGCCTCGGGGTTCTTGTGGGGGTCCTCGGCGACGGGCTGGTCCCATTCCATGGCATCCAGGATCGCGTGGAAAGGCGGCACGACGGGGGCGTTCTTGAAGGCGTCGCTCTGGGCGCCTTGGCAGCGGGCCAGGTGCTGCCAGCGCTCCTGGCAATAGGGAGACTTGAGGTACAGGTGCTCGTGGAGCTCCTCGACCAAGATGTCCATGAGGGCGGTCTCTTGGTTGGCCAGGTAGGTGCGCAGCTCGCTCAGGGCGCCGATGCCCTCGAGCTCGGGCTTGGTCAGCTTGCGCAGGGCGCTCTGGAGCACCTCGACGGCGGTGAGGAAGCGCTTCTCGGAAATCCGGGCCTCCAGCTGGTCCGGGACGATGCGCAGGTCGTCGAGCTCGTCGAGGGTCTGCAGGACGGAGTCGTACATGCGCGAGGTGGCGTACAGCTTCTTGAGCTCCGGGTCCGTGGCGCAGAGGGCGACCTTGGCCGTGGCCAGGGACTCGCGGAGGGCGCGGACCTTTTTCTGGGAGGCCTGGATGCTGCCCTGGATCTTGTGAAAGGTGCCAATGGAGCTGTTGAAGCCCTGGTGGTACTCGTGGACGATCTTCTTGAGCGAGTCCTGCAGGTACTTATGGGTGCGCTGAAAGTTGCGGTACTCGTGGGCACGGCCGACGGAGCTGTTGTCGAGCAGCTGCAAGGCCAGCTGGACGGGGATGCAGTCCGTCTCGCACATGGCGGGCCACTCTTGCTTGATCAGCTCGAGCACGCGGCTCATCTCGCGTTCGGCGCTGGTCTCGTTGGGGCGCTGGGCGGACCGGGGCGGAGGGGCCACCGGAGGCCGCGAGGGGGGAGAGGACGAGGTGACGCCGGAGCCATACGAGACGGGGGGAGGACGGGACCGAGAGGGGGCTCGCGGACCAGGAGGGGCGAAGCGGCTGTCGCCAGCACGATAGCCGTCGCCGTAAGGATCGTAGTCGTCATTTTGTGGTGGAGAGCCGAGGTTGCCGTACCCGCCGTTGCGGTACGCCTGGCCGTATCTGTTGGCCATTCTGGGGATGGGGTCGGGAAGGGAGAATGGCCCAAGGACTCTTGTGTCGCGGGGCGCTCAGGTTATTTGTGACGGCATCGTTGGTGGCCCCGAGCCCACCAATCTTGAGGGCCAGCCGCCGTTCGGTGGAGGGGGTCGGCCGGGGATAGGCTGTTGGCTTCTTTTGGTGTTTTTGGCGGCGGTGGCGGCGACGGTTCTTGTTGTTGTTGTTGTCTTGTTGTCTGGGTTATGGACGGGATGGGATGGATGGATGGATGGGCTTGGTTGGATGAGACAAGGATGAACCTAAAGCTGAGCTGCCCGCCATGGACGCTGCTGCTGCTGGGCTTGCTTGCGCTGGTTGGTTGCACTGCGCTGGGCTTGGCTCCGACGGTAACGGTACCCATGGCGGGGCTGTTGGTACCGTATCTTACTGCGTACACACGACGCGTGCGCCGCGACAAGCAGGCAATGAAGTGTACTGTACGCTCCGTTACGGTACCAGCATCTCATGCCTTGCAGGGTGCTGCTCAGAGCTGAGCAACCTCAAGGCTCCTTTTGTCATTCAACCTACACATCTCAACGGCCCGATTTATTCATGCTCCTTCGTCACATTTCGCAACCGTTTCCGACGATATTGGCACTGACTCACGGGCTACACAACCGCGCAACCACCATGGCCTTCTCTCCAGCCGCCCAATTCCCGATATACCCGCCTCCGCAATATGGAGGGCCTGGTGTGGCCGTCAAACGACCCAGAGTACGCCGCTTCTCCACGACGTGATGCAGTGAAAGAGGCTGGAACCAAGGTTGCTCACGTCCACGCTCGCAGGAGTTTGCCTGCTTTTCCTATGACAAGGACCACGCCTTTCGCTTGGACGACTCGTCTCTGAAGTGGTATTATCCGCCGATACTCCCAGCCGACTTGTCCAAGGGTGCCGACACGTTCGTCAAGCATGACGACAGCATCGATGAGCACCTGGACAGCCTTCTCGCTACCATCCAGAGCTACGAACAGCAGAAGGGAGAGGCCATCGACGCCCACATCGTCACATGGAGAGGCATGCTGACCAAGGTAACCAACCAATCGGTTGTCCCCGCTCGTGTGCTTAAGAGTTCGTTCCACTGACACCTTCTAGATTATGGCTGCGCCCTATGACGGCGATGCGTAAGACGGCCAAACGCCTGTGTTTGTTGCTACCTTTGTTGACCTGGTGTTGAACGACACGTCCCGTGGCAGGTTTGAGATGAATGCCACCCTGTACCGAGTGCGTTCCCCGGAAGATCTCATAGTGGGCTTTTCTCGCTGACTCCCCCAGGGTTCCATGTAAGCTCAGCTCCAGGAGCAACCGCCAGGTTGACTGTGCGCCCATATCTCGCCTGCCTTTTCTAACGACCGCGGAGCTTCATCGAAGAAAACCATGCCTTTAAGCAGCAAAAGCAACAACAGGAGAATAACCGGCCGAGAAGAAATGGATTCTCGAGTTCCCTGATGTCCTTCTGGGGTCAGTCGTTTTTTTTTTTTTTTTTTTTTTTTTTTTTTCAAGGATCATCACCAATCACAGCTCACATGCCGCAGGGTATAAGTTCGAGACTCTCAGCACCCTCCCGCGCCCCTGGGGCGAGATCTCCCGAGACTACATTGAGAACCGAGACAACGAGGTGGTCAACAATAAGGAGCAGTACTGCTCCGTCGTGCGGACAGGCTTCGGTAACTCGATCGTCTGTATCGGCGGTGAAGTTGACGCGAGTACGTCCGGCCCCCCCAACACCGCCTCGAACCGCACGCGCTGACTCCCCGGGTAGTCTGGGACGCAAAGCCCGAGAACCCCGGCGAGCCCATCAACTGGGTCGAGCTCAAAACAAGCGCCGAGATTCGAGAAGCACGCGACCAGGTCAACTTTGATAGGAAACTCATGAAGTACTGGATCCAGTCCTTCCTCCTTGGCGTGCCCAAGATCATCGTTGGCTTTCGGACCCAAAAGGGTATTCTCACCCGGATCGAAGAGCTTCAGACCATGAACATCCCCAAAGAAGTCCAGCACCGAAGGCTGGTCAGCTGGGACGGAAACGTCTGCATCAAATTCACAAGCCTTTTCCTCGACTGTAAGCCGCCTCTCTGGTGAGACTATAGCGGAGCGGATCCGTGAGCTGACGAAGCCAGGGCTTCGTGCCAACATTACCGACGAAGGCGTCTGGAGGATACGACGGGCCCACAGGTCGAATGTTATCGAGCTCTTTCGAGTTGAGGAGGTTGGGCACGGCAACATCATCACGGACGACTTCATGAACTGGCGAATCAAACTGTCGCTCCTCAAGACCAAGCAGCCAACCGTGGCGCCGTCGTTGGAGACAGCACCATCGTCAGAGGGACAAGCGCCACCAGAGCAAGCCGGGGCGTCGGGCTAAGAGAGACGGCCATGCCAACGCCCCCATCTTTGTCAATCGCGCGCAGTCGAAAACACGTTGGTGATGTCCATCGCCCTCTCATGTGTTGTACATGTATACAAGCATGGTATTGTACAGACCAGCCCCTCCGCCTAGGTCTTTTCTCTAGTCCCGGATGGGCCCATAGAACGGCACGCCAAACGCCTGAAGAAGCAACCGGGCCTGCCTGTCGGACGTCGCCGAGGTCTTGACAAACACCCTGCAACCAGGCATCATGTGCGGCGGGTACAGCTGGGTAGGTGGGGGGTTGCTGTGTCAGCCGGGTCGGGCTTGAATCAAATCAATCACGCATCGCGTTCCCACTTACCCAGTAGTTGAACTCGATTTCCGGGAAGAACTTCATATCCTCCGGCTCAAACCCCCACGAGAGGTTACCGGAGCCGTCGCCCGTCGTCGCTGTTCCGGGAGGAGGAGGGAGGAGATCTCGTTAGCACATCTCACATCTTTCCCCCAACGCCCATCCACCCACAAGCCAAGCCAGCAAACAAACAAAGAGGCACCTACCCCGAACCCCCTTCCAGTCCTTGATCTTGGGCCACACCAGATGGATGCACCGATCCAAAAACTCGTACGCGGCGTTCCCGCGAATCGTGGTCTTGCACCCCGCCTTGATCCCCTCGCGCACGTGCCACTGCACCACGTTGGTCTTGGTCTTGGTCAGCTCGGGCATCGTCCCCGTGATGGCGAGCAGCACCGATCTCGCCACGACCAGGTAGTCCGGGTCCCGCTGGGCCTCGGGCTGGTAGGTCGCCAGCGTCACCTCCTTGATCTCGGGGATGTTGGTGAAGTCGATGTCGCGCTCGATCAGCGGCAGCTCGGCGCCGCCGCGAGGCCCGCGGAGGGCGCGGTTCTTGTGGTACGGGGAGGATCCGTCCCAGCCGCGCAGACGCTCCGCGGGCTCCTTTTCCGGGGTGCCGGGGGGCACGTGCATGTAGGTGAGCGTCATGAGGTCCGGGGCGATGGTCGAGTGGTACGTCTGCTTGAGGCGCGGGAGGTTGAAGGGTCCCGGCACGAAGTCGCGTGCGCGAGGGTCGGAGGAGGGAGGGGATTGTACGGGGTGCAGGGGACCGCGGTAGTACTTGGGGGGGTGGTATTGGTATCTGGAGGGCGGGGAGGAGAAGGGTTAGCGGCGTGCGGTTGTGAGAGCCTGATGGTTGGGGGGGAGGGGCCAGAGGCAAAATTACCTCGCGCCTGGCAGTTGGATTTTCCTATCCTTCGCCCGCTTCCATGGCCTGTACTGCTTCTTCTCCTCGGGGCTCAATTCGGGCGTCGTGAGGGCGGACTGTTCAAGATCGGCAAGATCCGCGGGCGGCACCGGCGCCCCGGCCGCTTGCGACGACGCACATCGTACCGGCCGGGAGGCGTATGCCGGACGGGCTATTTGGGAAAGGGGGAGGCGGCAAGCCGGCCTGGACAACCCGCGGAGACTCGCCATGGCGGATGTGATGTGCGCGGTGGGTTTACTGGAGCGATCCTCGGCCGGAGCGCAAGTCGATGTTGGGAAATTTTCTGGGATGAGGTACTACAACCAAGCATCGACAGAGGGTTAGGGTTGGCGGGGTTGGTGGTGGACAGATGTTGGACCGGGGTTAGGGGTTGTCTGAAGGCCCATGGGGTCTTGGGACGAGGCATGTCCGTCCCCGACCTGGCCACCATCACAACATGGAGAATCTGTTGAAGGCCAGGACGGGCTGCTATGGGTGCCATCAAGAAAGAAACACACATGCTCGGGCGTATCAGACAGGAGAGCAACACAGGCCTATCCTTCAATTCACCCTCTAACATAACGCCGCTAGTATACCCGAACCTTCCGTGTCACAAACCCAACCCAACTGATCCCTCAAATCTCATCATCCCTCGCATCGCCCTTCTGCGTGTTCCCCCGATTCTTTCCCCTCTTCGCCTTAGGACCACCCTTGAAGTGCTTCTTCCCTGATTCCATCTGCACCTCCTTGGGATCGATCCCCTGCTCCAGCGCAAGCATGGCCCTCAGCTTCCTCCCGCTAAGCTGCTTGCCCCCCGCCGCTGCGGCGGCGGCCGCCGCCTCCATACCTTGTTGTGTGTACCGGAAGTTGAACGGCCTGGACAGATGGCCCGCGCTGCCCTGCCCAGCCTTGAAAAAGGCTTTGTCGAGCTTCTCGGATTTGTCTCCTCCGGCGCGAGCGCCGGAAAGGGGGATCACGTCCGTAAAGACAGAGGCGTTGTCGTCGCCCTCGACCGACAGCTCCGCCATGGCGGCGGCGAGCGCGGCACGCCGCTTGACAGGGAGACGCGTGAGGTCGTAAAGTTCGTGGTTGAACTCGCGGGCGTCCTCGACGCCCGGAGGCGGCTCGACGTACGGAAGCTTGCCGTTGACGTAGTCCTTGAGCACGTACCGCGCGGCACGGGAGGCATCGGGCTGGCCAAGGCCCTGCGTCATGAAGCCACGGTGGCGGGCGTAGGCGCGGAGGAGTTCCTCGCCGGTCGGGACGCCCGTGCCTCCTTCCTCCAGCGGGCGGGTGCGTATTTGGATGCCGTACACGGCCTCGAGGAAAGGCTGCGGGATCCGGTGGGCCACGAGCGTGGCCGGCCCGCTGTACTCGCGCAGCTGGTCGATGGGAAGGACGCCGTTGCACACGAGCTCGGCCTTGGTGCTGGCGAAGTTGGGGAACACGAGACCGGGGCAATCGCACAAGACGACCTTGTCGCTGAGGTGGATGGTCTGGAAGTGCTTGGTCTTGCCTGGCGTCGCTGACACAGACACCCTCTTGGCTCCGGTGAGCGCGTTGATGGTCGACGACTTGCCGACGTTGGGGTAGCCCACCAGGCCGACCTGGAGCTTGCGTTCAGGACCTGCGAGGGTTAGCATCGCCGTAGAAGAGGCATCCTGAGACAAACAGCCACTCACCGACGTCTGGAGGCGCGTACGAGAGGAGCATCTCTTCCAGCTCGTCCACGGTCAGGATGCGAGTGTCTGCCTCGCCATCCTCGTCTTGCGTCGTCTCATCACCCCCCTCCTGGGCCTCCTCTTGCCCATCCGCCGTCTTTTGCGTCGGCGCCCTGCTCTCGCTGGGCCCGGCCTCGGACGGCCCAGCTTCCTCGCTCTCCGCATCGCTCTCCTCGCCCTCCTGCTCCTCCTGCTCCTCAAGCATCTGCTTCGCCAGGTGGGCCGAGAAGAAGCGGTACGAGATGCCGGCGCCCTTGAGATAGCTCGCCCACGCCTTCCGCTGCTTGTACGTCATCATGTCGGCCTTGTTGATGAGCAGCAGGTTTTGCTTTTTGGGATCGACGTCCTTGACGTAGGCCTCGAGGTCTTCGGACCGGAACATGAGGGGGTTCCGGGCGTCGACGATCTGGACCACCACGTCCGAGCGCTCGATGACGCGCCACAGCTGGCGCCAGACTTCGATGTTCCGCTCAAACGGCGTCATCAGCAGGTCGTGCGACTCCTGCAGCTCGGCAAGGCCCTTGCGCCACTCGAGAAAGCCCTCGCGCTCAAGACGGTCGAGCTCCTCCCGGGTGGTGGAAGCATCCCACTTGGGCCGCCTCGGCACGGTGAGACGGGCCTTGTGTTCCTTGTGCTTCCCGAGCACGGCCCTCTCCTCGGCCGCCGAGAGGAGGTAGGGGTTGATCTGGTCCGAATGGATGATCTTGACGCTGTTCATCTTCTCGGCGGCGAAGTCGGTACCGGCAAGCTCGGCCGTGGCCAGGAACTCGTCGAGAGCTCCCTGCTCGGTGACGGAGCGCATCTTGACCCATCCTGCCTCCTCCCTGTCGTTGGTGATGTAGGCCTGGCCGGTGGTGTGGTCGATACGCGTGATGGCTCCGACTCGCCGCCTGTCGCTGCCCTTGCCTTTGCCGAAGCGGTCCTTCATCAGCGTGTTGCCGAGGCCGACCGTCTTTTTGGACTTTGCGAGCACCATGGTTGCTGCTTGGGGCCCGCGCGGGCCGGGTTGACTGCCGGGGAGAAGTGTTGTGCCTCGCGGCAGCGGTTGGAATTCAGCTGGGCTTTCAATACAGCGCCGAAATCGCGCTGGTTTCTGGGTGGAAAGTGGTGTTTGACCTCGACTTTGGTCGGCGTTGTCGCAATAAGCGGGGTGTTGTAAGAGAACTTCCAGGTTTGGCTTGCTGATAAATGGAGGGGCAAATTTGTGGAAGCACGTAACGGTACTTACTTACAATACCGAGCCGACATGCGGCGCCGAGACCAAGGGGGGGGGGGCGGGGCAATAAGAGGACTCTGCCGACGTCAAATCACCATTATCCACCGTCATCAGGCCTTGTCTAATAACTAACCTACCTTGTGTTCTCCAAGCATCCCCAATTTGGAAGCCTCCTTTCTGAAACTCGCGTCTGCGGCCGACCACCATGTCGGGCCATTGGTGTAATGACGGTTACATGCTGTCACGGCACGGATGCGATGCCGTTATCGATAACGCACCCCCACCAAAAAATTGCCGTGTGCGCCTGATTAGGACCGCCACATGAACGAAACCAATGCTCATCCACCATCTCATCCCCATCTCTCGGCCGTTTCCACCCGTCTAGGGACCAAGACTTGGGTGCCACCGCCTCAGCAATCCTTCCACGGCTCCTATACCTGGGCAGTTCCATTGAGAATATACATCCCTCCGTCCCTTCGCCTCTGCAGCTTCTCACCTCCGAACATCCACAACCCCGTCCCAGGCGAGTCCCGAGCCACACCGACAAGATGGCCAAAGGAAAGAAGGGAAAATGGATCGACAAGAAGACGGCGACGCACTTCCAGCTCGTCTACCGCCCCCAAAATGATCCCCTCATCCACGACGAGAACGCGCCGCAGATGGTGCTCAACCCGACGCAGCCCGCCAACCGCAAGGGCCGCAACCTGAGCGAGCTCGCATCCCAGCTCGGCTCCGACGCCCTCAGCATCCGCGACAATGAGGGCGAGGCCGCCAACTACGGCATCTACTTCGACGACACCGAGTACGACTACATGCAGCACCTGCGCGAGCTGGGCACGGGGTCGGGAGAGGCCGTCTTCATCGAGTCCACCGCCTCGGCCAACGCCAACCGCAAGAAGGCCAACAAGGGCCAATCGCTGGAAGAGGCGCTTCGCCAGCTTGACCTGAAGAACCAGTCGGAGGACTTGCTCGACGAGTCCATCCTGCCGAACAAGAACCTGCAGCGATTGTCGTACCAGGCCCAGCAGGATGTGCCTGACGCCATTGCGGGCTTCCAGCCGGATATGGACCCGCGCCTGCGCGAGGTGCTGGAGGCGCTGGAAGATGATGCGTATGTGGACGACGAGGCCGGGGAGGATATCTTTGAGGAGCTGGCCAAGGACGCCCGCGAGCTGTCGCAAGACGAGTTCGAGGAGGCGTACGACGACTTTTTTGACGAGGAGGACGAGGATGCGGGATACGAGTCGGACCGCACCGTCAAGGCGTCCGGGGCGCAGCAGCAGGAACCAAGGCAAGCCTCCCAGGATGAATCAGCGGCGGCTCAGTCCTCCAAAGACGCCGGCCCGGCCGGGGATGAAGAACAACCACCGGCGGCGGAAGCCGGATCGGGTGATTGGATGGAAGAGTTCAAGAAGTTCCAGAGCGACCAAAAGAAGGCGGCCGGCAGCAAAAAGCCCGACCGCGCCGCCCCCTCTGAAATGCAGGGCTCCATCTGGACGACAACGACCAACGGCGGGCGGCGCAAGGTGCGCAAGGGCGCGCTGACCAATCCCTCGGCCTATTCGATGACGTCCTCGTCGCTGGTGCGGACCGAGCAGATGAGCATCCTGGACGCGCGGTTCGAGAAGCTGGAGGAGTCGTACCTGGAGGATGGCGATGAGCTGGGGTCGGTCTCGGGCGTGTCGACCATGTCGACGGTGCAGGGCCCGACGAGGCATGATTTTAACAATCTCTTGGACGAGTTTCTTGATGAGTACTCGATGGCCGGGAAGAAGAGGGTCAGAAAGGGCAAGGGGAGGGGTGGCGTGTCGGAGTTTGATGAGATTCGGAAGGCGTTGGGACCGCCGATATTGCCGGCCAAGTACCGGTCGTAATGGGCAGGGCCATGGTTCATGCGAGGGAAGAAGAATGGGACTGGCAAGGCGGGATACAGGGTTTGTTGGGTTTTGGAGTCTAGGTGGTATTGATGGGCTGGAGAAAACAAAAAAAGGAAGGGTGGCATCATCATCACAACTTGGGGACCGGCGGCGGGTTATCATCTCATGATCACAATACAAAAAAGAAGAAAACGAGTCAAAGTCTACACTATCCACGGCCACCGCCATGAGCTTTCGGCTATGGCCGTCTGAGATCTTTGAATATCTATGCTGGACTATCACCCCGTCGCTGGCGCCGCCACCACCCTGTTGGCACAGAATGGACTCCTTCCGGTCTTGTTTCAACACCCTCCAAACCAACCCAGCCTTACGACATCCTCGCCCTCCCCATGCGCACCATCAGCCCCCTCCGCCCCAGCCCCGGACAGTTGTTCCAATAATTTCTCAATAACCCCAACATCCCGAATCCCCCAGAACGCATGCAATCCGCTCACGTACCGCTCCGTCGCCGCGTCCACGCGTTCCTCCGACTCGGCCGCGAAGCACAGCCTGTGGTACGCCCAGCCTGACGCGGGCCGATCCTCTACGGCGTCGAACATTGAGCCCGGCGCGACGATGACGCGGTAGGGGGCGGTCGTAAGGAAGACCATGAGGGCCGCGGAGAGGATCGGGCCGTTGACAATGTTCTCTTGCTTGTCGTTCGCCCGGGGGGCGTGCCACAGCGGGTGCGTCTCGTACGCCACGCGGATCCAGACGAACATGCCGCCGCGCGGCCAGCGGAAGGTCAAGAGGGGCGTGGTGTGGACGGCGAGCGGGGTCCATTCGGAGGACGGGTCCGTGACGTAGTCGGAGTCCGAGTCGGAATCGGGCTCGGGCGCCGAGGGGAGCCGCGGTGGCGGCGCCCGCCTCGGGGGAGCCGCCTGCCGCACCGTCGACGTCGTCACCAAGGCGGACCCCTGATCCAAAATCTTGCACATCCTCACCATCCTCCGCTCGTAGGCGCCGCGCAGGCCTTCGAGCCAGCGCACCCAGCCCGAGGTGTCCCATCCGGGAGACGAGGACGAGGCCCGAGACGACAGCGACAGCCGCTCAAACGCAGAACGGGCAGCAGCGGCGTTGCGTGGCGACGAGCCCAGGACCAGCTCCGAGATGAGGCTCTGCACGAAACCCGAGGGCTGCTGCGTGGTGGCCTCGGTGATGCGCTCGAACCGCTCAACGAGCGCGGGTTGTGCCGTCAACCACCCCAGACGGCATCCCGGGGCGACGGTTTTGGAGAAGGTGTCGAGGCGCACGACGCGACCGTCAACGTCGATGGAGAGGAAAGACGGGGTGAGAGAGTCGAGGAAGGGGTAGCCTGACGTAGAGGTGTTGACAGTAGCGCTGCTGCTGTTGCTGCTGTTGCTGCTAGCGGTGGTGGTGGTGGGCGATGGTGGCGTAGATCGGCCGCGCGATTTGGCCTCCTCAACGACGGCCGAGGGGAACTGGAGGTACCAGTAGGGTTCGTCCTCGACGATGATGACATCATAGCGGCTGCACACGGCGTAGATTTCCCTCTTGCGTTCGATGGGCACAACGACGCCTGTGGGGTTGTGGCCGAGCCTGTTTCGTCAGTTAGCCTCCATCCATCCATCCATCCAATAAACCCTCCCATCAGCTCTGCGTCACCACTTACGAGACAGTGTACATCAGATGCGGCCTCCTCCCCTTTCTCGCATCCCAATTTCCAAGCACGTCCTCCAACCCCCCCTTCCCTCTCGCCATCAATCCCATCTCATCCGCCTTGACGGTCACCACCTGCATGCCGTACGGCCTCGCCTGGCTCAGCACGTTTGTGTACACATACTCCTCGCACAGCAGCCCCGGCCGCTTCCTCACATCATCCACGCCCTCGTCCCACTGATCCACAAACAGGTTCAACGTCTTCGCAAACCCGTCCGTCGCGCCGCACGTGAGGATCACCTCCGGCCCTGGGAGGTAGGGCGGCGGGTCCGGGACGAGGCACGAGCGCACAAACTGGCGCACCCAGGAGAGGAGGGGCGGGTAGCCCTGGGCCAGACCGTATTGGAGGGCCGTGGCGAGGTCGATTCGCCTGCGAGGGTCGGGCTCGTCCACGACCTTGGGGACGGCGATGCGCGTTGCCGCGGCGGGGCTGGAGGATGCCCACGGGGAGGACCAGCCTGCGAGGGAGGGCGTGGTGGACGAGCCGGTGTGGTTTGGCGAGGGGGCCCACCGCTCGGGTTTTGCCGCTTGGGCTTCGAGGGTGTCAAAGGGGAAGAAATCGACGTTGGGAAGGCCTTTGGAAAGGGGAAGGGGGGCCGGGGTTCAACGATCAGTGTGTTGGACGAGAGAGAAAGAGAGAGAGAATCTTGGGGGATACCAACCACCCGCCAAGTTATGGATTCCTGGGATCTGAAAGAACTTGTAGGCGTCCTTGATCTTGGAGGGCAAGCGCCGCTTGGTCACGGCCGAGTAGTGATGGCTGAGGTCACGAGGCGACAGCTTGTCGCGGCTACCGCTGCGCTGGTTGTGAGGCGGCGCAGGCCCGGGGATGGTTTGCGGCGGCGGCGGCGGCGGCATGGAAATGAGGTCGCCTTCAGGGTCGAAGTGCCACGGTTGTTTGGAAGTACAGCGTTGATCTCCCAGGGGCCTCTGGTGAGGCATCGGCTGGGAAAATACACGACACATTGAGGGACGGTTTCCACGGCACCTTTGGAGATATAGGATGGGTCTAGTATCCGAGGACGGAGAGTTGCATAGGTCACCGATGATGAGAAAGTGGTCGGAGTCGGTGCATTGATAAGAGCCGTTGGGCTGAACTGAACCCGGAGCCCGCGCCACTAAAGCAGCCCCCTAAAACAACAACCCCACAACGGGCTCGGCGGCCCGGGTGCCACCCAGATCGCCTGTGCTCCGAAGGGCAGGTGTTAATCGTCGTGGCAACTCTGTGAGACCAGGATGCAATGCTTCGGAACGCCTCTTTATCGATTCGCGGGCCCGTCCTCCCAGGTCTGGTCGCTGCGCTCATGGCGGTGGCCACCTGGCGTCCGCAAAGCCTCTTGGTCGGCCGGGCGACGACCCGACCGCTCACACACCGCAGCTCATTCATCCACCCTCCAGCCCCCGTCATTCTCCGCCCCCGGAGTGTACACAAATCCCAATTCCTCCAACGACGTCGCCTTCCTCCCGCCCTGCTCAAACCTCAGCTTGGCCTGGGCGTAGATCTTCCTCTGCCAGACCAGCTCCGGCCCCCAGTACGGCGGCAGCTTTCCCACCCCGCCCTCACGCTCGACCCTCCCTCGCACGGCGCGTATGTACCTCGCATCCCCCCCTTCAGGCCAGACGTGAAAGTTGTTGGGGCTCCTCCCCCTCCGCACCGCCTCCTCCTCCTCGGCCTCCCAGCGGCGCATCTCCGCCCTTGTCGGCAGAGGAAGCTGGTTCGTCCAGGTCCGCGCCACCAGGGCGGCCTGGCTCTCGGCGACGGGGAAGGGGACGACTTTGATGGGCAGGCCGATGAACGCCAGCGTTGGGTGGTCAATGTGAAAGAGGTGGCCGTAGAGCCCCTGCACGCGGCGGCCGGAGCTGGCGACGAGGGGCGGCGAGAGCGAGCGCAGGAAGGGGAGGTCGTAGAGGTAGCCTGTTGCGAAGATGACGGCGTCGATGCCGGACTCGACGCGGCCGTCGGCGAAGCGTACGGCCCGCTCGGCGCCGGGGAGGAACTCGGCGATGGCGGGCACCTCTTCGGCGCCGGCGTGGGCGAGGTTGGGGGGAGATGTCGGGGATTGGACGGAGAGGAGGAGGGGCTTGCGGCAGACGGGGCTGATCTGGGAGGCGATGTCGATGCCCGAGGCGGCGTTGCCGACCACGATGACTTTCTTGCCCTCGAAGGGGGCTGCGGTGCGGTACTGCTTGGCGTGGGTGACAACGCCGGGGTGGGCGGCGTGGAATGCCCGCAGCCCCGGCACGTCGGGCACGTAGGCTGCGGCGTAGTGCCCGGACGCGACGACGACGGCGTCGTACGTGCCGGCCCGGGTGACCTCGCCGGTTCGTAGGCACTCGACATCCACCGTCCACTGGTCCTTGGGGCCCAGAGAGGCGCTTGCCAGGCGCACGTCTCGAATGCGTGTGGAGAAACGGATCAGGTGGCGGACGGGACGAGCGTACTCAACCAGGTACTCGTGAATCTCCTGGCGCGAAGGGAAGATGAGCTCCCCCTGGGTGATGGGCAGGTCCGAGTAGCGCATCAGGGGGCGGGGGATGTTGGTGTGCAAGAGGTCGTACATGGGAGAGGGGAAGACGGGGGCCTTGTCGCCGTCGCTCTCCTCCCCTCCCAAAGGAGGTAGCGGCGGCTCTGGAGGGCCATCCGGAGGCGTCACCTGCGGCACGGGGACTTCGGGCGGAGGCCGCGGGGAGTAGTTCCACACGCCGCCGACCTCGGCTTCTTGCTCAAAGACGTCGATGGTCTCAAAGGCATTTTGTTCCAAGAGATACCTTGCCGCAGCGAGTCCACCTGGGGGAAGGTTAGCCAAGCCCATGGCCGAAGCGGGAGCGCCTCCGAGGTCAGGCCACCCTGACGTCCAAGGCCGAGGTTGTACTTACACGGCCCCGCGCCAACGATGGCGATCCTGTGGACGCTGAACTGCATCGGTGTTTGGTCGTCCTGTGAGCCCATGATGTGAAAACGGCAAGTTGGTAGTCTGTTGGTCTACTTGTGTGTCTCCCAGCACGACGCAGCCAAGAGCGGTGCGGACATCAGCGATTGCGTCGAAGAGGCAGCGGATGAGATGATTGTAGTGGGGCACCTTGCATCTTGTTGTTCCCAACCCTGGGATGACCCAACAGAGTGCTCTCTATGCCTAGGCAGTACACGACACAGACTTTCACTGCTAGCTTTGCACGGTTCAGATGGCATATGCCTAACATCAAGGTCTGAAACCTGCTCTCCTACACAATCATGGGAAGAAGAAGCCATCCACTCGCTCTGGAGAAGCGACTGACGCGGGGACGAATACTCATCATACTCAGGCCGGCGATGGTTGTGGAAACCTCTCTCCGTGTTGTTCCCATGGTATCTTGTCCCGATGAAACATGGAATTTGCTCCTTTTATTATCATATTTAGGATTGATTGTATTCGAATTGACTTCTGGTGCCTGATACCCGGGTCAAACGGACGGAGTAAAAGCTAGCATCCGAGCTTTCATCCAACCGAACGAGCTCGTAACGCCAACCGCTTGCATCAGAAATGTGGCGCCCTTGAGGGATCATGACCAAACTGATACCAGGGGATTAAGAAGAGAAAACACACATACACATACACACACACACACAGAAAACTTCTCTTTGGGCAACAACCCATAGAACTACCGACAATTACCCAACAGGGAGAGAGACGGGTTTCTTGAATTGGCCTCATCTTTTTTTTTGACCGTCACCAATGCAAGCCAGAGCACTTACACAGTACATACTGCTCACACAGTACATCGACCAATCTCATACTCCGTACACCGCCTTCCTCTTTGATCCTATTTGACCCCCCAGGAGACCCACCTGACCGGTCGCGCTGCTGTCCGGCGCGTCATTGTTGCATGGGAAGCTTTGGCTGCAGCTTTCAACTTAAAACCATTCAACTCTCCCCGCCACCTACGTATCACCATGCACTACAAGCACCCCTGAGCGATAGGTCTGGGCTCGGGAGCTCTCGTATCATTTGCTGGTTTTGCCAACATCTGGCCGAATTATGCGAGCTTTCATTTCTCCTCTTTCCACTGCCAACAAGCTCCATCAGCGGAAACGGGCCATGACGATTCCCATCGCAGCATCAACACGTCTCCTTCGTTGCGACCTGTCCACCCCTTGATACTATCGCCCGCGTTGCATTTCAGCCACTTACCATGGCTTCTGACGACAAAGCCATCGCGGCGACGTTGGCGTCTCTTCAGCCCACGCCAATTGCCCAACTGGGCCCCGACCTGCCCGATCAACCCTCGCGCGTGGTCCGCGGCCAAGTGACAATCACCTGGCCTTACAATTCCGTCAACAAAACCCTCGCCGTCTTGATCGCCGAGCCTGACGTGCGTCTCCGCCGCAACAAGGGCCAGATCCGAATTGTTCTTTCCGGCCCCAGCGCCGTTGCCGTCTCTGCCTGCGGCCTCGGTGCCGGCGACGAGCTGCTTTTCGCCTTGGCCGGCGCCGAGTGGTCCAAGGATGCCTCGCCCGGCCGCATCCCGGGCGCGAGAGTCGAGTGGCAGCTCCAATTCGGCTGGAAGCTGCTCCTTCAAGTCACGTCGAGCGAATCCGGCGAGGTCCGACACATCAACATCGATAGCCCCCCGCAGCATGAGCCGGATGAACCCCCGACCGTCGTCGCAAGGCCGCCGTCGCCCGCACCTGCGCCAGCATCCCTCCCTCCTGACATCCCCTCCACCGCGCGCAAGATATCCGCTGCTCCCTTGGAGGAATACCCCTCGCCCGCCTTCATGAAGCGGGCGCGAATGTCATACGGCGCGTTGTTTGAGGGTGGGTTGGACATCTTCGAGGAGGATGGCGGCATCAGGGGAAGAGGCCGCAAGAGGACTCGATTTGGTCGCAACAGCGGAGCCTGGCGTTACAGCAGCCGGTCCCCGAGCCCGGAGCGTTCGACACCTACGCCTGACGCCGTCGAGACTCTCCCCGGTGGGCCTGTTGGTTCCTCTCCGAAGCCTGCCATGTTGGACGAGGCTTGCCAAACGAGCGACGTTGAGATGGAAGACAGTGATCCGGGACCCGCTCGCCGCTCCCCTTCGGATCGGGAGAGCAGCCCAGTTTCCGTGGCATCGCCAACCCCGGCTCCTCGGAAGAGGCCCGATGTCCCGGCACAGGAACAACACGCCGTGCTTCACGAGGTTGGCCGCAGCTCGCCGGCGCCTCAGGACGAGGCCACGCCCGTGACGAAGGAGCAGCCGCCGCCGGTGGCTCCCTCACGACAACCCGAGCCTGGTCCAGAAGCGGCAACTGCTGGCTTGGTGGTGTCTGGCGCGCCCGCCACAGAGCCGCTGCACCATGAAGCGCAGCGTGAGGAGCCATCTCCTGCACCGGCCCAACCGGCCAACCTGCCGCCGACGAGTAACGCACAGCCTGCAACCGAAATTCCCCTCTTCAGCCCCACGTCGTTTGGCTCTGGATTTTCTGGTTTCGCTGGAGCGGCCGCTCGTGACTCGACCCTGAGCCTTGCGGACCAGGTTCGCTTCGGTTTCTCACACACGCCGCACACAGAGCCTGCCTCCCCCTCTGGGCACCCAGAAGGGGCCCCGGGGCCGGAGCCAAACCATGCCATCCACGACCCGTATCCCGTCTCGTATCTTGACCATGTGCACCATCCCGCCAGCTATCCCGATATTCACGCTTCCCACGACGGGCCAGATGCCCAACATATGGATGTTCACGATGACCACGATCTGCCGCATCCGCCGCCGGTGGAAACGTACAACGAAGGCCAATGGGAGATGGCGACCCAAGCGCCTCAATACAACCCGATCGAAGGCGGTCACTTTGGCGCGGATGCTCTCAAAGAAGGGGTTGGCCTTGTTGACCACGAGTCATTTCATACCAGTGACGTTGATCCTGCTAAGGTTCCTGAGGGGTTTCGCAGCTATGGGCCCGGAGACGCCCCGAAGAAGTCCCCAGAGCTCTGTGAAGAGCAGGCTGTGCCTGATGAAGCTGGCGCCAAGAGCGAGGTAGTCAGAATCGATGACACGGATGAAAGCGAAGAAGAAGGAGGAGAAGGAGAGGAAGAAGAGGCGGTGGCGGCGGCGGCGGCGGCGGCGGAGGAAGAGGAGGAGGAAGAGGAGGAAGAGGAGGGTGAAGAGGACGATGAAGACGCCGAGGCTGACGACGATGCCGACGGTGAACGCATCGAAGAAGGCGTTTATGATCAACGCCAGTACGAGATACCGTCCGACGACGAGGAGGGATCGTCGGAGGAGGAAGAAGAGCTTGAACTCGAGGCCGAAGAGCGCTACGGCAACAATGCCGTGTATGACGAAGATTGCGACGACGAGAACGGAGACGTTGAAGATGGTGAAGACGAGGAGGACTACGAGAGTGAAGAGGATGAATACGAGGGCGATAACCACGGAGATAAACGCTACCAGGATGAGGATGAGGATGAGGATGAGGAAGAGGAAGAGGAGGACGAAGAGGAAGAAGAGGAGGAAGAAGAGGACGAGGAGGACTATGAGGGGGCGGCAGGTTCTTGGCACAGGAGACCAGTTGCGGTCCAAAAGCCCAAGGAGCCTGTTGTTATCAGTCTCCTTTCTGACTCCGAGGATGAAGCCCCGCCGGCTCGGCCAGCTCCTGCTCCAGCTCGGCAAGTTCCTGTCCTGGTCAATTCCAAGGCCGATACCAACGTCGCGACCACAGTCGAGCCGGAATCCGAATCTGAGGTTGAGTCTGAAGCCAACCACGAGGTCGAGGCCAAAGTTGAGCCTGAGATTCAGTCCGAGGCTGATGAAGAAGCCAAGTCTGAGTCTGAATCCGAGGACGAACACGAGGTTGAGCTAGAGGTTGAGCAAAGGGCTAGCCAAGAGGCTGAGCTTGAGACTTCTCCGCCGGCAGAAGAAGGCTCTCGGTCAAGTCCAGAGCCTTCATCTCGTGAGGAATCTTTGCCTGTGCCCGAACATCCTCGCTCTGAAGACCAACCTTCTCCCGATACCAACGAGTCGGCCTCTCAACCTTCTCCTGATATCCGCGAGTCTGTAGAGACGGACCACCAAGAGGTCCAACAGACAGACCGCATCTTCGGAACGACCCACGTCGTCGACTTCGCCTTTCGCGCCACTCAGCCTGCTGATGAGCATTCCGAGATGCCTCCGACACAGGAAACCACGGTTGCTGCAGAGCCTTCGCCAGTCGACAGCCAATCCCCAAGCGCCTTGGAGGTCTCCGGTGCACGCCGGCCGTCGTTTGCCCCAGAACCAGAGGCCGCCCTGAGCGAGAGTTCGTCCGAAGGCCTCTTTGCAACAGCGCCCCGGGCAAGGTCGCCGGATCCCGCTACAGCAGTCGAAGCGACCGACAGGGCTGAAAGGCCCGCGGGTGATGAGGCGACGTCGGTACCCGAACCGTCTCAGCCTTCTCCCGATGTCATGGAAGTGGAGATTCCCGAGGAAGCAACCGCTGAGCCGATGGAGGTTGAGACAACCGAGGAGACAGCCGTTGAGCCCATGGAGGTGGAGAAGACAGCAACCGATGAAATAGCCGCGCAGGCGCTCGAGGATGACAGCTTGCCAGATGCCGACGCCGTCTCCTTCTCCAGCCAAGTGGAGATGGTCGATCAACCTACCGGGGATGAAATGGAGAGGCCGCCCACTGACACTCGCCACTTCGAGGATGCCAGAGAAGAGGATGTGCAGATGACCGATGCGGCACCTGCAGTCTCTCCAGCTCCCATCGAGATGACCTCCTCGGGCCCTCAACAAGAGGGTTGGCTCGGTACATCGGCTGTCTCTTCCCAAGACGTTACCACGCAAACTGCGTACGAAACGGCACCCACAGGGCTTACGCAGGAGCAGGCCCCAGATGTGCAAGAAGTCCCTGTGATATCTGAAGGAGATGCGTCTGCTCTCCCAGCACAGGAGGTTGTGCCTTCGACACAGCCTTCACTGGCGACCAAGGACACCGTCGCTGATGCGGACAAGGAAGGTCTGAACGACGGCACCAACCCAGACGATGCTCTGGTCTCTGCAACACAACCGCACGCCGAGCCAGCAGACTATACCGAACCGACGGTGGCTCCGGAGACGGAGAAAGACGCTTCGCAGTTCGAGACGCAGCCGATTGTTGAGTTACACGAGGAGCCCGAAACGCCTCCTCAGTCTGCCCCCGAGACGGCGATTCCCCCTTCGAGCTCCCAACTTCCCGACCAGGTCACGCCAACGGCCCAGGAGCCTGCTTCACAGGCTCAACCCTCCGAATCTGAGGAGGAACCCGACGACGAGACCTTGCTGCTAGAGCAGCTAAGCCAGGAGCAAGCACGAGCCTTGGAGGCAGCCGAAGCCGCGACTCGCCGCGGTGCCAGTCCCCCCTCGTCACCTCCAGACATCAGCGTCAGCCTGGCCCGTCAGGCTGTGGCTACAAAGCGCAGCACTCGCTCCACCAAGGCGGCGGCCGCCGCGGCCGCGGCTGCTGCCGCCGAGCAGCCGACGCGAGCTAGTGCCCGCCTCACGCACACACGCTCCAACAGCCTCCGCTCCAACGACACAAATGCCACGGGCGCCTCCGAAAAGGACAACGAAGAAGACAACAGCGTCAGCTTGGCCCGTGCCGCGCTCGCCTCGCCTAGCCGTCGAGGAGACACCGCCGCGGCATCGACCGTTGAGACAGACAGCAGCAACGTCAAGACCAGCACTACCACCACCACCACCCCGACCGCAACCGCGCCAACGGTTGCTTCCCTGAAATCCAACCTCCTCCGCCTCCTCCGCACCTCGTTCTCCGAATGCATCCCGCTTAAATCCCTTCAAACCCACCTCGACAAGTTCCCCAACGTTGTTGTCGTCGTCACCTCCCGCCCTACCCCGCCTGCGCGCGCCAAGGGCGGGCCGAGGGAGTACTTCCTTTCCTTCCACGCCACCGACCCGTCCGTCGCGCCCGGCAAGGTCGTCGAGGTGCAGCTGTATCGGCCCCACGTCGAGTCGTTGCCGGTCGTCGGGCCGGGGGATGTGGTGCTGCTGCAAAGGTTTCAGGTCAAGGCGATCAGCAAAAAGGGGTTTGGACTGCGGACCGGGGGAGAGAGCGCCTGGGCTGTTTGGGAGGCTTCGACCTTGGAGGGCAAGGGGGTCGGGGGTGGGGAGAATGAGATGATGGCGCCGCAGATCCGCGGGCCGCCGGTCGAGGACTGGCACGAGTACGTGGGCTACGTGAAGACGATGAGGGAGTGGTGGGGGCTGGTGATGGGGGATGGGAAGGCGAGGCAGAAGCTGGAGGGGGCGGGGAGGAAGCTGGTTGAGGCTGGTGGGAGCGGTGGTGGCGGTGGTGGAAAGTGAGGAGTGCGAGCACCTGGGCGGAGGAGAGGCGTGGACTGTAGGGGTTACGAGGAGCGTGTACAAATCTTTTATGGCATCGGTATCTGTTGGCTTCTTGCGTGGGCTAGGCTAGACCAGGCAGGAGGCGGGGTGGTGGCGCGGTATCCAGCCGGATGGACGTTGGTTAGATGAGATGGAATGGCGCAGATCGGACGGGACCAAAAGAAATCAGCTCGAGTTGGCTACAATGTTCTTCGGATGTGTGGAAGATGGCCCGTCCTTAGACGACCGTAAGTCCGTCAGTGATAGGGGGGGGGGGGTTGTTCCGTCGTCCGACTGTCAGCCGTTGGCCTTCGCATGGCACTTCACGTACGTAGGCCGCTCACCCGCATGCATCACCACACATCACGCTGGACGTGGGGGATCGGGGGGCATGACCTCACTGCAAGACACATTGATGATATGGAAACGGAGGAGCCCCGTTTGTCTCTGCCGTTAGGAAGGCACCAAAGCAGGTAGAGATGCCATACCAGCAGCGTAGCGTCCACTTCTCCCGTGGGCCGAACCCTCTCGATCTTGAAGAGCCTCTTCATTGACGAGGCCCGGCGATAAATCTCGACAACCCCAACAACCGAGTCACTTGGTGGCGAGAACATGGAGATACATTGCAGAAGCACTTCCTATTTCAGGAAGAACCGCCCGCAATGTCGGCTGCATCATGAGAGGACGAGAGACGCTCGTGGATGTAGAGTCAATTCATACAAGTTTTGCTGTTGACTGGTTTCTATTATCTCCTCAGAGCAAGCACACACACACACACAGAGAGAGAGAGAGAGAGAGAGAGAGAGAGAGAATCAACCACCACCAGAATCAATTCACAATCCAAGCAACGCTATTTTTGTGACAAAGCAAGGTAACAAAAACAACAGACTGTTTTTTTCTCTTCTCTCCCCTATCCTTTCTCGTCTATGACCAACCCATCCCATGGCCTGACCAATGCCCACTACCCTCGTGCTGGAGCTAGTCATGTAATGTGTCTATCATCAACACATATGTTGTAGCCTAACCCCATGCCCATCCATCCTAATGCACGTCTCAACATGTCTGTCCTTCATCCCAAGTCACCACCACCGCTACCCAACCAACCAGTCAGGGGAATCATTACTTAAGAGACTCTTCAAACCACAAAACAGGCTGTAAAAGCAAGCCATCCATGAGCCCAAGAGAATGCAAAAACCCTCCCACTTCTCAAAAAGAAGAGGGCGGTGGAAGCGAAGAGCAGAAACAACGCAGGAGCAAGAAGAAAGAGAAAGAAGCCAACGCCACTCAAATCCTCGGACCTTTAACCCCCACGGCTTACAGCTGAGGGTCATAAATCCTGGCCTTGATATACTTATCGAGCGCCGGGTCTCCCCACTCCTCCCACTCGAGCCACAGCTCCTCGGGCAGCTGGCTCACGCCATCCCTCCTAGCCGCCTTCATCACCTCGCGCGCCACAATCAGGCTGGCGTCACGCACGCGCTCGATGCGGGGGTAGATCAGACCCTTGTGGATCTCCTCAGCGTTCAGCGAGCCGGCCAGGGCCGCGGCCGATGTGTAGATCATGTTATCCGTCACACGGCTCGCCTTGGCCAGGATGGCGCCCAGGCCGATGCCGGGGAACACGTACACGTTGTTGCCCTGGTTGGGGTAGTACGTGACGGTGTGGTCGCTGGTCTTGACGGTAAAGGCCGAGAAGGGAGAGCCCGAGGCAAAGATGACGGTGCCGTCTGTCCAAGCGACAGCCTGCTCGAAGGTGCACTCGGCCTTGCTGAGGGGGTTGCTGAGGGGGAAGAGGATGGGGCGACGGCCGAGGCCGCCAGCGTCGACGGAAGCCTTGAGGGCGCGGACCACCGACTCGGTGAAGACGCCGTGGGTGGCGGTCAGGCCGACCAGGGCGCTGGGCTTGACGTACTCGATGACCTCCTCGAGGGTGCGGAACTGGTGGCCGTTGTTGTCGCTGCGGGCGAAGTACTTCTTGTGCTCGGCAAGCTTGTCGCCGCGGTCCTTGGTCACGAGGCCCTTGGTGTCGACGAGCCAGAACTTGTCCTTGGCGGCTTGCTCAGACAGGCCACGCTTGGTGTAGTACTCGACGAGCTGCTTAGCAACGCCAACGCCGGCGGAGCCGGCGCCCATGAAGACGAGGCGCTGCTCCTCAATGGGAACGCCCGAGAGGTTGACGGCACCGATGTAGCTGGGGAGACGTCAGCGTTCTTGGTTCACGAGCATCCCTTGCGACAAAAAATTCATCTTACCCGCCAAGCACGACGGCACCAGTGCCCTGAATGTCGTCATTGAAGCACTTGTACTTGTTGCGGTAACGGTCGAGGTAGTTGAAGGCCTTCTCGCTCTCAAAGTCTTCGAACTGCACCACCATGTCCGGGTACACCTCGGCGGCAGCCTCCATGAACTCATCCATGAAGGCCTGCTGCTCGGCGACCGACGGACGCTTGGCCCGCAGGCCGAGGTACAGCGGATCCTTGAGGTTGGTCTCGTTGGCGGTGCCGCAGTCCAGGACGATGGGGAGGGTCTTGTCGGGGTGGATACCGGCGGCGGCCGTGTACAGGGCAAGCTTGCCGATCTAATGCAACGCAGGCATGCGTTAGCCAACCCAAGGATTCGGGTTCTACCCCGGAGGGGCTTCGTTCCAATTGGAGACCGTTGGGGTCAATTGGGGCGTGTGGGACGGGGGGCGGGAGAGAGTGGAGGGAGACCCCCACACGACTCTGCCGAGGTGACTTACCGGAATGCCGACACCGTTCACGCCAAGGTCACCCAGGCCGAGAATTCGGGAACCATCCGTGACGACGCAGATCTCCGGGTTCGGGTAGGGCCAATTCCTGAGGATGGTCCGAATCGACTTTCGTTGCTTAATCGAAATGTACAGGGCCTCGGGGCGCGTGTACAGGGTCGAGTACTGCAGGCAGACATCGCCGATGGTCGGAGTGTAGACCAGAGGCATCAGCTCCTTGGCGTTGTCGATAAGCAGGCGGTAGAACAGGTCGACGTTCTGGGCCTTGAGGTTCGACAGGTACAGATACCTGTCGATGTTTGTCTGGCGCGAGCGGATCATCTTGAGGGCGCGCTCGCACTGGCGCTGGCCATCCTCCATCACATGAGGAATGAGGCCGGTCAGGTTCTTCGAGATGCGCTGCTCGGGGGTGAAGGACAGGCCTTGAGGAGGGGCGCAGTTAGCAGCCAGCGCCTGAAGGCGAGGGACGGCTCGTGATGTTGATGATGACGACATCTTGACGGGATGTGTGGGCAGGGAGGGAGGTGGGGAGGGGTGAGGTGGTAGGCGGAGGCAGATGTTGAGAACAAGCCGAAGACAGCAGAGAGCGAAGGAGGGGAGACAAGAGCGTCTTATAAGGAGTCATGTCCAAGGATTGGGGACACACGATGTGGTTCTCTGATGACCTGAAGGAAACGGGGGAGGAGGGAGGGGGGAACCGAGGGAAGCGGGCTGGGGATCCAGAGCAGATAGCCGGCTGCCGGGGATGGGCCGTGGAGCTTTGGCCGAGGAATTTGGAGAGAGCGGTTGACCACCAGAGAAAAACAGAGAAACAGCCGGCCGGTTGGCCTGACTCACACACTCACCCTTATTCCACATGGGCTCGCTGAGCACCTGGTAGCCGAGAGCCTGGCTCTGCGAGATGTACTCGGTGGTGGCGAACTGCTTCACCTCGGCGTAACCATTCTGGTTGTAGCCACGAAGGGTGTCAAGGTTGGCCATCCTCATGGCCTCTTCGATGGCAGCGATGTCGACCGATGACATTGGGTTGGCAGCAGAGATGCGGCGCGACGACGAAATAGACATGCGCTTGGAGCTAGATATAGACGAGTGCGACGACCGGGCAGATGCGACCGAGGACGACGAGGGAGAGCTGGACCGGGGCGTAGAGATATCCGAAGTGTTGCTTGTTGTGCTGGGCGCATACGACGCCATGGCATGCGCAGGAGCTGAAGGAAGAGAAGGAGGAAGAGGAGGAGGGCGGGGAGGAAGAGGAGGAGAAAAAGAAGAAAGAAGAGTCGACGAGGGGGGTGGGAGGGAGGGAGGCGTCGGACGGAAGGGGAGGGAGGAAGACGATGTTGTAAAAAGAGTCGGCAACAGGGTTGTTGGATCAGCTGCTGCTGAAGGACGAGGAACCACCCTTGCTCCGCTGCGCCCGAAGCCGAGTGGGAATGATTAGGATTACGAAACGGATGACTGGCAGCTCCTCTTTACCGAGAGGAAAGTGAATGCAGCAACAATCCGGGCCACCAGTGCCTTGGAGGGAAAGAAGTCTAGCGAGAAAAAAAAGGGAAGCTGATGATGCCTGGTTGGAGGTGCTGCGGGAGACGCTGTTTCTTTAAGAATCTACGAGCTTGAACGCAGTTGCCGCCGTCGATGTGACCGGCGTCCGCTTGGGCACACGCTGGGCCATGCCCAGCCGCGAAGCTTAGGTTGATTCCGCTGTTGAAACAAAGCGCTTGCGATCGCTTGTGATGGGTGTGATGGCCGATGCAACAGAAGCCCGGCCAAAGTTTCGTGGCACGTTTCAAGGTTCAGTGACACGACTCCTGCCATTCGTCCCTCCCATCATCGTGAAAAAATGAGCGAAATTCCCAGGAATCGCCTGTTGAGACGCGGGATGAAATTGCTCTTCGGCTGATGGAAGAGCCACCCAATTTCCTTGTTGGCATGATTTGGGTTTTTTTTTCTCTCTCACACACACACACCGTCCGTTCATCGCACCTTGGAGGAGAACCAGATCCAAATCCAGTTCTGGACTTACAGAGCAGAGACCTGGAACTGCACCGTGCCTTGCTGGGCGACCCACTGGGATTCAGTAGGTTACACCGCAGGGACACCGCCAACGACCCCCCTGCCCAGGAGTCGCCGAGATGACATCCCGGGTGGGGTCCGGAGTGGACACCCGAAGGAGCTCCGTCTGGAGCCTCGACGGGAAACGGCAAAGCTCAAGAGGCTTCCCGCCGGTTGGTGACTCCTGTAGGTCCGCAGAAGTTCCTGTCATCTCTCCTGTGCAGTGATGTGATGGACGTGATGGATGTGATGACACAACTGAAATAGTGTTGGGCAACACTTGTCGCGCGGCTGTTGGTGTGCGTCGTTCCCGGGTGTGCATTTTTCCCATTGTCCGTTCAGGTTGTTTCTTACCACCAGGCGCTGCCGCTGTGTGACGTCGCACCCTCGACGGGACGGGCTGGGCTGCAGCGCCCTCATCCCCCATGCTCCATGCGAGCGTGCCAAGATGCCGCCGAGCGTTGGGAAGCATGGCTCACGGCCGCCGTTCTGGTGGTCACCGGTACCCGGTGCAATGCCTGGTGTCCTCGTGCTCATTCTCGTGTCCATTCTGAGCGCCGACATCCCCAACGAACCAACAAAATCGAAACCTGTTTTCTGCTCGCTGCGTCCATACGTGTCTCTCCCAGCCTCCAAACCATGGGTTGTTTTGTCGTCCGCCGCTGGCCAGATGTCACGAGCGCCAGTCACGAGACACACCTGTGGCTGTCGGGGCGTTTCTGCTCGAGGGCAACGAAAAGTCGGTGGGCCCCAACTGGCAGACGGCAATCCAGACGCAGTCGCCCGCTGCAGCTCGCAGCCACGGTGGGTCCAATCAGACATCAGAAAGCCGGTTGCCGGTTGCCTGTTCGGGTCAAGACCGCCCGTCCCGATCCGCCGGGAGACGACGCGAAGCCCTGCTTCGGGATCCGTCGGCCCCTGGACGCGGCCAGAGCGGGAGCCAGGGGCCAGGCAGAGCGCCAGGGCTTGAGTCAAGTGAACCCCAAACCGCAGACAAGACGCAGGACGCAGATGCCCAGGCACGCATCCTGCGGTCAGGGGCCTGACCGCCTTTGCTTATTACCCGAAATGCGATAGTAGAAGGGCCGGGCCAGCCTATGCTCATGGAAGCGTCGGCGTCTCGTCAGGATCTGTGCCGTCTCCGGCCGCAGCCCTTCGCTCACTTGTCGCCGTCGCCAAAGAGAAATTACGGGCTCTTTGTCAGCGGCATCCGACCCCGAGAAATCATCTATCTTGACGACGACCGTCGTAGCGAGATAATGCACTTCGGGCAGTTAATATGCAGCTCTCTGGACGGGCCGTTATCTCTTCGGTATTGCTGCCGCCGTCCAGAACGTTCGGCACGGTACGCGACGCATCCCGTCGTCATCATTTCCAACTTGGATGCCATGAGGCCGTTTCCGAAGCTGGTCCTGTTGACGGGGCTTCTGTTATTCGTTGTTTCCGTGCATGCCCTGGGAGCCCCACCATTGGGCTCTGGTGGATTCGGTGGGTCGGTGGGTCCCGTCTTGGGATGGAAGGTGGGTCTTCAGGGGCATGGCTGTGGCAAGGAACCAGGATGCCATGCGGCCGCTTGCCGCCCTTGCCCGACTTCTTCCGACCACACCTTCGACACGAAAAGGAAAGCGAGTCCAGATCCGAAAAAAAAATGCCCTGCCGGGCACACGAACCTGGTCACCGAAATCCACCCTTGGTGAGAACCGAGCGCCTTCTCGAAGGAAAAAAAATAATCACTGCCATGCATGGGCTGGATGAAACAACGTCGCAGCCGCGTCAGACACGCCCTTGTCTTTCCGGGGGGGACGGCGGCCTCCGTGATTCCCAAACGAATGGGCAAAGCCGAGTTTCCCATTGCTGCCCGACGATTGGCAATCCGTCTCTGGTTCAAATCCTGAGATGAGCATCTTCATGGCGACCAGGGCAATGCTTTGTGTTCTGCGGCTGCAAGAGGTTGGGAACCTGAGGCATGGTGCCTCGACTGCATCCCGGGCACATTGTCCAGGGCTCCAAGGGATTCCTGGCTGACGCATCACGGCCTCTGCGAGTCCAGGACGCTGAACGTTTGACACGTTGGCTGTGGTGATAAATCAAGTGAAGGCTGTTGCTTGGCGCTGGCCCGGGGGGCCGCATCAACATCAGCCGGAACCAACGTCAGATCCCCCCCCAAGCAATGCGTGATCTCCATCCATGCTTCTTCATGTGTCACCTCAACCATGCGGAAGCTTGGTCACCAGGCGGTAGCACGGAGCATCTTGACCGATGCGAGCCCCTGCCACACACGAGGCCCCAGGGTCGATCCTGTGTTCGAAAGTGAAGCTTGACAGAACGAAGCCTCGTGCTTGTAAAAACGGTCGTCTCCCCTTGGCAACCAGCGAGCCGGTCCGGCCCCGCGAAATGGGCTGTTTGCACATGCACCTCCGCAGGCTGCCCGGCACTCGGTCGGCCTGGGCGTCGGCTTTTCCCCGCCGCGGAGTCCCGGCTATTGTACCCCTTCGGCGGTGGGCTCTCCAGATCCGCAGCACTTGCCTCGTTCCGAACATCGGACCGCCCGCAGAGCCACGTCCGAGGCATATGACGGCGGCGGGTTGTCTTGGAAATGGGTAAAAACAGAATGGCGACGGTTACCAGGAATGCCCCGGAGGCATGTGGAAGGGAGGGGCAGGGGGATCCAGACCAACGTGCTGTTTGTTGTTGTTGTCTTGGTCGGCTCATCACCCACTCCGACCCCGACATCTTCCCCAGATCTCCACCCGTTCGTGGGGTCCACACCGCCGCCTCCACATCCAGCCACGGAACTGCTGTGGATGGGACGAACGAGGTCTTCAAATCTCACCGCTGTCGAGGGCGTCGGTCCCCCGGTCCAGAGCCCCATCCATGCTTTTGCCCTCCAGCCACCCCCGGATTTTCCAGGGTTCCGGGGGTCAGGGAGACCCGGGTTCGGGTTCCGGGGGCTGGTTGCCGGGGACATCGGTGCTCCATCCCCGTCCCCTTCTTCGCTTGAGCCAAACAGTCGCTTTCGACGATGTCGTGACATAGGGATGACTCACCAGCTCGGGTCTGGGGATGTTGATGGATCTGCATCAGACGACAGCGAGGAGTCCTTCTTGAGGGTATCATCACATGCTCCGGGCCCCAAGACCCAGCTTTTGTACATGTGCATACGGTGATGGTGGAGGCAACCATCTCTCCACGATGGCGAAGAGAGGGGTCGGTATGCGTGACGAACTTGGCCTTATCCATGCCAATATCACATGCAACATTGCGAAGCCTACAAGTCCACCCACCCGCTCGTGCTCGTCCGTTGGTGCTGGGGTAAGCAACCTGGAGGGGGATCATATGCTTCCAAGGGTCTATGCCTCCCTGTCGACGAACAGGCTCCTTAGGAGAAAGCATCTGAACATCTGAAAGACGTCGGCTCCTGGGCGACCAGGAGGACACCGAATCAAACCCCCACCTCGGGATATCATGTGTCGAAGAGTTCGAGAATCATTGCTCAGGGGCGGGGTTTAGTGTGGGCACTTGTGCCATCAGCAAATCACCCCGCACATGTTCGTGACCTTCAGACCGCGGGGGTTTACATGAATGTTCTTTCAGTGTTGACTCGAAACAAGCTCTCTAAGATACATCACAAGCCAAGCCCGTACACCAGGAATCTTCCCTCAGAAGGTCCGATCACAAGCCGAGAAAAATGTATCCCATACAACACCCTCAAGAGCTCCCTTACTTGTACCATGCCATGCGCCAGAACCAACAAACCCCTCCCAGAACCCGACAGTTCCCACCCCCACCTCTCTCCCATCGTTACATTAGGGAAATAGGCCTACAGGCAACATGACAGTCCTCCCAAACAGGACTCAGCGACGGCTGCAACCACATAGGTGGGTAGGTAGCAATACAGGCAACATCATCAACAGGAAAACATAACGGTCCGGAGCCCCCAAGAAAACCAGGCCACCAGACATGCGCGGACTCCTCCACGCACCGCAGACGGAAAGACGTCTAGTTGCCGCGGAACAGGAACTGCAGGTCCTCCGGGCTTAGGGAGTCCATGGCGGCATCGTCAGCATTGATGGTTGAGTTGATCATGTTGGTCTTCTTCTCCTGTAGAAGGACCATGCGGCTCTCGACCGAATCCTCGATGCAGAGGCGCGTGATGATACAGGGGCGGGTCTGGCCAATGCGATGGCACCGGTCGGCGGACTGCCACTCACTGTTGTCGTACAGTTGTTAGTCTCTGGAACACGGATTCAGGACGAGGGACAGGGAGGCATACGCAGCAGGATTCCACCATGGATCAACAATGAAGACGCGAGACGCCTCGGTGAGATTCAGAGCGACACCACCAGCCTTCAGCGAGACCAGGAAGCATTCCACGTCGACGCTGTTCATGAAATGGTCAATCGAGGCGGCGCGTTGGGCGGGCGTCATGCTGCCGTCAAGCATCACGGTGGTAATGCCGGCCCTGCGCAGACGCCATTCGATGAGCTGCAGCATGGTTGTGAACTGCGAAAATATGATGGACTTGTGAGAGGCGTTGTCGGACCGGAGCTTGTGCAGCTCGTGCACCAGAAGTTCAATCTTGGACGATGATGTCCAGTTCTCCATCTTGATGCGGTTGATGATGGATGACTTCTTGACCTGCATCTCGTCCTGCACGATCTCAGGCTGCTCCAGGTCGATCGACAGCGGGATGTGGCACTGAGGGCAGTTGGGGCTGGCCGTCGAGTTGATGTAGCTCTTGACGCACGTGCGGCAGAAGTCATGCTTGCACCTAGACCGGATGGCATCTTCCGCAGGTTCATCGCAGATGTTGCACACCAGGATGTTCTGGCCGCCCTCGCTGTTTTTCTTGAGAATAAGGTCCGGGTGATCCGCTACCTGACGCATCTGCATGATGAGGCCAAAGATGTTGGCGTAGTTGTTGAGCATGACACCGCTGGCTACATACGTGTCGAACTTGCGCCGGCTGTTTGTCATGATGCTGGTGGCGAAATCGTTCTCTTCCTCACCGAAGAACTGGCGCACCACGTTGATCTCCTTGACCGGCAGCTCCATCGAGTCCATGTGATCCTTTTTGAGCCGGCGCAGCATGATGCGGTCCGTGAGGATGCGCAGCTTGCGGAAGGCCTCAGCGCCCGGACCAAAATTGCCGTACTTCTGGATCGGATTGAGCAGCTCCTGGTTGAAGACGGACACATGCTGCATGCCCCCATGGCCACATTCGGTGCACCTGGAGTCTTCGTTCATAGTCCACTCGAGCGTTGAGCAGGGGCACTGCTTGCAGAGATAGCAGGAAAATGGGCGTATGTTGAGGAACCGGATCAGGGAAAAGAACTCGCCAATGCGGTTCTGCAGCGGCGTGCCTGACAAACACCACCGGTATGTGACCTTGAGCGCGAAGCAGGCCTTGGCCGTCATGGTCGTCCGCGTCTTGATGCAATGGGCCTCGTCGAGGATAACGCGGTGAAAGTCGGTCTGATGGATGACTGACTTCTCGAAGACGGTACCTCCTTTGCGCTTGAACCCCTTCTCCTGCTTCCGGAACATGGACTCAAGGCTGTTGTAAGACATGATGACAACGTCATACTTCTTGATGTCCTTAACCGTGAGATCCTTGGCCTTGGAGTTGGTCCCGTGTAAAACGAGCGTCTTCAGCCTCCCGTCCGTGTACAGTGCGATCTCACTCATCCATTGCATCAGAGCGACGGGCGGCACAAGCACCAGAGACGGCTTCTTAGCGGGAAAGTCGGACATGATGAGGGACACGGCCTGGATGGTCTTGCCGAGGCCCATCTCGTCGCCCAGCAGCCCACCCTTCCATTCGGTTTTCTCCATGGCCGTCATCCAGGCCAAGCCCTCAAGCTGGAATGGCTTGAGTTGTCGAGAAATGGTCTTGGGCTGCTCCGCCTTGCCGGCTTTCAGAACCGGCATGTTTTCGAGTTCCTTCCACATGGTCTTGAGCTCGGGATGATGGTGTTCGAGACGACCTCTGTCACGCTCAGCCCGGCGTTTGTTGACTGGACGGCGAAAAGCCCGGCGAGTATTTATGGCTATCTGGACAGCGGTGAGCCGGGCCTGAACGCCTTCCTCATCAGAATCCGATGATTCAGAGTCGGGCGTGCCAATGTTGACCTCGCTGAGGTCGGAGTCCGAATTAAGAACAGCACCAGGGCCAGCCATGACAGAGTCGCCGTCACCAAGATCGTCAGACTCGCCGTCATCCTCTTCAGAGCCAACCACCTCGACGGCCCGTTTTTTGGCGGGGGCCTTGCCCAAAGCAGCAGTTCTAGCGCTGCGGCGGGGAGCTGGCCCGGTATTTGGGGCAGGCTGAACAGAGGATGAGGCAGCTGCTGCATCTTCCTCCGCCTGCAGCTTCCGCGCCAGAACCGCGTCGGGAGAGTTATCAGACAAGTCTTCCTCGCTATCCTCCTCAAATCCACGCTTGCGCTTGCTGGTGCTGAAAGCGGGCGCCGGCCCGAGGTGCCGTTTTGGTTGACGGACTCTGGCGGCGGGAATGTGCACCTCCACCCTGTTGAGGCGTCTCCTGAGATTCTGTGTCGAGGGGACGGTGTCTTTTGTGGTTGATGTTGCCGAGATGCTGGTCAAGGGAGTGCTATACCCGCTTTCCGCTGGTGTGGCTGAGATGGGAACCGACGAGGAATCACTAATGGCGCCGCTGGTATCGGACAAGATGACCGAATCATTGACGCCAATTCTCGCCCGAACTGAAGACAAGAGTACGGAGTCAGCGATATCTGTGATAAGTAGGTCGGTTCAATTCCGTCCGATGATGGAGAGAATAAAGTACAGCTGAGCGTCAAGACGTCCAATGATCCATCCAACCATGTCCTCTTCGTAGTTGGTGAAGTGCAGGAACGGAGGATCTACAAGTAGAATGCATCGTCAAATATAAAGCACTTACCAGCATGCTCGTCGGCTGCGGCCGAACGCCTAGTTCTAACCATGGCGAGTTCAACGTATCGAGTTTACCGAGTTGCTGTGGATGCTGCGAGGTAGGATGGTATTCACTAGATGGCGTCACCAACGTGACGTCCACAGGAACGCTTGTAGAAGAAGCGCCCGCTGCGAAAGCGGACAAGGTTTGGGGTAAAATCTTGGGTGCGATCCAGAGGATGTCGCCTTGACAATGACTAGGAGGACGACGGGGCGAAGGGAGAGGTGACAAGGAGAGAAGAAAGGAGAGGGAAAAAGGGTTTCCAAGGTTAGATGAGGTCTCGGATTTTGCTAGGTCCAGACATGAAGGCAAGGCCAATGGGCGAGGCTGCAGCCGAGTTGAGAAGTTTACGGAAGAAAAAAGTCCATGAGAGTAAGAGAGTGAGGCATACGTAGATGGAGTGGCGACAGGGTGTTTTCCGTTTTTCCTTCTCCCACAGAACTCCAACCCTGGATCTTGAAGCAAGAGGGCCACCAGTGGACGAGAAACACACCAACAAAAAGAAAGGAGCGATGATATGAGGGGATCTTTTGACATCCCCGTTCAAGCAAAGAGTGGCGTCGTCGTCCAGGGGCCGTGGTTCCTTGGACGCGGAATCACGTGATTTGAATAATTGGATCTCCGCAGTCCAGGCAGCAGCGGGCCGACTTTTGGGTCGACATGACGGAGATCAGCGCTCGGAGCTATCGGAAACCCGTGCGGCCTGTCTCCAAACTCCATGCTTGCTTTTTCCCATCTTCCTTGTTGAATGCATCTCCTTCTTACCAGTTCTTTCGACTGGCTGTCTTCTCAACTTGACTGAAAGGTGCAAAGTGAAAAAGCCATTCGGTCCATCTACCTCCCGCCTGCCTGGTCCAGAAAGGTCGTCCACATTAAATGCAGGTCACGTGTTTTGGCGTCAAGGCCGTCTCCTGCAATCGCCCCTCCTCGCGTCGCCGCGTCTCTTCCGTGCCGTCCGACCAACCGAGTCCACCCTGTAAAGAGTCCTGCCTGTCAATCACACCGAAGCTCACCTCCATCCCATTTCACTGACGTATTTACCCAAGAGAATAGGCTGCATCATCAGCCACCGCTTTCCACAATGTTAGTTCGGACGGAAATCGCCTCCGGTGCCCAGCAGAGAAGAATCCAACTGACAAGAAACTAGGTCTCGAGGGGGATACCCGCGCCGGGTCATGGGACCGTACGCTGTTTCTGCCTTTCAAGTAGTTACAGCTCTCTGCTAACAATATCGGCGCCCAGGCAATCGGCCCTGACCGATTATCTGGCGGTATGTTCGGAACCTTGGCCTGATCTTTATAAGTGGTTCCCCATGCTGATAAATGGTCGGCCAGGCACATAACATCTCAGCGAATCAGATTCGGTTGGATGCTGAGCGGAGGCGAAGAGAGGCCCAGGAACAACAACAAAACAACAGCCAGAACCAGGCCAATACCGAGGCTTCCACATCTTCGGCGGCTCCGGATGTCACCGACAACCCAGCAAGGGCAACTCGGTCAAGACGCGCAGCAGCGCCCATTGCACAAGACGAAGAGGCCCGCAAGAGGGAACAGAGAGCCATTGAGAAGATCAAGGCGTCCAAGAAGTTCCAAAAGCGCAAGCGTGCTGCGGACTCGGATGAGGACGACGATATAGCCATGGCGTTGTTAGCCGCCTCCGCTCCTCTGCCAAATCAGCAAGAAAATTGTGAGATCTGCGCAAAGCGCTTCACAGTCACTGCATATAGTCGCAATGGGCCGAGCGGTGGCCTGCTATGCCCCGAGTGCAGTAGGGATATCGACAAGGAAGACGCCGCCAAGCAGAAGGCCAGGAGAGTCGCAGCGGCTGGCCGACGCCGCCAATTCCAAAGCAATATTCTGGACGGCATCTGCGCCATTGGGCCCAAGAGTTTGATGACCCTGTGCATCGAGACGCTCGCCAAGAACATTGATCTTGCCGAGGATTTTGGGGATATGCCTCCGATCCTCATTGACAAGGTCGCCCGGAAGCTTTCCAAGCTCCGACTCCTCGACTCAAGGACGCTCAGCCTGTTCTTGACGCCAACCGCCGAGGAGTTCCATGTGTACGACGGCGCAAAACTCGGCCAGGACGATTTCATCCGCATTTTCCAAATGGTTCCGGGTCTCAAGAGACTGAAGGTAAGGCTTCGAAGTCCACAGACGGGACTGTCGCTGACCACCGCTAGATCCGCAACGGAATTCACTTCAAGGACCCGGTTGTAGACTACCTTATGACTCGCCACATCGAGCTGGAAGACCTGTACCTGCATGGTGCTAATCTCATCTCCGAGTCCAAGTGGATCGAGTTATTGCAGAAAAGGGGCAAACCACTGCGCTCTCTGCGCGTCTACTTTACAGACAAGCACTTCACCGACGCGGTCCTCGCCGTCCTTCCCACAGCATGCCCCAACCTGACCCGCCTCAAGGTCTGCCACAACCAGCAAGTCACAGGCACCGGCGTCGCCGCAATCGGGCAGATTAAGACCCTCCGGCATCTCAGTTTGGACTTGCGCAAGTCAGTGCACTCCGACATCTACGTCGACGTCCTTAGCAAGATCGGCCGCCAACTCGAAACCCTCTGTCTCACCCGCGTCAACGAAACCGACAACACCGTCCTCGACGCCATCCACACGTACTGCCGCTCTCTCTCGAAACTGCGCATCACCGAAAGCGAGGCGATGACCGACGCCGGCTTCGTCCGCCTCTTCACGGATTGGGCCAGCCCGGGTCTCAAGTACCTCGATCTACAAAAGTGCTGCCAGATCGACTCGGCGCATCCCCGTGAGAACCCGGACAACATCGGCCTCTGTTCCGACGGGTTCCGTGCGCTGATGGCGCACTCGGGACGCAAGCTTCGGAACCTGAACATCCATGCTTGTCGGCACATCCGGGGGGAGGTGTTCGAGGAGGTGTTCTCCAAGGACAAACTGTATGAGGATATGGAGAAGCTCGAGATCAGCTTCATCGAGGAGGTCAACGACTACATCGTGGGTTGCATCTTTCGTGCCTGCCCCAACCTCAAAGAGCTCAATGTGTTTGGATGCATGAAGGTTCGTGATGTGAGGGTGCCACGCGGAAAGATCCTGGTGGGTGTTCCGAATGCTAGGGGGATGATGATTGAGGGCCAGTCGGATGGGGAAGACGCGGTTTAGCCTGGGCTGGGTTAGGGGATGGGTGCGGAGGTCCTTGGGGGACGTCGGCGACTATCTTCTCGCCAGTTTCAATGTCTTTGCTTTTCCGAGAGCTGTATATGGTACGGTAGCCGGGGCATGGTGTAGGTTGGCTTTTACAGCAAGGGAACTTTATGTGCCATGATGTAACCACTATACCTGTAACATAATTCTGTTCGTGGGAGGAGCCGAGATCTATGGGTAGCGGTAAGTTACCGCTTCCGACTTTGAGCGGCATGAATGAAGCGATTTTATCACGGGCCCGATTACATATGTCTTGTTACTTAGGTACCTAAGTAGGAGGGGGTGATTGGAATGTTCACACCCAGACCTCGTACTCCAAGCAACGGGTCGACGCCGCCTCTAGCCGGCCCGGACCCGATGTTGACGCTGGGCCCCACTTGATGTACATGCGGGAGCGCTTCAGTGGAGTCAACGGCTCAGCGCCTCCACAGCGGCCCGTCCAGACTAGGGGTCTTGGACATGCGGGGTACGTCCCGCCCCAAGACAGCCCTGTGGATGGGGCTGTCCATCCAAGACTGTAACCCAGGGAGAGAGTAGGTACCTACCTACCTATGTACTGGAATGCCCGGGGTTCCTGATACCTGCCTACATTGGGTGGGCGGTTTCCATCAATCCCGCAGTCCGATTCATTGTCGTCATTCTCGGAGCTCCTGGCGGTGTTTCTGGAAGGCTGGACATCAGCACGACGAACCCCTTGCCCCTCTTCTCGTGCTCTGCCATTCATTGCATGACTTCCAATTGTATCTCGCAGCATTGTATAGGTCTCTGTGTAATGTTTACGCCTTGTTGTGTTTCCTCATCAGTCCGTACCTGAGCGCCTAACGACCGCATCCTGGACGCGAAAAGCGGACTCGACGGATTCGACCTCCTTGCTCACCATAACTTTCTGACCTCCTGGCCGGAGTCCGTACCACTCATGCCCAGGCCCTGAGAAAGACCAGCCTCTTTGCTTGGCTCTCTTTTTCTTCTTCTGTCCCAGCCCTTGCTCCGAGCGACCCGACATGCGGTTTGACTTCCTGGCGCTGGCCGCCGTGGCCGGGGCATCGACGCTCACCCCCAACGTCCTCCCGCTCATCGTTCGGAACCCATACCTCAGCACCTGGCTGTACAATGCGCGCAGCGCACCGTGGGAGAGCTGGCCTATGTTTTGGACGGGCGCACATGTAGGCAATCCATGGCAGGGCAGATTGGTTGGCCTGGTGCCGCTGATCGGGTGAAAGGATGTCTTCGAACGTCGCTGTTGGAGCCGCAGCTGTGCAGTGTGAAGGACTCGCTGACGTGTGCTTATGGATAACGTTAACAAATAGGTCGGATTCTCCGTCATGGCCTCGGTCCCCGAGACGGCCGCGGTCTACCCACTGCTCGGTCGTCCCCACGACTCGCTGCCGCGCGAGAATGCTAGCTACCGGATCGTGTACCCGGAGTATCTCGGCGTGAGCTTCGACGCGTCTACCACGAACTTGACATACCATATCACCTCCCCATCGTCCTCGTCCACCCGATCCGTTGGCCTGACGCTCTCCTTTCTATCCCCCATCACGCCCTCTTCCACCTTCCGCCAGTCAATCCCTGCCGCGTACATGACCATCTTCGTCGAGGGTTGTCTGGACGTCCATATCTATACGGACATCAACGGAGAGTGGGTCACGGGCAATAGGGATAACCATGTACGGTGGGATTTGCGCAGGCCGTTACACCGTGGTGCCGGAAACAGCACGGCCCCGCGGCTCAAGACATGGGAGGTGGCCCGCCTCCAGGAACAGCTCTTCACCGAGTTCGCCGACCACGCCGAGTGGGGAACCTTGTTCTTCTCGGCGCCTGCTGATGCCCATCACCAGAGTGGCGTCTCTGCTCACTTGCGTCAGCAGTTTGCCAAGACTGGTGTGCTGAAGAATGAGGTGGATGGGAGGTTTCGCCGAGTCATGGACGAGGAGCCTGTGTTTGCCTTCTCTAAGGGGTTCAAACTCGCAGGACCGAACAACAGTGGAGGGGATTGTCGTGGTAAAAAGGACAGCATTACGTTCACGTTCGCGCTGGTGCAGGATCCCGTGGCCCAGTTCGCCAGCTCCAAGGGCCTCAGATGGATGAAGCCTTTATGGCGCTCCCACGTCACCACGACCGACGAGCTGATCGCGTACCACTACGCCGACTTCCACACAGCAGCGGTGCTCGCCGCGAACTACTCAGACACGCTGGCACGGGACGCGTTTTTGTCCGGGTCGAGCGAGTACCAAGACATCGCCGCCCTCTCCGCCCGCCAGGTTCTGGGAGCAACGCAGTTCTCGGGCACGCCAGACCACCCACTGCTGTTCCTCAAGGAGATATCATCCGACGGTAACTTCCAAACGGTCGATGTGATCTTTCCGGCGTTCCCTTTCTTCCTTTACACAAACCCACGCTGGTTGGAATACCTGCTCGAGCCGCTGCTCGAGCACCAGCTCAGCGGACAGTACCCTAATGACTACAGCATGCATGACCTTGGGACTCACTTCCCCAATGCCACAGGCCATGCGGACGGACGTGATGAATATATGCCTGTGGAAGAGTGTGGGAATATGCTTATCATGGCCCTGGCGCTGGCCAATGCGCTGGGATACGACGCGGAGCCCGCCTTCACCAAGGTGAGGGCTGCGGTGGGAGAGACAGCGTCCATGCAAAGGTTCGTGGCATGGCCAAAGTGCGTGGACGAACACGGGATGGACATACACCCCCGGCATGGCGTCGGTCGCGAAGAGGAAGCCGTGCAATGGCTCTCTCGTTCGTACAAGCTCTGGTCGCAATGGACGGGCTACCTTGTTCGGGAGTCGCTGATCCCCCACAACCAACTCTCTACCGACGACTTTGCCGGCTGGCTGGCCAACCAGACCAACCTGGCACTTAAAGGCATCGTGGGTATCCGGGCCATGGCCGAGATCGCGGATCTCGTCGAACGGAACGTCGAGGCACGCCAATACCGCGCAATCGCGGACCAGTACATTGCCAAGTGGCAGGAGTACGGCATTTCTCGCGATGAAACCCACGCCAAACTCGCATATACATGGTACGGGTCGTGGACGACGCTGTACAACCTGTATGCGGACTCGTTGTTGTGTTTTCATGTAACGGATGACAATGGCGAGAAGGAGGAGGGCAGTGGCACGCTGTCAAGGCCCAGACGAACCAACGGTCAGAAACCGACGGGAAGCGTCGGAGATGGCGGTGGATCTCATGTGAAGAAGACGCCCTTCATCCCAGACAGGATATATCAGATGCAGAGCAACTGGTACCACGCAGTGCTGCAAAGGTACGGCCTCCCGCTCGATTCGCGGCATCTGTATGCCAAGAGCGATTGGGAGTTCTTCGCGGCGGCCGTGACAGGACAGAAGACGAGGGCTGAGATCCTGACGGCGGTGGCGCGGTGGGTGAACGAGACGGTCGTGGGTACGTTTGATCGCTTTGGTGTTCCTTTCTCCCCGGCTCGATTAAACCCTCGACTAACCACCGAAACCCACACAGACCGGCCGCTTACAGACCTGTACAACACCGAGGGTGATGGAGGCTTTCCCGGCATCAACTTCATGGCGCGGCCCGTCGTGGGCGGCCACTTTGCCTTCCTGGCGCTGGAGCGGGCGTGCGGCGGCCGGGCGACCCAGGCGCTACGGTTTTTGGACAAGAGGTCACCTGTCGCTATTGATGTCGAGAGGATTCTCCGTGAGGAGCACGATCGTGCGACGGAAGCGGCGGCGGCGGCAGCGGCGGCGGTGGTGAACGACGGTCTTGACTCGTGGGAGGATCTTTAGGAGAGCAGAGCCTGACAGCCTGCGAGGCTTGAATCAACCTTTTGGCTGCTGGAAGTTTGCACAGCAGGCACATTTGGGCAAAGACGGAGCAGTTTCTACGGACATGAAACAGGTGTTGCGACATCTTCTGGGTCCTCCATGGTGGTCATGATGGTGCGTTTTCGTGACGGGTTTCCAGTCCGTAGAGGCTTGCAGCCTTACAAAATGGGGCAACCAATCGCAGCTCAATCACGGCAACCCCGGATGGGTCAGCCAGGGGTTCGTGGGCGCGTGCCACGGCTGTTTTGGTCAAGTCATCTGGTGGTGATTCCATTGCTCGAATGACAATGATCGAATCCAAGGCGTGTTTAGGTTGAATGTCGATCGCCCGCAGCAGAGAGCTCAGAGAGCGAAAGGCACAGACGACAAAATGCTCCGGAAGGGGATGATGCACCGAGGATTGAATGCCGGGGCGTATACGTTTTGACAGCCTTACCCCGAGTTTCGCCCAGCGACGCTGCCTCGCCAACCCCAATCAAGCTTAGCGCCTTGGCTCCCTGGGGAGGAGGGTGGCAAGCACGCAGGCAGCCCAGACCCAAACGTGTTTGTAGCACAGCACAGCTCGTCGCCTCCAAAAATTTCGCCTGTCTCCTTTCTTGCTGCGCCTGCCTCGTTCACCCAGCCCGGCTCCCAGCAGACACAGCTTTTCTTTGTGGCCATCGGACGGGCAACCCTCTCCCTCTTCCAGCCTCTTTTGACAATTTTTTTGTCGATTTGGGTTCTTGAACCTCTCGGTCAACCCACGGTCGCCTTTTCTTCTCCCGCAGCCTTCCCTTCTCCGGGTCACACTCCATTTTCCCCATCGCGCTAGCGATTCCCAATTCTGATTTCACGTCGCTGACGCTCGCCTATCCTTCCCCAACCCAAACCTCATCCTCTTTTTTTTTTTTTTTTTTTTTCTTTTCTTCTCCGTTTCCATCTCCAAATCTCCAACCAGCCACACCCGAGTCCATCACCATGGCCACTACCTCGATGGATTACGAGCCGACCGGCGAGCGCTACGATGGTACGCGTCTTTATTTGTTTTTCCTTCACCCGCTCCACCCGTGCCCGGTAGCTCCATGCAGCTCGTTGCTGGCGCTCTTCGACCGCATTATGCTGACTCGCCTTTGTTTGTTCCAGACGATGGCCCTCGCTACGACCGCGACCGTAGTGCGTCGCCTCGTCGCGACGATGGGCACGACTCTCGTCGTCGCTCCCTGTCGCCCAACGGCAATGACCGGTACGTCGCACGCGCCAAGCAGCTCGTTTGCTCCGCTCAGTCATGACAACCATCGGCTAATCCACGACAAGCAGCGCTCCTGCGAAGAGCGACAGCGGCAACAAGGACGACGACAGCGTCAACCCTGGCTCCAACCTCTTCGTCACCGGCATCCACCCGCGCATCGAGGAGGCCGAAATCCAGCGCCTCTTCGAGAAGTACGGCGAGGTCGAAAAGTGCCAGATCATGAGGGACCCTCACACGGGCGAGTCGCGCGGTTTCGGTTTCGTCAAGATGGTCACCTCCGAGATGGCCGACGCCGCCATGCAGGGTCTTAGCGGCGAGGTCATCGAGGGCCGCAGCCTCAACATCGAGAAGGCTCGCCGTGCTCGCCCTCGCACTCCGACGCCTGGAAAATACTTCGGCCCCCCCAAGCGTGGTATACCACCCTCCCGTCTTTTAACCAATCCTCCTTTTCAACCCGTGAGCGTGGGTGAACCAGTTGGCTAATCATTTCCAACAGATCCTCGTCGCTACGATGATCGTCGCCGCGGCGGCTACGGCTCCGGTGGTGGCTATGGCCGCGATGATTCGTACCGTGGCTCCCGTGGCTACGGCCGTGACGACCGCGGCTACGATCGTGGCTACGATCGTGGTTACGACCGCGGCTATGGACGCGACTATCGCGAAGACCGTGGCTACAGCCGTGAGTACCGTGATGACCGCGGCTATGACCGTCGTGACCGCGATGACGGCTACGGCCGGGGCGATCGTTACGGCGGTCGTGATGATCGCGATCGCTACGGCGGCGGCCGTGGTGGTCCCGATGACCGCCGTGGCCCGAGCTACGACCGGGACCGCTACGACCGCCCCAGCGACCGTGACTCTCGCCCTCGCGACTCCGGCCCGAGCTCTGGCTATGCCGACCCTGCTCCCCGCGATACCCGCGAGCCCTACGGTAACACACATGCCCCCACCCCCCCCGAAGTAACCCCCGGAAGTGCTGATGTTTGCAGGTGGTCGTTAAATGCCAATTCGGTCTCAAGGCTGCCGTTGGCTGGCTTGCTCCCTTTGCATCTTGCAGCATGTGTTTCTTTTCTTATCTCATTCTCGCTTTGGGCATGGGGACATAATTCGGATTTCCCAAAACTCGATCGATTTGGAGTTCACGGCAGTCATGGGAGGGTTAATGGCCCGGGTTCGGCACATCGCCTTTTTCGTCAGACAGGTTCCGCAGAGTTTTCTACCACCCTTGATGGTGCGACACATTCGGCCCGTGATGGCAGCAGTGGGATCTGGCTTCAGTCTGCACCAGCACAGGTCGCTCGGTTTCGCTCCCCCTCGGGTCTGGTTCGGCACGGAGAGTGGGATGGTGGCCGCCATTGTACGATTATTCTCTTCTCTTTTCCTCTCTGCGCCCTCTGACGGCAAGCGGCACACCAACTTTCCCACACAATCTGTGACGACTCCGCACCAACAGCGATTTTTATATTCGTCGCCGGGGTCTTCCAGTCTTCCGTAGTCGGCATGATGCGATAACCCAGAAACACTCAACCCATACGCGCCTTGATCGTGACTCAACCAAACGCAAACAAAACCAAAGCAAATGCCTCTCTCGAATCTTTTTTGGCAACCGCTTTCTTTGCTGGATTCCGGTTGGTCGAATTGACCAGCTGGCTGGCTAACTACCCATCAACGGCGACTTGTGCGCATTTGATGGAGAGGGTCGGTTTCGCCTCCTCGATTCGTCTTTTTCCTCTCGCCCTGGTGACCACTTCATACAACTCGCCGATCGTCCTGTCATGCGTGAACCGTGGAATCCAACCAGCCAACCAACCAACCAGACAAACAATCAACCTTGAACGCTTGACCCTCGCCTGGACAGATGGAATCCTTTTTCCACACATTCCCCGTCATCATCCCGAGGCGAGGCGCAAGTACCGCGGGCGGCTGGCTGATAGCCACCGGCCTTGTTCACGGTTCTGCTTGCGTCTTCTGGAAGAAGCATCGGGCGATCGCGGATGCGGAGACGACGGGAACACCCTCCAGCCTGGTCCCGGGCTTGGTCACCCTGGACAGGCAGACAGGCGAACAAACAGCCCGCGGATGGGATGGAACAGCACAAAAACGCAAAGAAACAGGTGAGTTGCCTTGTCTGGGTGCGTTGATGAGCTGACGATGTCCTTCGGGACTCAGGCACTTGAGGGGGTTTGGGTGTCTCCCTCTGGTCAGATCGATTCTGCGGCTACTTGCAGAGTCGTCTCACCCTGCCGCTCTGATGGATGGACGAGCGCCCAATTATGAGACCAGGTAAGTAGAGGTAAGGTTGGTTTCCCCTCTTTGGCTCTGTGGGTTGTTGGCTCGACCACTGAAGGTTGGCTTGATTGCGCTTGTGTGAATTCGGTGTTCCTTGCTCTTGACCTGTCGTGTGTGTTTGAGTCTGCATACGATGCACCGCCGACGGTGGCCGATCCTAGTAAGATTGTCTATCGGCATCGGAGTATTTCAGACGTGGTACTGTCAAAGCTAGAAGAATAAATAACCTGTCATGTTGAAGTGCGTTTTGTTGTCTCCCTCTTCTGGCGCTTGTGTGTTCTTTGTTTGTCCTGACTCTCTCTCCTGACGAACGGCCGGCTAAGGTAGAATACGGCTTGGGCAGAGAGATCAAAAACGAAGACCGATTCTTCACCATCGGTGGCTGCATTGCTCCGCCAGTGTGTCTGTCTACTGCGATGTGTGATGTCAATATCCTTTCCTCCAAACAGGTGGCCGCTTACACAGCTCAGGACAGCGAGAGACTACGCCGCCGTCCTGGATGGGCAAGCCTTGCCAGACAGATGGGTTCTACGTCGGGGACTTGACTCATATGGCCCGAGTCTTTAAGGGTTGTGGTCGGTGCAGCCGTTCGAAACTCCAAACAGCCCACGCTGCTGGATGCTAGGTGGATAGCCGCGACTCAGGCGCTGGCATTCCATCATCTCCGCAAACCTCAGCGACCCAAATGAAAAGCTCGTCCAGTTGCCGATGAACGGCATACAAGGGCTCTGTTCTGTTTCCGATGTACGTCATCTGGTCATTGGCTCGATGGGGTGTCGTAAGGCAGTGTGGCTGTTGCCGACGCCGCGTCAGAGATACTACGTCCTCTGAAAGCGATTGGGGCTGTGAGAGAGCCCCGAGCGCCATCCTATTACGCCAATCCGGGACGACGACGACTTCGTGGTCAATAACGGCCCGTCATTCGCCTTCCATCGGGCACGGCGGGTATTGGTGTTAACTCCGGGGCCAACGAGCGCGACGAGCGGTCGAGGCCCTGGTGATTGGTGAGTTGCAGAAAACGTCGGCGTTTGCGATTTCCGTCCGCCGAGCGCGGGCTGCGGCGAAATGTGGAGCTCCATGCAAGGCGCCGCAACTTCCAAGAAGTTCAAGACATCCGTCAACCTTGAACCCTGCCTGGAATGTCAAGGCTGACCCACCCGGCCCTTGGAGACTTCTTCCGCGCCTGCTATACACTAGAAAAGAAGGTGGCCAAATAGGGTGTCGTAGGTAGGGGCCTACCTACCAGCGTACCTTGGGCACTCCAAGACTGTGGTGAAGGTTACGTGAGGACTGTGGGGACCGTCATGGGTGAGGAAAGAGCGGTAACCGGGCCAGGTGAAAGGGGGCAAGGGCGGGCTTCGAGGTGAGTGTTGTAGGGGCGAATAAGGCTAAGAGCAGCCTCATCCCACGGAAGGCTCAGAGTGGCCGTCCGTTTACGATCTCCTGCTTCTTGTGCTCGTTGTTCCTTGGTTCGTCGCATCCAGAATCACGGTCCCGGCCGGTTGGGATCTCGAGGGAGAAAAGGTTGCTCGTGATTTCTAAGCCGTTACGTCGTCGATTAGCGAAGGTCCATCGACAGCCAACCTAGAAACCGACGGTACCCCACGGCCCTGGTTCTGCCTTTCGTTTTCGGTTTTTTTTCCCTTTGCCATTATTTATTTGATTATACTCAGTTATCGTGCAGCGTGGCATCCACACTGGCGTCGTCGTCATCACCCCCTGGCATTGCATTGCATGGTTCTGCTCCACCGGAACGCGCTAGTATTGTATAAGACTTGATGTGCATGCTCGTCACAGGCTTTGGGCAGCGCGTACCCAGCCCACCAAGAAGCACGTCTATTTTCTGCTTGGTCTGAGTGACCAGGGCCCCTTCGGCCATGGCGGATTCTTTTCGCGAGGACGAGAAGCAGCCGGCAGCCGACACATCTAACCCTGTATCGGCCGCAAAACCCGAGCTTGAGCATGGCGATGCGTCGTCTGGCAGGAAAGATGATGAGAAGTCAGGGGTCGCAAGCGATGACTCGCGGCGGCAGTCACAAAGCGCCGTGGAGCAACCCTCCGAGGACGCCGAGGAGGCTGACCCGCGCCGCCCGGACTTGGACCGCGTGAGGACGGCGGCGACCGCCACCAGCTTCACCAGCACCGCAGCGGCGACGAGTCGGTTGCCCAAAGACAAGCCATGGTACAAGCAGCCGAACCCGCTGCGATGGGGCAAGACACCCCCCGTGCCCAAGGAAAAGGAGCCGTCCCCGGAGTACACGGCCGGCTTCCTCAGCAAGCTCGTCTTCCACTGGATCGCGCCGCTTATGAATCGCGGCTACAAGCGTACGCTCGAGCCCAACGACATCTACGCCGTCGCCCCGGATCGCGCCGTCGAGCCCCGGACCGACAAGCTGCGCGCCTCGTTCAAGCGTCGCGTCCAGGCTGGCGAAAAGTTCCCGCTCGCTTGGGCCATCAACGAGGCCTTCTTCTGGGAGTTTTGGCTCGGTGGCTTCTGCTCCCTCATCTCCGCCGTCTTGCAGGTCATGTCGCCGTTCGTTCTGCGCTACCTGATCCAGTTCGCCGCCGACGCCTGGTTCGCCGGCCTGCGTAACCTGCCCGAACCCGACATCGGCCACGGGATCGGCCTGGTCATTGGCGTCACCGCCATGCAGGTCGTCCAGAGCCTGACCATCAACCATTTTGTCTACCGCGGCATGCTGGTCGGCGGCATGTCGAGGGCTTCTCTGATTAGCTTGATCTACGAAAAGTCCATGGTGATCTCCGGCCGCGCCAGGGCCGGCGGTGCCGACTTGCCTGACATCCCCGCTGTGAGGGCCGCCGAGAAGCAGCGGCTCAAGGACGAGGCTAGGCGAGCAAAAGTGGCGAAGGGGCCATCTGCTGGCGGGCCGGGCATCAAGGGAGATGGCGTTGGCTGGGATAACGGGAGAATTGTGAGTCGTGAAATCATCCCAGAAAGAAAGAAAGAGATTCCATGTCGTGACGCGAGGCTAACGTTGTCTCAGTTGGCGCTCATGAGTGTCGATACGTACCGAGTTGACCAAGCCTTCGGCCTCTTCCACATCACATGGACCGCTCCTCTGCAGTGCCTCATCACCCTGGCCATGCTTCTCGTCAACCTGACCTACAGCGCCCTGGCCGGCTTTGCTTTGCTGGTCGTCGTTATGCCGCTCCTTTCGAAAGCCGTCAAGCGCCTGTTCGCCCGCAGGAAGCATATCAACCGGATTACCGACCAGAGAGTCGGCCTAACGCAGGAAATCCTGCAGTCTGTTCGCTTCGTCAAGTTCTTCGGCTGGGAGGGTTCATTTCTCAACCGCTTGGAGGAGCTGCGCAAACGCGAGATCTCGGCCATCCAGGTGGTGCTAGCCATCCGAAACGCCATTCTAGCAGTCGGCGTTTCTCTGCCCATCTTCGCCTCGATGCTCGCCTTCATCACCTACTCTCTGACCAACCACAGCCTCCGGCCCGCCGAGGTCTTTTCATCGCTGGCCCTCTTCAACGGCCTGCGCATGCCCCTGAACATGCTTCCCATGGTCCTCGGCCAGGTCACGGATGCATGGTCTTCGCTGGTGCGCATTCAGGAGTTCCTGCTGGCCGAAGAGCGCGAGGAGGAGACCATCGTAAAGCCCGACGCCCCCAGCGCCGTTGAGATGCGCGATGCCTCGTTTACGTGGGAGCGGACGCCGACGCAGGATTCCGAAACGACGGTCTCTGGGAAGGCATCCCCACCGCCAAAGCCGAAGGGCCTTCCGCATGACGGCTCGGCCCCCGACTCCAGCGAAGCGGGCAGCACCTTGGTGGGGGATCCCGAGCCGTTCAAGCTCCGGGACCTGACCTTTGAGATTGGAAGGAATGAGCTTGTTGCCGTCATCGGCACCGTTGGGAGCGGCAAGACGTCGTTGTTGGCGGCCTTGGCCGGCGACATGCGCAAGACGAGCGGCGAGGTGATCCTCGGCGCATCCCGTGCCTTCTGCCCGCAGTATGCCTGGATCCAAAACGCCACGGTCAAGCAAAACATCCTCTTTGGCAAGGATATGGACAAGCCCTGGTATGACGAGGTTATCAAGGCGTAAGTTGTCCACGCCCCCGGAAGAGCCGGTGGTTGTAACGCAATGCTAACCCACGCCGTGCAGATGTGCCCTGCAGCGGGATCTCGACATGCTGCCCAACGGCGACATGACCGAGATTGGAGAACGAGGCATCACCATTTCTGGCGGACAGAAGCAGCGTCTAAACATTGCGCGCGCCATCTACTTCGATGCCGACATCGTCTTGCTTGATGACCCCCTGAGTGCCGTCGATGCCCACGTCGGCCGCCACATCTTCGATAACGCCATCCTCGGCCTCCTCAAGGACAAATGCCGCATCCTGGCCACCCATCAGCTTTGGGTTCTGAGCCGCTGCGACCGCATCATCTGGATGGACGAGGGCAAGATCCGCGCCGTTGACACCTTCGACAAGCTCAGGGAGACCTCGGAGGACTTCAGGCAGCTCATGGAGACGACGGCTATCGAAGAGAAGAAGGACAGCAGCGCCGCTGCCCGGGTGCAAGAGGGCGATGATCAGCCTGGGGAGAAAAAGAAGAAGAAATCCAAAGGCTTGATGCAGGCCGAGGAGCGAGCTGTTTCGAGCGTCCCGTGGTCCGTTTACGCCACCTACATTCGGGCGTCCGGGTCGATGATCAATGCCCCCATCGTCCTCGCGCTCCTGATCATATCCCAGGGATCCAACATCATCACCAATCTCTGGCTCTCTTGGTGGACTTCGGACAAGTTCGGCTACAGCATGGGGACTTACATCGGCGTCTATGGCGGCCTCGGAGCGGGACAGGCGCTGCTAACGTTTGCCTTTATGCTTGCGCTTTCCACCTACGGCACCCACGCCAGCAAGGAGATGTTGCGCCAGGCAGTGGCGAGGGTGCTGCGGGCACCCATGTCTTTCTTTGACACGACGCCGCTCGGCCGCATCACAAACCGCTTCAGTCGCGACGTCGATGTCATGGACAACACTCTTACGGATGCCATGCGTATGTACTTCTTCAGCGTTGGAAGCATCATCGCCGTCTTCATCCTTATCATCGCCTACTTCTACTATTTCGTCATCGCCTTGGTGCCGCTGGTCATCGTCTTCCTGCTGGCCACCTCGTACTACCGTGCCTCGGCTCGCGAGGTCAAGCGCATCGAGTCTATCCTGCGGTCCAATCTCCAGGCCAAGTTCTCCGAAGGCCTGTCGGGCATCGCCAGCATCCGCGCCTACGGGCTCAAGGACCGCTTCGTCGCCGACCTCCGCCGGGCCATCGACGACGTCAATTCGGCTTACTACCTTACCTTCTCCAACCAGCGGTGGCTGTCGGTGCGACTTGACATGATAGGAAGCGCCCTTGTGTTCACGACGGGCATTCTAGTGGTAACCTCGCGCTTTTCGGTCGACCCGTCCATCGGCGGCTTGGTGCTCTCGTACATCCTGGCGATCGTGGGTATGATCCAGTTTACCGTGCGCCAGCTGGCCGAGGTCGAGAACGGCATGAACTCTGTAGAACGCCTCCGCTACTACGGCACCGAGCTCGAGCAAGAGGCGCCCCTAAAGACCATCGAGGTGCCCAAGGCATGGCCCGATAAGGGCGAGATCGTTTTTGACAATGTCGAGATGCGCTACCGCGCGGGCCTCCCGCTCGTTCTACGTGGGCTGAGCCTCCACGTCCAGGGGGGCGAGCGCATCGGCATCGTCGGTCGCACGGGAGCCGGCAAGAGCTCCATCATGTCGACCCTCTTCCGGCTGGTAGAACTGTCAGGCGGCCACATCACCATCGACGGGATCGACATCTCTACCATCGGCCTGCATGACCTGCGCTCGCGCCTTGCCATCATCCCGCAGGATCCAACCCTCTTCCGCGGCACTGTGCGCAGCAACCTGGACCCCTTCGGCGAGCACACGGACCTTGAGCTGTGGTCTGCCCTCCGCCAGGCCGACCTGGTATCGACCGACCCCGTGCCAGGCCCGTCCCCCTCTGCCGACGACGACGCAGCAGCAGCCGGTCAATCCCACGCCGCTACCAACAACCGCATCCACCTCGACACCCCCGTCGAAGAAGACGGCCTCAACTTCTCTCTCGGCCAGCGCCAGCTCATGGCCCTCGCGCGCGCCCTCGTGCGGGGGTCACGCATCATCGTTTGCGATGAAGCGACGAGCAGCGTGGATATGGAGACGGATGACAAGATCCAGGCCACCATGGCGGTGGCGTTCAAGGGGAGGACGCTGTTGTGCATCGCGCATCGGCTGAGGACTATTATTGGGTATGATCGGATTTGTGTTATGGATGCGGGGAGCATCGCAGAGCTGGGGACACCCTTGGAACTGTGGAGCCAAGGGGGTATTTTTAGGGGGATGTGCGAACGGAGCGGGATCAGGGAGGAGGATATTCGGGGGGCAAGGGAGGCTCTCCAAGAGCTGGGGGGAAGTAGATTGGAGAGGTAAACTGGGGTGGTGAGTTGGAGGGAGATGGTCTCCCTAGGTTTGGGATGGGATTCATGTGCCTTGATATGAAATACCTTGGTGTAAGCCTCGGAGAACGCTGGGATATTTTGGATTTACTAATCGACTTTTTAGTTACGCCCTGGATGACGGTATATATACTTTTATTTTCCTTCTGGTGCCATCGTGCTATGTTGAGCAGCAGTTGAAGCACCTGTACCTGCTGGAACACTTGAGGTTGCGTATATCTGAGGCTCGGAGGTGGTGAGGGTGGAAGACCAGGAGATGACTGGGAGGTAGATGTCTGGAAAGACAAAGCAAGAGATGGGCAAGAAGACATAGACCAGATGGCCATCGTCCTCTGTTGTGGAGAGAGGCTGAATGTGAGATACCTGCTTGATTTCAACAGACAATAACAAGTCGAAATGATTCGGGAGAGCTTGACCAATCTTGGTTGGGGGGGGGGGGGGGGGGGGGGGAGCAAAACCTCGGGCCGAGGGAGGGAGAGAGAGGATGGCCGTCAAGGCAGGCAGGGAACAGGCCAAGACTTGAAAGGATGATGGACATGGATGTAACAATGAATGCCATGGGTGATCAGCACAACAGCTTCTTCTCTCAAGAAACACAGCGAATCAAGAGAAGCAGGGGCGAAGGGTGTGCCGACAGCATGCTTTTCAAGTTCATTACTAGTGGTGAAGGCAGACGGAAGTATACAAAATAGTGAATTGTAAGAAAGAGAACCATGTACCGCACCATTACGAAGACCGAGCCAAAAATAGGGAGAAGCGAAGAAAGAGAAAGGGGCCCCGCCAATGCGGCCCGTTGCCGATAAACACCGTCTATGCGAAGAAAGAAAAGAAAAGGGGCCAGAAACCAAGGCTATACCCACCTACACCCCCTAGACGATGTCGTAAGGGAGTGCTTGATGACCATGACCAACAAGAACCGCATGCCGCTTGCTACCCGCAAAACAACAGCAATGAGAACAACCACCCAAGCCACAGGTTGGCCCCCATATCCAACACAGACGGCCAGGCTTAATCACCCAGAGAGAAGAGAGAAAGAAGAAACAAGAACAGCCGCAGAAGAATTACAAAACCAATCCCAAGGCCTAAACCTCCTTTTAAAACCCCGACCTCTCCCGCAGCCCACTCCAGCCAGCGTCATGCCGCCGCCACTTCTTCTAGTACCTCCCTCTCTGACTCCCGTCCCCTCTCGGCGAGGTCGGTCCCCCCGCCGGCGGGAACAAGCCCGGTTGCTCATCGAGCAAGTCATCCAAGTACGCGCTCGGGGCGCGCGTGCCGCTCGGCGGGGGCTGCGCCAGGTTAAGAGAGCTCGAACTAAAGTTCCTCGACACGACGCGGGGGCCAATGTCAGGAGAGCCGGGGGGGGACGGGCCCATGGCGCGGCCGCGCGACGAGGGCCGAAGCGTCGACATGCTAATCGAGTTACCGTGGGCATGGTGGTTGTTCGCCGAGGCGGCGGTGGAGGCGGCGTAGAAGCCCGAGGGGAGGAGGACGCTCGAGTTGCGGTTGGCGCCCAGGCCGGAGGAGGGACCGGCGGCGGTGGGGGAGAAGAAGAGGTTGGTCTGGCTGGGGGTGGCGGACGGGGTGGGCCCGCGGTGGGAGCGACGGCCGGTGGTGCCCCCGGCGCCGCCAGGACCGCCGGCGAGCGAGGGGGACGAGTCACGGTCGGTGTACTTGTAGAACTGCGCAGGCGGGGCCGGGAAGGAGGCGGCGTTCTTGTCGGACTTGCCGTGCTTTCCGTGGCCGTTGTTGGCAGCGTGCTGGGCCAGGGCGGCGTTCTTGATGGAGCGATGGAGAAGGCAGGCGACGATGGCGCGCCAGAGGAGGATGGCCACGCCAAAGGCACCCAGGATGGCGCCCACGGCGATGAAGACGGTGCCGTCGGGAAGGGTGGAGTGGTTCATGAAGGGAGCGTCGCGGGTCGGCGGGATGGTCGGCGGCGGGTACGAGTACGTCCCCGTCGGGGGTGCCCGAGTCAGGGTGGGCATGCCCGTGAGCGTGCTGATCGTCACTTGGGGAGTGTTGGTGCCCAGCCCTGGCAGCCCCGTGAGCGTCACGGGGTCGCGCGTGGTTGGCTGCTGCTCCGTTGGTGGCTCCTCCTTGTCGTCGTCCTTCTTGGTATCCTCGGTGGGCTTGGGCTCTTCCTCGGTGGCCGGGGGCGGCGGCGGGTCGTTGTTACGTTGCGTCGTCGTCTGCGGCGGTTGAGGTTGGTTCTGGTTCTGGGTCGTGGGTCGAGGGTTTGGTTGCTGCTGGTTGGTCGTAGGTTGCGGTTGAGGTTGGTTGTTCTGCCGTGTGGTTGGGGGCTGCGGCTGCGGCTCATCGTCGTTGTTGTCGTTTTGGGCCACCGCACCCAGGACGAAGAGAGCAGCGGGGAGCAGAGCCCGCTTGGGCGGAAGCGGCGACAACCTCATGGCGGCGGCTGCGGCGTTGGTGCGACGGACCAGGTGGGAGTTGCAAGCGAGACAGGAGGCGAGCGAGAGCAAGAGCAGCAGCGAGAGACTCGGATCGGTCAGCGGCGCAGGAAGAGCATGCGAGGTGGAAGACCACAGGAAGTTGATGCTGAAGGAAGGGATCGTGGGAATGAGAGAGCCGGTTTGAGATCTTGGAGCACGCGGCGCAGACGAGTTCGAGGGGAAGGCGACAGCGACGATGACGATGACGCTGCTGACGACAAGGACAATGGCACGCAATCGGAACGAAGCGAAACGAGAGAAGGCGATGCGCCTTTCAAGCCGTCGGCAACCACGAGCGGGAGGAGCAAGAACGGTTTCGAGGCTATTGCATGGCGTAAAATCGCGGGTGGGAGAGGTTCGTGTTGGAGGCTGACACGAAGGTGTACGAAGCGTACGAAGTGGGCTGAAGGGGGAAAAGGAGGCACGATCGAAAGGCCAAGAAAGCGACCTGGAGAGCCAATCGACCTTGGAGGGAAGAACGCGAGATTTCCAACCCCCCCCCCCCCCCTTGCCGTTCCTGGCATCGAGCCCTGCCGGCCTTCAACCGGGGGAGTGGAGGCGCCATGCTGCGCAGCGGTTCCGCCGCCGAGTCTGGTCCGTCCAATCAAAGGCCCCGAGATGCCGTACAGTGTCGCCAAGGGCGGACCAGATACTGTTGTCTCATTTCGTTCCCAGATCTTCAACTTCATGCTCAAAGCCGGCTCATCAGCCTGCGACCGCGTCTTTTCCTCCCTGGATGGAGTTGTTCATATTTTTTGGCTGAATAAAAAAAACAAGCCCATTGCCCGGATTTGCAGACCCACGCTAGGCATGCACGGAAACCTGCATGCAGCAGCCTACCTAGTGTACACCGTCATCTTGACAGTCTGAACCTCTGCAGCGAGCAGATCTTGCATGTCTGTCTCAGAGAGGGTCAGGTCTTTGAATGAAATTGACCCAGGATGAAGTGGCTAGGATGCAGTGGCTGGGAGCAAGCACCCGCCGTCTCACACTGTGACCACCCGTCGCCCTCTTCCCCTCTGGGACCATTTTTATCGCACGCACATGCCGCCAGCTGTCAAAATTCTTGGCACTTGGTTCGCACCTGCGGCCGCAACCTCATGCAAACCTTGATGTCCAGTTCATGTTCAGTCCTTGAGATCACTCTGGCAACTCAAACATTCCCATCCCGACCACAACAACCCCCCGTTGGCATCCCCCCCTCTTTGCCGACGCCAAGAAACACGCTTCCCAGCAGATTGGCCATCCGACCGCATTTCATAAACCCTCATCCGCCAGACTTCCACCATGGGTGTTGCCAAACGGACAAGAAAATTCGCGGCGGCACGTGACCTGAATCTCATGGGTTTACACCCCCCCTTCCTCGAGAACATGTGCTAACCAGCAACACAGGTCAAGCGCATGATCGGCCGTAAGGATGACAGGCGAAAGGAGGAGGCTGTCAAGAAGGCCGAGATGGCCCTGAAGAAGAAGGAGAAGGAGGCCGTCAGGGAAATGTGTGTCCCTCGTCGACCGCTCACCTCGTCGACCTGGCTTGCTGACTTGTCACCTCAGCCCCCAGATGCCGTCGTCCATGTTCTTTGAGCACAACACGGCACTTGTTCCTGTGAGTGGTCACGTGGCAATGTGTGGATTGGACATTGCTGACTTACCCGATAGCCCTACAACGTCCTCGTGGTATGTCTGGGGCGCAAACGCCGAACCGGGCCTTCAGTGTCAACTAACTCCCGTAGGATACCAATTTCCTCTCAAGGACAGTCGGCGCCAAGCTCCCGTTGCTCGAGACCGTACGCACCAACCCAGCCCGCAACCAGCCGGCAGCCCTCTGACTGACAAACCCTCCCAGGCCATGGACTGCCTCTACGCTTCCTGCAACATCATCATCACATCCTGTGTCATGGCGTGAGTATTCGTCCCGCCGGCCGTGTGCAATCTGCTTCTAACAGCTTCGCAGCGAGTTGGAAAAGCTGGGACCCAAGTACCGCGTTGCCCTCATGATCGCCCGCGACGAAAGGTGGACACGTTTAACATGCGACCATAAGGGCACCTATGCCGATGACGTACGTGGATAATAAGAACCGAACCTCCCCCTTTTCCATGCCAGACACAGGATAGGTCGACTAACGCGGCGGGGCAGTGCATTGTGGATCGCATTCAGAAGCATCGCATCTACATCGTCGCCAGTATGTCAAGCCCTCTTTTCAACCCCTTGTTATCCTGGCGCTGGGCCTAACGGTTGTGGAACAGCAAACGATCGAGACCTGAAGAGGCGCATCCGCAAGGTGCCGGGTGTGCCCATCATGTCCGTCTCCAAGGGCAAGTACGTCATTGAGAGGCTGCCAGGCGCTCCGGCCACATGAGGAGGCCCTTCCGGGGCGCAGCCCGCTTGATGCGACATTCTTCGACCCGCGAAAGGCACTCCGGCCGGCGCACACTTAGATGCCAAGCAGCCGGGCTGTTGCTGCTACGGCTTTTGGGGGGCTATGGAAAGAACGCTTTTTACAGCCTGGCCAAGACCACACATCCTTGGCAGTTTCTCGCCTCAAGGCTAACATTGACCCGCTCACCCGGAGAGGGAGACCCGGGGGAGGGGGGAGGGGGGTTGATTCTATACTGCTGCACCACATCCTTTTATTTTGGTTTTGGCGTTGGGGAGAGGAAAACATATCGACAACACCCTGGGGGATGGGAATATGGCGACTGGGACATTGGAGCTGGGAACTATGTGGAAATACCATAGAATGATTCGCTGATTCATCTCCGATAGAGGCGTCGTCAACCGGAGATAGGACTTTGAAGCTTCGGGGCCGCCTTTCCCCGCCGGGGCCAATGCCTGGCGGTGATAATGCTCACCCGTTGCAAAATGGTAATAGAGACGATGTGTTTCCATGAACCGATTCGGCGCACATCAAAAGAGCCTCGTGCAATGGGCGAACTCATGCGTTCCCTCTGCTGGTAACGAGACGGTGCGGGGCCTCGGGCCTGTCATTGGGCTTAGCGTCCAACGAGAGGACCGATCGCTATGACGCAATCCAGTCTTCAGCAGAAAGTCAAGATCCCGCCAGGAGCTTTTTGCAAGTCTTGTGGGCATCGTGAGGCTTGTCCCAGTATCCACCCATTCGCGTCCCGACGGACGCTCCGTGGCTCTACAGAAAATACAGAAGGGATAACTCAAAGCGAGAGAAAGACGCCAAAGACAACCTCCATGTTGAGGAGCCTCATTCACCACCAGCACGTATGTACGCCGTCGTATGAAAAACGGGCCAGGGGCATCGAGCGACATGTACAGCGAGCCGGGAAACGCCATACAACGCGATGTTGGTATCATTTACTTGTTTCCTCTTTCATCCTGCGGTTTCCGTGGAGAATGAGGGGGGGATGAGCAGACTCCGGCCTTGGTTTGCGTCTTCTGGGGTGGCATGACGGTGCCAACCCCATCACCAAGGACGAGCTGAACGGTGGAAAGGTCCTGTGCAGAATGGTTTGCGGATAGGTGGATGCCGTAGATCTGACGACGCCCGAGATGATGATGCAAGCGCACCAAAAGCGCACTGGCACCCAAGGTATCGTAACCCAAGGTACCTTAGCTACTTACTATACCTACCTACCTACCTACCTACCTTGCCTACCCTGCCTAGGTGCCTACGGTCGATGGGTTAGGTAGGTAGTTAGTTGATAGGGGGTTCATGGCTTGCGTAGGATTGGATGTTGTCGTCTCGGCATTTGCCGTGCCACAGATGATCTGTGCGTCGTCGCGTGCATGAAGGTTGGTTGGTTTCTCCTTGGCTATCAGCGGCAGCGATCTCGCCATTCTCAGAGTGGATAGCGTGCCATGGGAGCACCTGGAAGCGCTTGCCATCGGGCTTGCGGGTTGAAAAATGAAAGGCCGAAGGGGGACGCGATTACGGTGTGTGTGACGGCTGGGTCCCGGACGCAGATGGTTCGGATCGTCGGGTCTGCGTGGAGGCTGGCTCGTGGGGGTGGGCTCAGCTGTTGTCTTCATGTTGATCGTCATGGACCTGAAGAGCACACACCCGAATGTCACAAGAGTTGGCTGTCCGTCGTGTGGTGTAACTGTGGTATTCGCTGACAACCACGGAGCGTAAGTTACGGGGCGGGGCTGTTGCGGAATCGGAGCTGGCGGGGCCCGGCGCAGCGGGTGGATCCCAGGGCTTTGGGTTCTGCGACCCAACTACTATGTACCTACCTAGTTACAACGAGTTACACAGTAACTAGGTAGTTACGATGCTGGACAAAGAAAGATAACGTGGACAGCTTCATCCCCGACGGCATGGCAGCACTTCGCCACTTCTCGCTCTCCCCCTCCCCCCCCCCACGCTTTCCATAAGCTTTCGCTAATGTCGAATCGTGCTTTTAACGTAGTTTTTTTGCGGGGAAATCGAGGGCTAGGCATGTACTGTGTATGGGTTCTTAGTGTCGCCTTGCGCCATCTCGTACTTTTTACGTTAGGGGCAGGTAAGGTACCGCGAAACCACGGCGGAGACGTCAATTCAAGGTCCAGTGCCGAGCACCCTGACCGCTCAACGACACCCCCACCTTGGTCGTCGGGAAGTCTACCCTTGGTGGACCCTGCCTCGAGGTTGGACTTTTTTATTGTCTCGGCTGCCCACCCACGCCCTCCAGCAGACAGGCCACATGACGAGGTGCGTGACTCCAACAAAAAGGCAATAAAATATCAACATCACATCGTTGCATTTTTTTTGCTGGCTCTTTCCGCGGAGATGCCGGGGTCTGCCCGGCTCAGTGCCACGAATTGCGTGACGGCGCGAAGCCGAGAGGGGCTTCGCGACGGCCAGGCCTCCTCCTGGAGGCCGAGTTGGCGGTGCCGTTTGTACGTAATTGAAAAGCTTCTTTCAGCCCGCCTGACGTGCCAGTTCCTTTTCCAACGTGTTTGTCAACCATGCCAGCAACACATGCCCAGGACCCGGGCCGCAGGACTGCCGGGCCACCTGGCGGCGTCGGTTACGACGGGCAGCGCAACATGGCACATTCTCTCAGGCAATATCCCACTCTAGCCAACCAGTCGGTACCGCTACCATCAAATGTTTTTTTCTGGGGTAGTGTAGATTGGGGTTGCATGGCGGGAAGCTGATCCGGCTGAAGTTGATCGCCCAATGGCCTGGACGAGGTTGGCGATGCTCCGGTCCTCGGGAGGATCAGTTTATGGTGGCGGTGGTGGCATGCATCCATTGGTTGCGCAATGAGGCCGTACTGAGGACGGCGGTGTTGGCGGCCACCGGCCTTCCCGCTGGGCCAGATTCGCGGCGTCTGTCATCACAACCGGCTGACGGCTGGCATCGAGTACGTACGCAGTATGTTCCATGTTGCTCCCGGGTCTCCAAAACCCACCCGCCATCCGCTGTAAAACCTTCTCGGTCCAGCGTCCTCGTCGGCCCGTGGCCTCCAAGGCGCCAGGGTCGGCCAAGGTTCATTGCCGACGGCGGGGAATCGCCCTAGGGTCTGGATCTCTCGTGTAGCCATCAAGTAACAACAACCGCTTAGCTGCATAGACTGGAGCCTCTGGACGATTTCTCGTGACTGATATGATCCTCCCGCGGGGGCCAGTAGAAACTTTTTTTTTTTTTTTTTTTTTTTTTGCTCTTCACAAAGGGTCGTACAAAGCACTCTCGCGGACGCCGCCGGTCGTTTTCAACGCGCCCGGACGTCCACCAGGGAAGTCCCGTCTTATCTCTGTCACCCGACCGAGTTCGTCTTTCGCCCAAGCGAAAGATGCCGAGGATAGGAGTCGAGTTGGAGATGGGTTGGATTTTGGGAGAGGGTCCCAGGTTGCTTCCAGAGACGGAGGTGTCAGCAGCCAGGCCGCACCCCCAGTCTGGACCAGCAGCACCTAGCTTCCTTCTTACGGCGTTTCCATGCTGGCGGTGCGAATCACACGCAAGCACACATGCACCCGACACACACAGACACACAGATACACACACACACACACAACACACAACACACAACACACACAGACACACACATATATACACACGTACACATCACCACCCTCGTCAACCAACCCTGCGTCCGGCGACCGGGAGCGGCACTGCTACAGCCGGCCCCGGCTATCCGTATCGTTATGTAGCCCCGCCCGCCTGTTACGCTCCTTGTGTAACGGAACCGTGTCTGGGGAACGGGATGTACACCGCTAACATCTCGGGCAAAGCAGTCTTGGGTGCGACGCAAAGGAAACTCCAGAATCGGATCTGCTGATATTTGACGCACCTGCAGGCCGTGCTTCGCGCGAGCCGGCGGCACGCGCACACACCACCTCGCCCATGCGTTATCAACGGGATCCGGGTTTTTTCTTGGGTGCGTCTTCCATCTGCTTTCTCTTTCCCGGACCATCCTTGTTGCATCAGCCCGCTCCCTTCCCCTGCCAGGGGGAGCAGCATGCGCCCCGACCCGTTCCCTGAGAAGGACGGCGATTCTGCGGAGGGAATCCGCCCACAGGCGGTCCAATCCATGTTGTGATGTGTCCGTCCATGGGCGTTGTTCCCTGGCTCCCCCCTTATAGGGGGGAGTGGTGAGTGCTGACCGAGCGAGGCTGTTCGAAGCCACGATTTCCCACCCACTTTCCCTATCCATCCATCCCGTCGCATCCCTCAAGCCCCCCCGGATCCGAAGTCGGTGGCCAACCAGCACAGCCAGCGCGCCTTGCACCTTGATTCTCACGCTCGGCCCGCCCTTCAAAGTGCGCCTCCAACCCATGCAGAAGCTCTTGACCTTAGCGGCCTCCCCCGATTGGGCAAACCGAGGATAGACAGTCCTGGAAGGTTCTCTGTGAGAGAAGCCTACGCAGTATATTTTTTTTTTTTTACTTTTTTGATTTTGGCCTGTCCGGTGGCTCGGTCGGCTGTCCGTGGTGGATACGGAGTGGATAATCTCCCCTCATGATGCATGCTTGGCGGGTATGGTGGGTTGGTGGAGCTTTGGGATGACGGGCGGTCGACGTCCTGACCATCCAACGTCGAGCGGCTCGGACAGCGTTCCCGTCGCTTTGTCTTAGCTCGCGGCTTTCAAAGCGCAAACGAGCCCAGGTCTCCCCTTTTCCCGCCGCTGCCTCGCACACAACCCTCCCTGTCGGTCGCAACACCGGCGGGGCAGGCCCAGGCTCTAGGGCTCCCTACTCGATGACTGCAGAAAGAGGTCTCCATAATCCCTGGCTGCGGCTTGTCATGTGGACAGACTAGAGGTAACCTACTGGATGTTGGGACAGCTTGCCGGTGGTGGGCTCATCTTGTGGATGGAACCGGGTCCAGAAGAAGGAGATGCTAAGATATCTTGGCCTCGTAGCGCCCAGGCCGCACACAAAATACACACGCACACACACGCACACATCATCTCGGACCAACGAGTCCAGCCAGGCCTTGGAGGTTTCGTCTCATCTCACCATCCAACTGCCCGTGCTTCGTCAGGGCTCTCTCCCTTACCGTCTTTTTCCTGGACATCTCCACCTCGCTCTTCTCTCCCCCTACTGCCTTGCCTCCTCCTCCTCTCTCTTTCGACTTTTTGGTCTCAGCAGCCTTTGTGCGCTTTGCACTTTGGTTTCATCCAACCCGGAAGGTAAGATACCTTACCATCCAAGACCGGTATCTGCTGGTTTCTGTTGTGGCGCCTTGACCGGCCCGGGGAAATCGTTTATCAGCATGTCCCTGTCATGCCGATTGCCCCGCAATCGCTCTCTTGAACCCCACTAACAGATAAACACGGTCCAGAAATTATACGCCAATCCGTGCCGAGCTTCAACCTACCGACTTGACCTCTCGGTCACCCGCAACCGGTCCCGACCTCCTCCCTCCTGTAGCGTCATGTGCAGCGTTGGCTGCCCATCAAGGCCCCCTATTCAGCCTGCTGCGACTGCACACCACCTCCGTTGCCTCTGAGCCTTCCTGTCTCACAGCCGCCGGTGACGTCCGGGTCTTTTTTTTTTACGGTCCCCGTTCCGAACCCTCTTCCCTCTTCGACTACACCAGCCCATACCGGTAATACGCCTGCGCGCAGCGCCAACCTGTCGTCGCGCCCATATCGTCCTGTCACGACCCCGACCGCTGCACGAGACACAGATTAAGCATCAACTTTGAGAGGGACCGTATCATCCGTCGCCGACTCCGTCCTGCCGTACCGTGACCCTGAGGACCAGGCGATCTCGTCTGCATTGTCCCTACGTAGAGAACCGCCTCCCTAGCGACCGACTAGCGACCGACTGGTCTTCCTGCTCTCGCTCATTGACCATCGCTTGGATCCCTCCACCTCCCTTCTCCCCCCCTCCCCCGGCCCCTCGATAACCGCCCGAGTCTTTCTTGATGGCGGCCGAACTACACTCGGACCTTGCCATCCGGCCGGTCCCCCGAGACATCCGCGCCGTCGGCGGCGCGCACCACACCTCGGACGACAGAAGGCACAAACACTCGAGGTCATCATACTCCGAAGCATCGCCGCTGACGTCAAGGAATAACTCGCTTACCTTCCGTCCCGCGAAACGGGCCATGCCGTCGCCCGACAAAACCATCGCCGTCATCAACGCCAGCGGACGGCAAGCCGCCTCGTTCATCCGCGTCGCCACCGCCGTCGGGTACCATGTCCGCGCCCAGATGAGGAATCGCGAGGGCATCGTCGCCAAGGAGGTGGCCACCAACCCCAACGTCACGGTTCTCATCGGCGAGCTGTACACAAAGGACAACCCCAAGGAGCATGTCGACGTGTCGCGCAACGGGCCCATCTCGGGCATCGGGGTCAACCACCGCCTCATCTCGGACCTGTTCCGCGGCGCCCAGCTGGCCTTCATCAACACAACCTTCTACGGGGACGAGCAAAAGATTGGCGAGGCTCTGGCGGACGCCGCCAAGAGGGCCGGCATTCAGCACTACGTCTACTCGTCCATGCCAGACCATAGTGCCTACAACAAGGACTGGCCAGCGCTGCCGCTGTGGTCGTCGAAGCACAAGGTCGAGGAGTACGTGCGCAAGATTGGCCTCCCGGCCACCTTTGTCTACACCGGCATCTACAACAACAACTTCACGTCGCTCCCTTACCCGCTGTTCTGCACCGAGCCGCAGCCCGACGGCTCGTGGATCTGGCAAGCGCCTTTCCATCCCGACGTCAAGCTGCCGTGGCTCGACGCCGAGCACGACGTAGGCCCGGCGGTGCTGCAAATCTTCAAGGACGGCGTCAAGAAATGGGGCGGCGGCAAGCGCATCGCCCTTGCCTACGAGATGCTGTCGCCGCGCGAGGCCTGCGAGGTGTTCTCGCGCGGCGTCGGCCGTCCCGTGCGTTACGTCCACGGCCCCATCAAGATTGAGGTCAAGATCCCCGAAGGCTACCGGGAACAGCTGGAGGCGCTTGAGAAGTTGTTCGGCCTGGGCCACGACGACCCGGCCAAGCAGCCCCCTTACTTTGGCGACGCCGACCTCGAGAGGAGCTGCCCCACGGATGCGCTCGAGTTATGGGAGGGTCCCCGAGGCCTCGAAGAGTACGCCCGCGAGGTGTTCCCGCTCGAGGAGCAGGCCAACGGCCTGACATGGATGCTGCCCGACGACGACGACCACGACGACGACGACGGCGGCGGCAGCGGTGCACATCGGAACGGAAACGGCACCTCGGGTTCCAATCCTCCACCTTACAGCATCAATGGATACATCACCACCCTCGAGCAGGTGACGCTGGACTCGGACGGCGAGGATGAGGACGATGGCCTTGTCATGCGGGGGCTGAAGCGTGATGACGAGGAATGGCTTGCCTAGTCGCACGAGTCAGGCTGCCGCGATTGCGCTATCGCGCCTCTTCCTGCGGATGCGGCTCTCCGTTGGGGGGTCTGACCTCACCCTCATCCATCCTCTTTACCACACCCATGGTTCTCTTGTCCATCTCCGCCCTTTTTTTGTTTCTTTTTTTGTTTTTGTTTTTTTTTATCTTTTACTTGACTTTACAGGAGCATTATGGCACGGAGCAACGGCGAACAAAACGTTTGAGAAAAACTGTATGGGGTTGGGGGCGCGACAAGCATGCTTGATAGGGTTCCATCCAACCTTGACACGGAGCAAGAGAGAGAGGAGGGTTATCTAAGGGAAAGGAAGGGTCGGGCGGCGGCGGGGGTTCAAGGCGCGCTTGCTTGTATTTCACACATGCATGGCTGTCTGTCTGTCTGTCTGTCTGTCTGTCTGTAGGTTTGTTTATCTGTCTGTGTCTTGCAATGGGCGTTCTGGCGGTATGCGGGCGTGGAGTTATCGAAGAAGGGGCATGAAAAAGCAAAAAAGTTTTATTTTTGTTGCTTGGTATCCGAGGTGAAAGAAATGGCAAGAGAAATGGCAAGCATGGCAGCATCATGAAGATGAGTATGATGATGGTTGACCTCGGTCCCATACCCATCACTACCGACCGCGTGCATTGTTTGCGTCTTGAAAGAGGGTTGATTGCCTGCCTCCGGTGAGCCGCGGGTTGACATAAAGGGCCGAGCTCCTGATGAGAGAGAGGGATAGCCATGCTTGAACACGGCCGCGTCGACTCACTCCCGGCAGCGTCCAGGTCGCGGCTCGGCGGGATGGTCGTGGGACACGGGCATTGTTCTCAGGGCATCTCTTGCTAGACCACCATCATTTCCGGCGTCATGATTATAAATTACTGTGGTCAGGTGCAGATCCACCGGCGTACGTGTGTGTATGTGTATGTACAGCACATGACACCATCGACCGCTGAAGTCTATCACAGAGCGACCCTCCTTTCCTTCCCATCACGTTGAATGGCATGACATGGTACCCAAAGTTTCCTTCATAACCCATCGCTGCACGCCACCTCTCCACCTCCCCAACGTCTATAGTAGACGTGCAATGGCTCGCAGCCTCTCTGGGCCGCCAGCCCCTTAGAACTTGCCAAGAGCCAGGTTGCCCAACATCTCCTTGGCCGTCAGCCACGTCGTCTTCCACAGGGTCGGCACGTCCAGCGTGCTCGAGAGGCCGTCGGCGAAGCCGAAGAAGAGCATGGGCGGGATCCAGCCGCGGGCGTACTCGAGCGCGAAGCAGCCGCCGTCGGGCATCTTGTACTGCTTGACGTCGCCGCGGCGGAGGTGGTGGACGGAGCCCGGGGTGTAGATCTCCGGGGCGTACTGGCCGGGGACGTAGGCCATCTGGGTGCCCGTCAGGATGTGGAAGTAGTCGTCGGCCGTGTGGCGGCCGGTGTGGCCCTCGGTGCCGATGGCGGTGCCGAAGATGATGAGGTACTCGGTGATGCCTGAGGGGGAGGGAGGGGGAGGTGGGATCCACGGTTAGCAGAGACAAGGGGCCAACGCGGGGGAGGGGAGGAGACGCACTGGCATGGATGATGTACATGGCACCCATGGCGCCGCCGGCATTGTTGAAGACCCAGTCCTCGTTGGTGTTGACGTAGCTGCTCACGCGGGCGTCGGTCTTGAGCTCGCCGACGATGTGCTGCACGATGGCGCGGGTGTCGTTGCCGTGCAGGGCGATGCCGCGCGCCGAGACCTCGCGCAGCTGGTCCAGTTCAAAGACGTAGAAGCGGTCCAGGTTGCGGTCGAGGGCGTAGAAGATGGGGGCGAGCACGCCGAGGAGAACGGCGAAGAACTTGAGCAGGCAAGACATGCCGGCGGTGGCCTTGCGGGTGCAGCCGCAGCCGCCCGAGCCTCCCTTCTGGGAGGAGGAGGATTTCGGGGCCATTGGAGAGGGACGGACAGAGAAGGACAGAGAGAGAAAACAATGAATGAAGCGAACCTTGGTGGGTTCGAGAAGGGAAGAGGGAACGGGATGGGATGGGATGGGGAGCGGACGTGGCGGCGATGAAGAAGAGGAGGGGGAAAAAAAAGGAAAGAGAGCAGACCCAGCCTATGTAGAAAAGTCAACAAAAAAAAAGGGCCTCCCTTGTTGTTGGTGCAGTTGCTCCCCGTCCACTTGTCGGCCGTTGACACGTCCCCGAGGCCGCGGAGCTAGGAAACAACCCAAGGGAAAGCGGTGGGTTTGACCCCTGGACGCGGCCCCAGTCGTCAGCGGCGCGCAGCGAATCACAGCCTTGACAGCGTCCCGAAAAAGAGAACGAGCCTTCTTGGCCGGCAGAATTTCCACGGCCGAGCTGAGCTCGAACCCGGATCAGGTCTTCCCACTTTTTTTTTCTTGGGCCTTTTCCATCGAACGATAACGGATGTCCAGATCCCGACCGACGCCAAGGAACAGAATCCGCACCTGCTACTGTACTGCGCATCCCGCGCGTTCCAGCACCCTCAGGCCCGTGTGGACCGCGTACCTGAACGACGACCCTCCGAATCGAACCGGGCGTTCGGCCAGCTCCCGACAAGGCTGCTACTGGAAACCCCCTACTACGGGCAGCAGCCGCAGCCGCAGCCGCAGCAGCAGAAGTGTAAAAAAAAAAAAAAAAAAAGATGACATCAACAGCCACTCCCCCCCGCCTTGCCATCCCAGGCCAACCCCTCGGCCCGGCCTCGCGCTATCGCCCGGGGCCTGGCACCCACCTTCACAACGGGCACCTCTACGCCTCGCTGCTCGGCCACGTCCGCATCACAGCGCCTGCCCGCGCACCAGGACCCGTCAAGCGCCTGACAAAGATCACGCCGGCCCCGGCCCCCGCCGAGCTGCCCACCGTCTCCGTCCTGCCGCCGTCCTCGTCTGCCTCCTCCGCGGCATCGCCATCAGGGCAGGAGGGGGCCGGCGCAGAGCAGAAGCAGAGGAGGAGAGAGGTGCTCCCCGAGGTGGGGAACGTGGTCCTATGCCGGGTGCTGCGCATCACCCCGCGGCAGGCGGTCGTGACGATCCTGGTGTGCGGCGAGACGGTGCTGGAGGCGGAGTGGCAGGGGGTGATTCGCGTGCAGGACGTGAGGGCGACCGAGAAGGATCGGGTCAAGATTTACGAGAGCTTCCGGCCGGGGGACATTGTGAGGGCGGAGGTGGTAAGTTTTTTTTTTTTTTTCCTTTTTTTTTTTCGTTTCTTTTCCTCCTTGGCATCGCCCAGGGCTCGTCGAGCGGCGGCGGACATGCGGCAGCGGGCTGACGGAATTGTCTGGCAGATCTCGCTCGGCGACCAGGCCAACTACTACCTCTCGACGGCAAAGAACGAGCTCGGCGTCGTGCTGGCGACGAGCGAGACGGGGAATACGATGCAGCCTGTGAGCTGGAAGGAGATGAGGGATCCCGTGACGGGCGTGTCGGAGTGGAGGAAGGTGGCCCAGCCGCAGCCGCAGTGAGGATGAAGAGAAGGAGGAGGAGCAGGAGGAGGAGCAGGAGATGGAGCCGGTTCGACACGAGGGAGAACAAGAAGGAAAGAGGCAGCTTGGCGGGCGGGCTCTACACGACAACTTCTGCCGACTTCTACGAGGGCCCTGTTCCGATGGCCTTGAGAGGGTCTCGCTGGGAGGCGGCACGCGGATGCGCTGCCAACCAACACACACGCTGCCCGAGCAGCACGGTCCGCTTCGCAGCCAAACACGTATGTATCGGCTGCATGTTTGTTGGACGCCAGCAAAAGACACCAAGGCGCGGTGGTGAGCCATGAAATGAGGGGCCACAACAGACGAGGCTCATTTCCGCCGGAATTGGCGTTTTCAACACAAACAGGGCCTGTCCCTCCATACACAGCACGTTTCGTTGCCGAATCTCGCAGCGTCATCCGTCGTCCACGGCGTCGATGGAGGGAAGCGCCTAGGGAAGCTAACACGAGGAGCCGTGCCGGATGGGCATTCGGTCGGTGCCTGGCATGGTTCCTGCATGAGCTAGTTAGTCAGTTCCTGTAAGCCGGGTACCTACAAAAGTACTCAGCAACGAGCGCAATACCACCACCACACATGCATCGGGAACCCGATGACAAATTTCGGGGTTCGTGGACCGGTACCTCGTCCTTCAAAGCACCTCTTGCATGCCGCATTGCGTGCAGCGGCAAGGCGTCAATGCATGTTGCTTTTTCTCTGCATGTAGACATGTATTTTTGTCATGATGACCCGGAATGCCAAAGCGGCCGTCTCTCGATCCCGGTCGAGCACGCCGATCCCTCTCCAGCCTGACGATGTGAATCGGGGCTTGGGCCCGCCACGAAGACCATGCACGACGTCAGCCCAGGGACCGTCAGAAAAGCGTCCGCGGCCCCCCGTCTTAGCACAGCCAAACGGATGCCAAGAGCACCAACGGCGCAGAGGACCCCAGCCATCCAGCCATCCATCCCTCCACGACTCTGCGAGCCCACCCAGCCGTGCGCTTTTGTCCTTCAGCGCCACCCTCGTCCGAACTTTCCGAAACAACAAGTACAATAATACTAGTTACTTCTGAGACGAGGGACGCCACCGGCGCCTCTGTGCGCTTGCTTGCTTGCTTGCCTGCTTGCTTGCTTGCTTGCTCGTTTCGTTCGGCCGATCGACCGAAGCACGTCCATCTCCTGGCCAGCCAACGCCAAATACCATCCGAGCCGCATCGAGAAATCATACCAAACCATGAGCGCAACCGCCATCATGACCGTCGCGCATCCCGGCACCCTGACGACGTCCACTGCCACCCTCACCACCACCGCCGCCGCCGCCGCCGCCGCCGCCACCACCACGACCACCACGACCACCGCGACCACCACCACCGCAACCACCACCACCGCAACCACCATGACCGGATCGCAATCCATCGCCTGCTGTCCCAAGTGCGGCTACGGCGCCGAGCTGCCGCTCTTCGAGGAGACGCAGGCCGCCCTGCTCAAGGCCCAGCAAAGGATTTCCAACCTCGAGGCCCAGGTGCGCCTGCTCAACCAAAAGGCCACGGCCGCCGTCGACCGCTGGGCCGACTACGAGGACGAGCTCACGCGCCTCCGCGCCGAGCTCGACTCGCGCCCGCAGACGCCCGCCGGGCCGCCGCCGCCGCCGCTCTCGTCCCTCCCGTCCCTCCCGTCCCTCTCGCCCTCCGCCCCGCCCGCCGCCCTCGCCAGCCCCCCGGCTCCGTCGCCGGCGGCCCCCGCCCCCGCCGCCCTCGCCCACCCCGTCGCGCAGCTCCTTCCTCACCACCGGCGCCGCCGCCCGCATCTCGGCCCTCCTCTCCCGCAAGCCCGCCTCCCCCGCGCCCGCGCCGCTCAAGCCCGCCCCCACCTCGGTCCCGTCGGGGCAGCTGAGCCCCATCCCCTCCCTCCCCTCCTCCGCCGTCTTCCCTCCCCCCTCGGCGGGCTCGCACCCCACCCCGCCGCCCTCGCTGCCGTCCTCGGCCCAGCTCACGACCGAGGACCTCCTCGCCGCCCTGTCCCGCGAGCAGGCCCTCCGCCAGGAGGCCGAGGGCAAGCTGAGCCAGACGAGCCGCGAGGTGGAGGAGCTGAGCGTGAGCTTGTTTGAGCAGGCCAACGAGATGGTGGCGGCCGAGCGGAGGGCGAGGGCCAAGCTCGAGGCGCGCGTCGGGGAGCTGGAGCGGAGGGAAGGCGACAAGCGGAGGAGGCTCGAGCGGCTGGAGCAGGCCGTGGCCAGGATCGAGAGGGTCAGGGGGGTGCTGCAGGAGGGGGAGCGGCCGGCGAGCAAAGAGGGAGATGAGAAATAAATACCCTTGGGTCATCGGGACATGAGAAAGAGAGGAAGAAAAAAAAACCGGTGGCACGGAGGAGGACCTAATGCGATACCCACCTATGTTATGGCTTTGGGGTTGTAAGAATAAGCGGTTCACGACCGGAGAGGGTGTGGTGTGTGTGTGTGAGTGTGTCAGCCTGTCTGTCTGTCTGTCTGTGTGTATTCTGGTTACTGGATGGGTGGGTTGGGTGGGTTGCATGGCATGGCTTTTTTTTTTTTTTTGTGTGTGTTTTTCCACGGAGCATGGCATGGACATCATGATACCTGGCTGGTACCTAGGCAAGGGCTCTGGAGGTAACGGATAGCACGTAAGGTTGTATATCGCATAGAAACCACTTCTAATACAGGGTATTCTTTTTGTTTTAAATCTTGCTTTCTACGAGAACGGCACCGCAATACACGGCAGTCCAGATTCTATTGACCATCATGCACATGCCTCATCGTCAACTCCATCCATCACAGCCTCCGGCTGGGCTGGCGCAGAGGCCGGCGACCTCGCAGGTGTCTACTTGACCTACCATGTCTCATGGCTGGTTTTTGTTTCTTTTTTCTTCTTTCACTCGGATGCTGCTGTCGTAGCCTCTGCCGCAGGGCTCTTCTCCTTCGCTGGGCTCTTTTCCCTCGCCGGGCTCTTCTCCTTGGAAGGCCCATCCTGGGCCGCGCTGGCCTTGGAGCCATTCCACAGCTCCAGCATTCTCCGGACCTGAGGGCCCCACACTTCCTCCCCCTTGAACAGGTCGTCATACTCCATGCAGCGAGGGCCGCCGAGGGAAAAGTTGTTCTGGCGGGTCCGCACCAGCTCGGCCATGAGACCGCCGCAGCCAAGCTTCTCGCCCAGATCGTGGCACAAGCTACGCACGTAAAAGCCCGACGAGACCGTCATGCGGATCTTGGCCGCCGGAGGGCCCCTGCCCTCCCACGGGGGCGGCGCGTCGGGCGCCGGCGGCGGCGGAACCAGGTTCGACCCCTTGCCCTGGGGCCTCTGCGCTGGCGGGAGCTGGCCCAGCGCCCCCGACATCAAGGGCTCCGCGGCGCCCTCGGCGTTGGTCTTCCTCTTCTTCGCCGCCGGCGCCTCCTCCTCGCCCGCGCCAGAGTCCGTGACCAGGCCGTCGACCCGCTCGTCCGCCTCGCGCTTCTTGGTGTTGTACTCGGCCAGCGCCCGTTCCTCCTCCTTCTCCTGCTGCTGCGCCGGTGTCAACCGGCCGGGGGTCCCCTCCTCGGAGGCTTCCGTCGTCGTCGTCGTCGCCGCCGCCGCCGCCGCCGCCGCCGACGCTTCCTGCCGCTTGGCGACGCGCCACACCGAGTCCACCAGGTTCTTTTCGGCCTGCTCGGCCTCCTCGGTCGGCCAGCGGTGGTTGTGCGTGCCGGGCTCGTACCACTCGACGAGCTCGAGCTCGAGCACGTCGACCTCGCGGGTCTCGATCTCGCGCGGGATGGGCTTGCCCTCGCGGGCGTACTCGTACAGCGGCTTGCCCTCCATCTTGAGGGCCGAGTAGAGCGGGGGCACCTGGCGGATGCGGCCGCGGAAGGTCGCGAGGGCGCTCTCCACGGCGTCGCGCGTCACGTCCTCGTACCGGCCCTTCTTGATGAGGCGGCCCGTGCGGTCGTACGTGTCGGTGCTGGCGCCGAAGAGGACGATGGTCTCGTACGTCTTGGTGCAGCCCAAAAAGTCGTGCAGGGACTTGGTGCCGCGGCCGATGCCCAGGATCAGCACGCCCGTGGCGAGCGGGTCGAGGGTGCCGCCGTGGCCCATCTTGACGTTGAGCTCCTGCTTGACCTTGCTGCGGCGGCGCTTCTGGTACTTGGACTCCTTGTCGCGCTGGGCCCGGTCCCGGTCCAGCAGCGGCTTGAAGAGCGCCGACGGGTTGAAGACGCTCTGGCAATCGCGGATCACCTGGTACGAGCTCATGCCGAAGGGCTTGTTGATGGCTGTTCGTCTTTGGGGTTAGAACGGGCTTCGCATGGGGCACCAAGAATGGGGCAAATGCGATTGTGGACAGCGGGCTACCGACCGAAAACGCCTTCAAGAACATTGTCGGCGGCCATCTTGGCGATGCGTCCGAGTTTCCCTTTCATGAGATGGCGGGTGATGGGGAAAAGCGAAAGAACCGCCAGCGGCCAATCGTCAGCGAGTTGTCGCCCGGTGTTGATTCCAATGGGTTCTGTTGTTGGATGAAGCTCGAGCACCTAGAGGAATCAACACGGCATCTCTGCGGGCAAACGAGAGGCGAGGCTCGCGCGGTCGGTGAGGGATGCGCTTCCAACCTTCTGAACGTTTGGTCGCCGGACCCTGGACGGAGAAATGTCTTTGACGGCTTATCGATTAGCATCAGTGCTGTGTACGCAGTAGGCACTCCGTACGTAGTGATCTTATCGATTGGGGGCTTGATAACGCGATAGCTAACCCCACACCCCAAGGCGTGGGCCATGCCATGGCATCCATCAACTTCAGGACATCGAGCCTTCGTCACAGCTACTTGCAGTCAGGACCTAGCCCTCGCCTGTTCAGCAGTTGTACCCTCAAACATCGGTAATCGCGTCGATTTTTAGCACAGTTCGAGCCGCTTATACGTATGTCTTCATGTGCTTTTTCTCTGGTGTATGATGGACCCCCTACTAATACCGATGTGTATTGCTTGCTACACCCTTACAAATCGGCACCATGGCCCCGTGGAAAGGTGCTTAACTTCTTCTGCAACCAAACCAGTCATGACAAAAAAGAGGGGTTGCCTTGACATGTGCTATCGTAGTATGGGTGGGGTTGGGAATCCCTTCGATCTCCATCGTTACGAGCGCGAGGAACGAAGTGCTTTAGCATGCCGGCAGTAGACAGGCCCAGTGGTATCCTATCAATACGCCCACCGCTGACCAGTACGGCTTCCCTTTCGCCACACTTGTTAGAGTATCATCCCAACCACGCTTGATAAAGCTTAAACATTAAGGGAGATTTTGCGGGGGTGAGAGCATCTCCCATCGTGCCCCATCTGGGGTGATGCTTTGTAACTATCACCCTTCCTAACCGTCCTATCCATTGTGGTTTGCCTTGCGTGCGGTGTGTTCTTCCGTGCCAAGCCAACCCCCTAGACGGAGATAAAGTGCCGGTGCCGACGTATATCGCTTCGCAGGCAGTTCCAACGTCTCAGGTGTGTGACTTGGTCTTGTACGGTTGGTCCCGTGTGAAGGTGGAGGGGAAGAGGCGCCATCTAGACGCCTCTACCCAATGATCTGTCTCCACTCTTTCCCTTCCGAGAGACCTTGTATTTCTCTTCCCAGCCATCGTAGCCTCTGGGGTACTTGTTGACTAGGTACTCCATCGTTTCCATGGCGCTATCATCTTGTCAGCGCAGATTCCTTGGCGTCCCTGAAATCCCAACCAGGGATATCTTACTCTTGCCGGAAGCGCAAGGAGGAGCTGCACGCAATGGAAGAGTGCAAGTCAAACCGTCTTCATCCGGTCAGCAGCATGTAGGATGGAATCAGTAACTTCTGATATGGCTTACATCGAGTACAGAGCATTGCGGTCATCGTGGTCCTCTTCAGGCTCAGCGATGGGGAAGAACTCTTGGTATGCCTTGATGTAAGTCTTCCCAAAGCGGTAGTGGGGCACCCTCCATGCCGCAACATCATCTGTAAGGCGTATTGTGCTAAGCATAGATGCACTTCTTTAAGTTCCTGTACAGGGATACTTGCACTCATTATGTGCCCAGAAGACGCAGGCGTCGAACATGATGGGCTTTCCGGTTGCATTGTCGGTACGGCAGTTTCCATACCGCAGATCTCCATGGACCAGGACAGGCTTGATGGACTTGAGAACGGTCAGGGGCCTCAAGAGGCGCGGAATTACCTTCTCATAGAGTTGTGTGGAAAGCGCCTTGAGCTTGGGGTCGGGCCCGTGGACGAGTTCCTCGCGCTCCAGTATCCGCGCCATGCCTCGTCGGAAGAACTCCTCCCATGTGTCACACCAGGTGTTGTCCTGGGGTATGGAGCCTATATGAGTTGGCACATCGAACCCAAACTTACTTGGGGAGAACGGGATCGAAGCCTTGTGCAGCCTTGCGACCGCGGTCGTGAAGCTCTCGATTTCAGGAGGCTCTTCGGTCATATTGCTAGGGACAGGGGATCAGCAACGGGATAACGGACAAGCATAATGCTCAAGGGTCTGGTAGTCAAGGCAACCCTGAGAATAAGAACCTACTCACTGGAAATCACATAAAAAGAAATGGAACCGAGAATTAGACTGGTATGTACCCCACGCGTATGGCTTAGGAACGAAGTCTGGAGTGATGGAGTAGAGAGTGGACATGCTCGCAAACTCCCCCCTCATCATGGAGTAACCACTCTCAAACTCGGCAACCTTGAGAGAGAAGTCTTTGATTGTGCCATCCGGCAATCTTGTTTCCAGCCGCGCTGTCTGTGAGCAGAAGCTCGATCCATGTGGCGTAATGCTTATCACCTCGGAGCCTTCTGGCAGCTCTGCGACGCGAGATCAGACGGGGTATGTCAACAACCAGTGTGATTGGAAGGCCAAACTTACTGGCTTTTACCTCCGGATCGACTGTCTCAAAGGGATTGGGACCCGTTCGCAGTGGAAGAACATGGCCGTCGTTGCACCTAAAGGCAGTAGGCATGGTGTTGGTGGCGGTCATCAAACAGCATACACTCTACTGTGTAAAGACACATCGGATCAAAAGAGATGCGCCATCCCAGAGTGAGGCAGGTTGAGAAGGCATTGCTTAAGAACAAGAAAACAATCGAAGTCCTATTTGGGGAAAGGGGGCGCGAGTGATCATGATTGGCTGCTAAGCGCTGAATATAAGCGCTGCGTTCACGCTTGTTAGGTACCTTGGGCGGGCGGCTAAGATGGAGCCGCTACCCCTTGTCCGCATGTCCATGCTGCTCGACAACCAGGCCAACCGCCTACCCTCTTCCTTGCGAGGTGGCAGCCGCGCCCAGGGGTCCTGAATGGTCTCACCAACAGCGTTGTACATAATAGAACGCCAAGCGTATGGATATCCCCGCATCTAAGTTCCGGTGACAACACAGCCCCCTTCACAGCCGGCCTTGTTCAGGTCGGGTTCACAATGCTATTACAGGGCTTCTTCGCACTCAGAGACACAGTCAAAACGGTGATTCCGTAATCTCTTGGCTCCGTGGCAACGGTCCACGACTGCTACAATTCTAGTCCCGGTCCTGCTTCTGCGGTTGACTACGCCGGGTAGACACTGACCAGCCTTGTGGTACGCACACACGCACATGCATACACACACACACACACACTTGTACTATTCGACTCAACGTCTATGCTAAAATCCCGTGATGATCAGACAAGCACATCATGGTTCCTTCCCATGATAACCATACTTGGGATCCTGTCCCCGCCACGGCGGAGGCCAGCATCGTAGGTGATATGTGATCCAGTCCACCCCCTCTTGGCCAGGCCTGCTAACGGCTGACCCACGGTTGTGCAGTTGGATACCAGGCTGAGCTTGAGTCGCCAGTCGAGTCGTGCCCGGGGTTTTCTCCAACGCATGTTATCGCGACAACGAACCCTCCCGCACGAGGGCATGAATGCCCATGGGAATATAGGACTAAACCTCCTATTCTGTCCCACCGAGCCGCTCATCGACCTTATCTTTGTTCACAGTCTTGGAGGAGGGAGTACCAAGACTTGGTGTTATTCTGAGGATCCTGCTCAATTCTGGCCCAAGGAATGGCTGCCCCGGGAGCAAGGGTTTCGCAATGTGCGCATCCACTCGTTTGGCTACGATGCAGACTGGCTGTCGTCCAAGTCCGGCCCGACCATCAACATCTATGATTTTGCCCGTCAACTGCTGGAGTCGCTCCGGCATTCGCCTCATACGTCGAGAACAGAAAACGACATTGTGTTTGTCGCCCACAGCATGGGCGGTCTGGTTATCAAGCAGGCCTATGTGCTGGCTCGTCAAGACCCCTCCATGGCTGATCTAGCCAGGCGGATGAAAGCGATGGTGTTCATGGGCACTCCACACAGGGGCTCTGACCTGGCCCAGACACTCAACAATATCCTACGGTCGTCCTCGCTGTCTGTTCGCTCTTACATAGCAAATCTTACACGCCAGAACGAGCTGCTGGCATTGCTGAATGACTCTTTTCGACACTACGCCAACGATGTCACTCTATTTTCATTCTACGAGTCTCACCCTACGGACCTCTATATCCGTTCCGAGGTCATCGTTCCGAAGGAGTCTGCCATTCTGGGATATACCCATGAGCGATATGCCATGCTCGATGCTGATCATAGGCGTATCTGCAAGTTCGAGTCTCCATCGGATCACAACTATGTCTTCGTGCGCAACACGCTGCGGAGTGTGATAGATTCCATCGTCGAGAGGACGACAAAAGAGCACAAGGTCGACATCTGGCAAGAGCTGCGGCAGATTGAGAGTTTCCTCGGGATGCCGTCGCGACCGGATGATGACCTAGAAGATGTCGAAGCGGCACGGGTCGAGGGCTCTTGTGAGTGGCTTGCGGACAACCCGATATTCCAGAGATGGGTCGATCCGGGCTCTGAGGACAGATCCATGGTATACTGGCTATCCGCAAGGCCGGCCACCGGCAAGTCAGTGCTCTCTGGCTATGTGATCAACTTTCTCGACGACAAGAGCATCGACTGCAGTTACTACTTCTTTCGCCATGGAGACAAGGACAGATCGACCATGAGTGGGTTCCTGCGCTCGCTGTTGTATCAAATGGCCCTGCGCAGCACCCGAGTCCGCCAACAGCTCATGTCAATGATCGAACAAACGGTGCGGTTCAATAAAGACGACAGCAACTTCATCTGGCGCAACTTTGTGTGGCCCATCATCGCCAAAACCAGCACTCCCTCGACGATCCACTATTGGGTTCTTGATGCTCTTGATGAGTGTTCCGGGTTCGACGCCCTGTTCGCCGCCATGTCCTCCATCACGCCGCAGGCCCGTATCCGCATTCTAATCACCAGCCGCAAGCTCCCCGAGATTTCACAAAGATTTGGGGAGCTGCAGGGGATGCCCGGAGATGCGATCTCCGTTTTTCATGAGGAGATCTCCCTGAAGCATACGGAAGCAGACATTCACCTGTATCTCAAGGCGAACCGACACAAACTCCACGTCGGGAGCGAAAACCAGAAAGATGAGTTTATCCTCCGGATTCTGGAAAAGAGCGAGGGCTGCTTTCTGTGGGTACGCTTTGTCCTGGACGAGCTGGCGTCCGCCTGGTCCATCCACCAGGTCATGGACATCTTGAACAAAGTCCCACAGCAGATGGACCCGTTGTACACTCGAGCATTGACGGCCATGTCGTCGAAACCGTCAGAGAGCCGAACGCTCATACGCGCCATACTAACATGGATCGTCTGCGCCGCCAGGCCTCTCACCGTGGCTGAGCTGAGTGAGGCGTTGAGGCTGGACGAGGAGTACGAAGTCCCCGAGCTGGAGAGTGCTGTGGTATCTTTGTGCGCAGGACTTGCCCACGTCGACAAGAATGGAAGGGCCACGATAGTGCACCTCACGGCCAGGACGTTTCTGACAGATCCCGCGCTCGACTCCGAGTTCCGGATTGATGAGAACCAGGGGCATCTGCGTCTGGCAACATGCTGTCTCAAGTTTCTCTGCTCGGACCATATGAGGCTGCCACGGGGCCGGCGAGGCATGAAGAAGCAAACAACCAGTCAATCCCAGACACGCTCGCCTTTCGCTGCCTACGCATGCCTCGAGTTTGCCGAGCATTTACGGCGTGCCACCTCGACCAACAACACGCTGAGCAGCGTGCTACACCAATTTCTTGGAGCCAACATCTTGTCCTGGATCGAGTACGTCGCCGCTGCGGAAAACCTGCCGATCCTGAAGAGGACGGCCAACTCGATCAACACATACCTCCAGCGATGCATCCAGAGCTCCCCTCCCCCCGACGAGTTTGTCCGCCTCGCAGAGACCTGGGTCGTCGACTTACACCGCATCGTTGCCGGATTTGGCTCCAATTTGCTGACATTTCCCCGGGCCATCTACTGGCTCATACCGCCCTTCTGCCCTAAGTCGTCAGCCGTCGCGGCCACAGCTGGCTCCAGGTTCTCCCGGATCACCGTCAAGGGTCTCAAGAACGAGTGTTGGAACGACCGCATCTCCTGCATCGACTCCCACGAAGCTTCCGCTTCGGCGGTTGCCTGCGCAAATACCATATTCGCCGTCGGCTACAGCCGCGGATCTGTCATTCTGCATCACTGCAGCACGTGTCTGCCCTGGAAGACATTGGAACACGGTGGCCCTGTGCGCCACCTTCTGTTCAACGGCCAAAGTACCCATCTCATCTCGGCCGGCCAGCAGGACATTAAGGTTTGGGATGTTGACAGCGGTTCTGTCTGCTGGGACGCGGAGGTCCCGCGCGACATCATGACTGTGGCCTTTACGGAAGATGAAAAGACGGTAATGGTAGCGGACAAGACCAGCACGTTCACGGCATGGAGTATGCAATCTGGCAAGGTTGAGCGGACGTTGAACTGGGCCGAGAAGATGCCGTTTCCCGACGAAGGAACGTTTCGCCGGCCGCCGCAGGTTGCCGCTCTCAGCCCGGACGCATCACTCCTTGGAATAGTGTACCGAGGAAGGCCCGTGTGTCTCTACGAGGTGGAAGAAGAGGAACTGCACGGCGTCGTCAGCCGCGTCAGTGATCACAGTCTCGGGTCCGACCTCTCGCCCATTGCGCTGGTGTTCAACAAAAATCGGGACAGCCCAACCCTCGCCGTGGCTTATGAGGACGGCGATGTGTGTCTGTTCGATTACGAAGAACTCACGATGCTCGCGTCGTTTGAGGCCAGCGCGCACCTACTGGCGTGTAGCCCGGACGGTCTGACGCTGGTGACGGGTAACTCGAATGGCATGGTGCAGCTTCTCGAGTTTGAGACGCTGCGCCTGATCTATCGCGTGGATGCGGCCGACCATGGCGTCCGCGGTCTTTCGTTCAGCCCTGATGGCCAGCGCTTCATGGACGTGCGGGGGTCCCAATGCAACGTGTGGGAACCCGCTGTGCTGCTGGGCATGGCCAAGCGGGCAGGGCCATCGGCCGAGCCAGCCGAGCGGGAACCCGTCATCAAAGGAACGGACGGCGACGAGGTGGAGATCACGAGCATCCAACTGCATGACTCCGAAGACTTTTTCTTCGTTGGCAGATCTGATGGCTCTGTTTCTCTCTTTGATACCGCCTCGGGAGAAGAGCGAAGCGTCCTGTACAAGCACACCCACCAGATATCCGTAACAAACATCGTCTGGGGGTCACAGAAGCGCATCCTCGCTTCCAGCGATACAGCGAGCCGGTTCAAGGTGTTTGCTCTGACGCCAGACTCGCAACTCGGCTGGGATGTCAAGGCCAACCTCATAGACAGGAGAGCCAACTCCATGGTGATCCAGCTGCTGCTGGACCCGTCCAACAACTTCCTGCTCGTGTCAACCGAGGAATACAACAGCGTTTGGGACTTGAGGACGGGGCAGATGGTCAGAATGCACGTTTGGCAGCCACCGCCGTCGTTCTGCTGGATCAATCACCCAAAAAGCCCTGCTCATCACACCTTGATCACAAAGGAGACGGCGACCAATTTTGAGTGGGAATCCCCGGACGCGACGGTCCAGTGGGCAGCCATCCAGACAACGTCAGATGAAGATCCGTTCAGCCCGAGCTCTCGGCGGGTGAAAAATGTCTCTACGTTCGCCCATGGCGAACAACTCGTCGTCGAACTTGCGCTGAGGTACGAGCAATCCACGACAGACATGCTGGTCTTTAGCCTCCCCCCGACAGACTCCAAGAGCTGGATCCTCCAGCCCGCGCAGGGGTTCAACGAGGGGCTTGGAAAGAAGATCCGTCACGTCATCGGTGGCTACGGCTCGAGGCTGGTGTTCCTCGACTCGCAGCGCTGGGTCTGCTCGGTGGACGCCGGCCTGATCGAGAGCCGGTCGTACGTGCGTCATTTCCCCGTTCCGTCCGACTGGCAGAACCAGCAGAGAAAACTGCTCATGGCTGTCACGCGCAAGGGGGAAATTCTGTTCGTCCGGCAGAACGAGGTGGCTATCATCAGCCGCGGGTTGGAATTTGGAGAGAAGCTTGAGGTAGGAGCGGAGGGAGGGGGGCCAATGTAGGATGGTATGGAGTGCTCTATATGTGTTCGTTGTAGAGCTTCCTTGCTGTGAATCGTTGAGGCTGGAAACCTTGTTATAAGACTGGTTGTCCTGCAAGGGACCAGGGTGAAAGAGAACGTGTATACGCAAACCCCGAGGTGGCAGACGACGGGACATGCCCGTATGGCCGTGATATGTTTGTTCCCAGCAATTGCTCTGCTCTGGAGCATCCCACTTACACCGTAGATGTTTGATTACGTCAGCCACAGGGGCCCACGGCATCCCCGCAACATCCCCACCCAGTCCCACTTCTGCATTCGCGCCGAGTCGCGGGTCCCTTCTCAACCCGCGTAAAGTGGTTCCCAGGTTCTGTTCTCTCAGGCTTGTGATTTCCAACCCTGCCCCCCCATCCTCGACCCTTCATCGTCAACCTCGTCCGTGCCGAAGAATTCTGGACCCAACCCACAGCCGTTCGCGACTTCAACCTGCCATCACCATGGCGGGCAGACGGCGGAGACGTAGCGTGTCATCGCCGTCTCCGGCCGCCGTTCCGGACAGCCTCCGGACCCGTTGGGTGAAGGAGCTCGAGATGCTAAAGCCGGTAGACAAGGCCAAAGAGGACGAAGACGAGTGGCCCATCTTCGAGCTTAACAACGCCACGATATATCGCAAGGATGGCAGGACCCTCGCAAATCCTCTGCTCGTTCATGTCGAAGGCCCGCTCATCGTTCGCGGCCACGTCGTTGTCGATTTGGAGGACGAGAACCAAAAGAATCGCCGTAAGTTCTGAGCCCTTCTGAAAGCCCGAACCACCTGCTCACTCGTTTCCAGTCCTTGATGGTGCCCCGGCGAGGGCCTACATTGAGATACCCAACGCCACCACGTACTCGATCGGAGACCTCCCGGCAACAATCTGGGTGGCCGGTGACACCGGCTGGTTCGAGATTCGGCCGTCCGACGAGTATAAGCCGATTCACGACGATGCCCTCGAGGCCACGATTTTGTATTTTACCGCCCTTGACACCACCGAAGCATACTACAACGCCCTCAAGGCGAGAAGAGGCCCCAGACCCACCCCGCCTACCCTGAATGAGGTCCTCCTGAAGTATGCTGTTCGCGTCGGCAACGGCATCCTCCGTGACGAGGCCGAGGCCCTCTGCCACAAGTGGGCCGAGTTCCTTATTTCCCATTTCACCCGGGAGAAAAACTTCAACTGGGACCCGGCCCCGTTTGCCAAACAGATGCGCGAGTGGTACCCGGTACGCTTCATCTCTCTCTTGCTATCGCTCCGCCGCTAATTGTCCACAGCACATTCACAAGCGTGTAACCGCTACAGGCAAGGGCATTGTTGCGCCCCGGCCGGCCGCACTTCCTCCGCCACCCACCGAGGCACAGGAGCAACAGGACCGAAGGAGCAGGTCGGCCAGAGCCAGCAGCCGAAACAGCGCAGCAGGACCAGGCCGCTCACGCAGCCCACCGCCGAAGCCGACGAGCGAAACCCCGATCCCTTTACCCGAGAAGTACAAGCAATACATCCAACCACCTGTGCCGGCATCAAAGCCATCTCCTCTGGCAAGCACACCGCAAACTACGCTATCCGAGGCTCACTCCGAAGCCGTTGATCGGTTGGTGGAGGTTCTGCAAGAAATCGCCCAGTGCAGCAACGTAAAGAAATCACCTGCGACCGCGGTCCTCTCCAAGATTTACTTCAGATGCAGGATGCGTCAGCCGCCCAAGGAGTCGGGATACAGGAGCTCCGTCACGGACGTATGCTCGTACTACGCCAAACCCCTCGCTGAACGTCTCCCACCAGAGTGGAAAGGCACTCCGTTCTTGGAGTGGTTGAAGGAAGCTGCCGCGAAGCCATGGACGCCGATACTAGCCATCCCGCCCGAGGAATTCCCATCCCAGACGGTTCGTCGGGCGAAAACCGAGCGCAAGACTACCACGTCGACAGCGACGCCGGCATCCGAGCTTCCCCCGACCATCAATCTGAAGGCTCAAGCCAAAGAGGCCGCAGCGAAGGATAGCGATGGCGACTCGGGCGAGGAAACATGGGCCTACAATGCTCCCACGCGCGGCCGGAGAGCGGGGAAAATCCCGACCCTCCGGCTGGCCTCGTCCAAGAAGCGGCCTCGGGCGGACTCCGACTATTATGGCGACGTTCGCGACGCCAAGACAGCCAAGCTGAGCCACGGGAGCGACGACGACCTGGACGACACCGAGGACACGAGCGACGAGGAGGTGGTCCATGCGGTCGAGTCTCGGCTGCCCTTACCTGAAGGCGCCGTCCGCTTGGTCGTGCACGCCGAGAGGATCCCTTCGATGGCGCCGACCGGGCCCGACGACACGTGGACGTGCGACCAGGAAGGCTGCGGCTACGTGGTGCGGTCGGCGCTCGAGCAGGACGCGCAGGAAAAGATCCGCGCTCACTTCCAGGACCACGAGGCGCAGGCCGAGAAGATTGACCTGGCGCTCAAGGAGAGCCGTGGTCACATGCCCATCAAGTATGCCTACTTCCCCCCTCTCCTTCTCCTCGTCCATATGCACAACAACAAATAAAGACGTTCGTCGCAGCTGGGATGGCCAGCGGTCATTGGGTATGCTGTTGCCGCTGCTGTCATTCCCCCCGGGTTTCGAGTTTCTGCGTGCTCGTCTTTGTAGCATCGCTGGATGCTAACCGACCCTCTAGCCACCTCATCGACAAGATCCAGGCTCTTGGCAAGGCCTCGATCTCCAAGAAGCAGGCCACCCTGAACGGGGATGCGGTGCCGTCGCCGGTCAAGCGCCGGCTGCTGGTTTGAGCGTTGGCATAAGCGGCGCCATGGACCTTTCTGAATTGTTTGTCCCTCAATGAATTATGTACACCTACGATGATACCAGATACACGATGACATCGGCGTTCATGGGCTGGGTTGTTGGTTGGGGCTTTTTGTGGGAGTATCTTGGGGCAATTGGCACGCGAGGTCAGGCACATACGAGCGGGTCAGGAAAAGGACAACGGCACCAAATAAATAGGGGGTGGTTTGATTTGCGCGGACACCGCTTCGGACCTTTCGAGGGCCTGCCAACGGGCTTCTAGCAACGATGCCTCTCACAGGATCATCTATGAAAGCATTGACTTGCATAGACTACGGAATGAAAGCCACCTACGCACTTCGTCCCTCGTGTCCGCCCCGCACTCAGCCCCTCATCAAAGCCGTGACCTTAATATACCGAACCCTCCTATACCTGCTCAGCCCACGGTATGGGTGGGAGACAAGCAGGATGTGACACAGCACAGATTCAGATGGTCGTCTCTAGCGAGGCCATAGTGTTGCTTGATGCGGTCCTTGAGGGGCTTGCATGCCCAAGTTGGCTTACACAGTACACGATGACGCTATCCCTGGTGGGGTTGAACATGGTTACGACATCATTCCAGGCGGGGCATCCATGACAAAGGTAGTTTTGATGGTTTTAGTTGTCCGTCATGATGCTATTTCCTAGCGGTCTGTTTTCAAAGATCCGTCAAAGACAAAAAAAATAAACGAAGCAAACAAAAGATGTGCAAAAGAGAACCGTGACTGGAGCGCGATTCGAACGCGCGCCTCTTGCGAGAGTAGAATACACCCCTTTTCGGGGAAGAACCAAGTTCTTGAGTCTACCGCCTTAGACCACTCGGCCATCCAGCCATTGGTTGGTGGGAGGAGCACGACCCAGGCCATCAGAAAAGGCGCAAGGAGCTAGGTCCCCGCCTTGAAGCGGGGCGTCGCTGTGAGCCAACAAGAGCTGACCCCCCAAGTTCGGGTTGGCTTCGATGACGATAGGATGTAAGGCGTTTACTTGTGATGGGGGTCAGGCAAAGAAGGCTGGATATGACCTGCACCGCTTGTGGTTGAACCCCCCTTGCCCTCGTTTGCTCGGGTCATGATGTCTGTTTCCTCAGCTTGTACTATACGTTTCTACTGCGTAAGCCCCCTTCTGGCTTGCTCCTTGAGACAACAAAACAAAACCCATTGCCCAACACAAGGGCAACAACCCCGTTGGCAACAAACAGCCTTGACAGCTCCCTGGTTCCAACGGCACAAGCCCGGAACCTCTTTTCCTGTCCTGTATACTGTGTGGTACTGCGCCTCCGGCAAAATAGTGTTCGCCTGCCGGACACATTTCTTTTGTCAATGCGCAGATGCGTGGCCTGCCGGCTCTGGTGCTACCTCGGCCGCAGGGCTTTCGTCTCCGAACTCACGCGTCTGGCCATACGCATCGTTTTCCTCCCTGAGAACCCATGCCGTTGGCACGATGATCCCCCGACCTGCCTCTTCCAGCCCACGCTGGCCGCTCGAGCTGACAGGCCACACCATCGACCAGCGCAGTGCCGGGCCCCGATGTGGCACGGCGCGGTGGGTGTTTGTGGCCCCTCGGCGTTGGCCTGGCTGCCAAAGAACAGCAGCACCCCGCGAGCGGCGCCCGGGCAAGCTGAGCTGCGGCCGCACGAATGGCCGGGCAACCGGTCGTGTCCACCGATGTTTCTCCAACATCCCGAGAACCCTGGCACCTCGATATTGACGTCCACCGCTGTTTGGCTGCAGCCCGTTGGGTCGCGAGTCATGCGGCTGCTGCTCCCCGCTTCCGGGAGAGATCAGCCGTGCCGCAGGGACGGGAGGCAAGGCATCAGGTCCGCCGAGATTCGTCGAGATTGGGGGAGGCTGGGAGAGAGGTCTCGTTGCCCAGATGCCGTCAAGCCAACAAACGCTCTACCACTACTTACGTATGTAGTACACATGGGCGGTGCCATTCGTCACTGCCCTGCGCCGCAGATGCGGCCATGGGGCCCTGTCGGTTCGTTTCACTTTGTTTTTTTGTCTTCTTATGCAGCCTTTGCTGTGCACGCCCCATCCTTCCGGGCGCAGGTTGACGGTTGAGCCTTGTCATTGGAGATCGGCTGTTCAGCGGTGTCTTGCAGAGAGGAGGATTCGGCTGCAACATGGCGCACTCCCGAACGTGGGGACGCCTGTTGACCTGGCGTATAAAACAATGCCCATCTTCCTCCCGGCGGAGCGTACTAGTACTTATTCACTCCCTCCGCTGGCACATATCCCCGCCGATACGCTCCGCCAGCTCTAGGCCTTGCAAGTGCTTGACTCGGCCTGCCTGGTACCTGGTTCGTTTTATAATTTATTATCCTTTGGCTGCATCCTCGCCATCTCCTCGCCCACCCCCCCTTCCCCCCTCCGTCCCACCTCCACATGCATCCATCCCTCCGACACCCCAGCAAGCCAAGATGCATCTCTCCATCCTCCTCACCCTCGCAACCCTCTCAACCCTCTCATCCGCCCTCCCGACCCCGTCACTATCCTCCGCCAACCGCCAACCCCGGCACACCAGCCAGACGCCCGCCTGCAAGCACGTCTACCCGCCCACCGCCGAAACCCCGCGCCTCAACGTCGTCAACCGCCCGGACCTCGGCCACACCACCACCCAAACCGTCAAGTTCACCCTGCCCCCGGAGGCCTCCGGGTCGTGCACCCTCGAGGCCCGCTTCCCCCCGCTCTGGGAGGTTGTCGACACGAGCGTGGACAAGGGCGGCCCGCCCCTGGTGGTGAACGTCTACGCCGCGGGGGGGTCGGGACGGGGCCCGCTGGTGGGCGCGGTGGCGCTCGCGAGCCCCGACCCGGCCGAGAACGCGCCGCACCCGCCCCCGGGGAGGGAAGACAGGGTGGTGGTGGTGGCGACGGGGTTCGAGTGCCAGCAGGAGGTGGCTTTCGAGTTCGAGCTGGCCGGGCAGGGGGAGATCGGGTTCGTGAATGGGTTCGACCCCGGGTTGAAGCAGAGCGGCGGGCTGGCGGCTGTGTATGGGTGCTAAGGGAGAGGGGGGCCTGAGCATTGCCCGAGGGAGCATGGCAAGAGAGGGCGCGGGCCGTGGAGAGATGCGCCCTATCCTATAATAGGGAGGTGAGACCAACGAGGACAAGGAAACAAGGGAATCGGGGTACATGGGAGATGGGCGGCGTTGAGACGAGGGGCTTGGGTTGCGCGGGGTCTGTTGATTTACACTAGAAATTATTCATGGCGCCAGGGACTTGAAAGGTAGTTGCTAGGATAGATGAGGGGTCGCGGTCGGGTCAGGGTCAGGGCTCCTACACTACAGGCTCTCCTAACCTGTCGAGAAGTATCCAGGCTATATGTAAGGTTCGCTAAGTAGGTATCTTTAGCGCCCTTCCGAGCTGGACGATCCAGCTTTTCGTAATACAAACACCAATCACCACCACATAACTAAGCAGTAATTAATTACCGTCTTCATGTCGCGTACGTAACGCTCTCGTGGATGGAGAAAGTCATCGGTAGCAGTCATTCATAACTAGGTAGGTATATAGCTATCTCAAGCTAACGCAGGAAGAGGGATCTCAAAACCCCCGGGTATCCCAAGGTAGTCGTCAAGGAAAACCAAGTCATTGATCATCGGCTGCATAATCGGCATGAGCCCCCTTCAATCCTCTTCTCCAACGTCCCCATCCCCTCCCCAAAAAGCCTCGTACCCTCTAAATCTGGTAACCAAAACAGTGCCAGTGCCATCACGCGTCATCCATCCGTCTGTTGTGTCTAACCAACGACGCAACGCAGGCAACCGAGCCTGTGTGTCTGTGTATGTCCTCTCCCCCCATAGTCTATACCCCCTTTTTTTCACTTCTTCATTTCCCCGCAGCTCTTTTCCCCCTTGTTCCCGATCACCAACCCCCTCGCCGAGGCGTCACCGCACCGCTCCCTGCTACACTTCCTGCCACACTTCCCGCCACACTTCCCGCCACGCTCGCCGTCCCGCTTCCCATGGCGAAGCTCTGGTCGATTTTCATGACCCAATCCATCTTGTCCCTTTCGCTGCGCGCTGCAAACAGCCAGGTATTGTCGGTCCCGTAGACGGCAAACACGCCCGCCTGCAGCCGCTCGCTGAGCCTGCTGATGCCCTGTTGTCCGCCGCCTCCTCCTCCTCCTCCCAATGCGCCTCCTCCAGACAGGAGGGACGCCAGCAACCTGCCCGTGCCGCCAACCACGCCCGACGCCGTGGTGGTGCTCGTCGAAGAGCTCAGCCCCAGCGACTGCCGCGATGACGACGGCGAGATCGCGCTGCGGACCGACCCCGACCCGTTCGTCTCGCTGCCGGCGCCGGCGTCCGAGCGATCGCCCCATTCCGAAGCCGTCCCGTCATCCACCCCCGGATCCATCCCCGCCTGCTCAGGCCCGTCCCCGTGGAGGTTCAAGAGCCCCAAGATGCCCGGGTGGGCATCCACCCTCGCGTTTCTCAAGCTCACCACTCCGACCTCTTCCCCGCTCCCGCAGGCATGAACATGCAGGTAGGGCCTCCTCAGCTCAACAAACCGCTTCACCCACCTCGTCGCCTCGGCGTTGGGCACGAGCAGGTACCCGCCCTTCAGCACGGTCGGGTTCTTGGGCACGCGGATGACGGTTGCGACGCAGCGCGGGCGGTGGTACTCTTCTTCCGAGTCATCTTGGCCGTTGGCACCGTTGCGCGGAGAAGAAGCGGCGCCGTCGGCGGGCGGGTCGGTGTTGGCCGGGGAAAGGATCTGGAGCGTCGGGTCGGGGTAGCGAAGCCAGAGGTCGAGGCACCTTGTCAGGAGGGCAGCCTGGTAGGGGCTGTATTCCGAGGCGGGCGCGGTTTCGTCGTTGCCTTCGCCAGGCGGAGGGGTCGGCGGTTCTTGTTGATCGGCCGGCCTGGAATCGCCGTTCGCGTCCGCCTGCTCAGGGGATGCGGCCGGCGACTCGGCGGTTTCGGACGGCTCGGGCGTGTCGTCCTTCAGCAGCTCCGCGATGGAATCGGTATCCGACACCACCGGCGGCGGCGGGAGCAGGTCGGCGTCGTCCGGGTCGGCGTTCCCGTTCGCATCCGCAGACGCGCCGATCATCTTCTTGAGGAAGCCCTGCACGGCAGCCATCTCGGCCATCATCCGGCGGCGCTTTCTCGCCGCGATGTAATCCGCAACGAGCGACACCCCGCGGGGCGCCCAGGCGCCCAGGTGCTCCTCGCCCTTGACGTAATCGTGCTGGCTGCTCATCCGCCACAAATCACCCACGCGTTTGATGGGCGCGGGCCTCAGCTGCAGCGTGAAGATGCCCGTGGCGGAGTGGACGATGCGCACCTGCTGCCAGAGCGACGAGAACATGGACGCCTGGCGCACAAACGACCTGGACAGGATCTGGCAGCACACGTCCATCGAGAAGCGCACCGGCTCGGCCAGCTTGTCCGAGCTGATTTCCCACGCCACCGTCATCTGGACGCGGTACTTGTCCGCCGTGACGCGGTCCAGCAGCAGCGAGCCGTGCAGGCTCGAGTCCCACTGGCCCGCAAACGTGACGCTCCTCGTCCCGTTGGCGTTGGTGCGGAACGTCGGCGGCGCAGCCAGCTTGAGCGCAATCGCCTGCTGGCCTGCCGAGCCCGCGTCGGACGTTTTCCCGGCGCTGTCCACGAGCTGCACCTTCCCGGCGCTCATGGCGACGACGTCATCCCACGGCAGCGCGTCGCCCGAGCTGTGCGTCAGGTGCACCGCGATGCGCCGCTGCAGGCCTTGGTGCAGCTGGAACGTGCCGCCGTCCAGCTCGCTGGTCTGCGTCACCTCGACGGGGACGTACTCGCCCTCCTCGTTCATCTCGAGGATCTGCACGCGCGCCAGCAGGTCGTGCTTCTCTTCGGTGAAGAAGTGCGCCTCGCTGATGCGGGCGCCTTTCTGCCGGCGCTTGGCATCCCCCGGCGGCACCCCGTCGCGCATGTCGTCCCAGCTGAGCAGCCTGTCGAGGTGGATGGCCGAGACGCGGGCGAAGATGGCGACGCGGAGCGTGGTCGCGTGCGGGTCGGCGAACAGGGGCACGCTCATGCTGTGCACGCTCTCGAAGCGGATGGGGCCTTCGTCAAAGTCCTTGATCATCTGCGTCGTCGTGATGCCGCCTTCCTCGGACACGCCGGGGATGAAGAGCTGGGCGTGCACCTCGGTGCCCTCGCGCTCGGCGAAGCCCATCATCTCGTGCATGACGATGTTGAACTTGAGCGTGTTGGAGGGGGCGCGCGCGCTCGACGGCTCCAGGGCAAGCTTGATGATGCCGATGGCGTGGGAGGTGTGCGGCGAGAAGACATCGAGGCAAAAGTCCTGGACGCGGCTCTCAAAGACGGCGCGTAGGGGCACGTCGACCTCTCCCACCAGCGTGTACTGCGGCATGCACGCCTCGACAAAGGGGTTGTCGAGGCTCAGGTGCTGCGCGTACTCGGGCTGGTCGAGGTACTGGTACATCTGGCGCATCTGGCGGACGCGGTCGAGCAGCTTCTCGATGCTCCAGAGGTGGACGACGCCGTGCTTGTAGTCGATGACGCGCACGCCGATGCACGGCTTGGGCGCGTCCTCGAGCGCCACGTCGTCGCCTTCCCCGGTGAGCCCGTTGAGCACCATGTCGTAGGACGAGCACAGCAAATGGCCCACGTCGACCACGGTGAACTGGAACACCACGTGCTCGTCGAGCTCGTGGCTCATGACCTGGGCCTCCTTCAGGGTGGCGGCGTGCTGCAGGACGGCCTCGGCCATGCGGACGTAGTGCCGGCTGCGCCAGCGCTTGACGGCCGCGCGGGCGCGCGCCACCTCGTCCTCGGACAGCCGGGCCCGGGCCTTGGGCGGGGGCCGGCGCTTGAGCGGGTCCAGCTTCTCGATCTTGGCCTCGTACTGGCGCTTCTGCTCCTCGAGCTGCTTCTGCATGTCGGCCTTGATCTGGGCCAGCGTCTCCTCCATGCGCGCCTTCTCCTTCTTGATCTCTTCGACCTCGACGTGGGCCGCTTCGGCGCTCTTGAGCTGGTCGCGGAACTCGTCCTTTTGCCTGTCGAGCTGGCTCTGCATCTCGTCGCGCATCTCGCGCATGCGGTCTTCCGTCTCGCCCTGCTTCGGGGTGGACGGCATGGTCAAGGCCGTGTCCAGCGAGAAGTTGTCGAGCGTGCCGGTCGACATGTACTTTTCGCGGATCGGGTACGACGCCATCGACTCCATGTCCTCGTCGCCGTCGCGGCCGCCGACGCGCTCGGCACGCGCCCGCTGCACGTCCTCGAACAGCGCGTTGAGCTCCTCGTCGGTCAGGTTGGCAAAGTTCTGATCCGTCCCCAGGATGGCCGAGGCGGCCTCGCGGCGGGCAAACGACCAGTCCGACTCCTTGGCGTTGCGGCCGAACGTGGCCGGCGAGTCCGGGCGGCTGCTGTCGCCGCCAAAGTCCGAGACGGCCGTGCTGAGGCTCCTATCGTGGCCCGGCCGGCTCGGGGATGGCGACGTCATGGCCTGCAGCTGGCTCGCCGTGATGGACTGCCGCAGGAGGCTCTGCTCCTGGCGCTCGGCGCGCTCGGCGCGGGCCTCCATCGGATGGTTGAAGCGGAAGATGTGGAAGTCGCCCAGGATGACGCGATATCCGGAATGCAGCCGGGTGGGCTCCGCGATGCGCTTCCCGTTCACCATGACGGCGGCGCCCTCCATGGGGATGATGGTGACGGTGCCGTCGGCGGCGTTCTCGAAGGTGCAGTGCTCGTGCAGGATCTTGGTCCCGTTGAGGCGGATGTTGGCCTGGTGATCGGCGTTGGACTCGACGTTTCCCACCGTGGTGGTGCCGGGTTTCAGGTTGTACACCAGGCACTCGGCCAGAAGCGGGTCGTCCGAGAGGTTGACCAGGTGCGGCATCTTCTTGGGGGTCGACATGCCGATGAAGCCCTTTTCGATGCTGATGCCCAGCTCCTCGAGCGCCGCCTCGCGCTCCTTGTGGATGGCCTCCGTCTTGGCCAGCTTCTGCTCCCAGGTTTGGTTGAGATCCTGCAGCAGCTTCTCGCTCTGGTTCAGCTGCTCGGCGATTTCCGCCTTGGACACCTTCTTGACGGTGCCGTCGGGCTGCGTGATGCTGACGATTTGCTTCTCCAGCGGCGTGCCCTCGGCGTAGATCTCGTCGGCGGGCACGCCGGCCCCTCCCGAGGCGCCGGTGCTCAGCTTGCTCCGCAGCAGGGCCAGCTCCTCCTTGAGCTCGCGAATCATGCGCGCGTTGGCGTCTTCGTTGATGACGGCGTGGTTCTTGATGCGCTTGGCCGAGTCGGCGTAGCGTAGCGTGCTGAGGGTCTCGTCGTAGTTGATATCGGCCGGGCTGATGGCGGCGATCATGGCCGTCATGCTGTTGCCGCCCAGGGAGTCTTTGAGCAGCCAGGTGAGCACGCTGTCGCGGTAGGGAACCTGGGTGGCGCCCTTCTTCTTTTTGCCGGTCGAGAGGTCGGCCAGCGCCGCGATGACGCGGCCGAGGGTGGAGAGAGAGCGGTTGATTTCGGCGCCTTCCTTGAGGCGGGCGCCCGTGGCGCCGGTCGAGGTGGCTCTTTCGGAGCCGGCCAGATCGACGAGGCTGATCTTTGCGGCCTTTTCCATCTCCAGCTTGGTCTCCGGGTCGTAGCGCTTCTGGGTCAGCATCAGGGTGAAGACGGCGTGGCTTCGGCTCGACGTCTCGTTCATGTTGGTGGCGGCCACGGTACGGGCCTTGTTGCCCTCGTCCATCAGGTGCTCGATCTCCTGGAAGCTGCCGACCACCAGCTTGGCCAGGTCCTCGACGTAGGGGCCGGTGGACGGGTGCTCGCGCACCTTGAGGTTGCCCTTGTTGGCCGGGTTCAGCAGGTCGCGCACGCGCTCGTTGTAGATTTCGAGGTACGACACCTCGACGGTGCACCGCACGTTCTTGTCCTGCTGCATCTCGTCGATCCTCCTGAACATGTCCTGGCAGATGTTGGGGATGATGCCCGCGTCCTTGCCGTAGCCCATCATGGAGTACGACTTGCCGGCGCCCGTCTGGCCGTAGGCGAAGATGCAGTTGTTGTAGCCCTGGAAGGCGTTGTCGAGCAGCGGCTTGCCCAGGTCCTCGAACAGGTGCTCCTGGCCGGCGTAATTGGGCGCGTTCTTGTCGAAGGACCAGTACGACTTGTCGAAGGCGAACACCTTGGTTCCGGGATCCTTGATGCCCTTCCCCGCGGCGTGGTCGGGCGGCGGCGTCAGGATCGTCTGGTTGTCGCGCATCTCGACGATGCATTTTGCCCCGCGATCGTGTTCTGTCGGCGGTGCGTCGTGTCAGCGCTTCCGCGTTCCCGCCGTGTCTTGCCGGACCTCCCGAGCCGGGAGCCGCTCTCACCTCTCCCGTTGAAGGGGCGGACTCTGACCACCACCTTGATGTTGCCGCCCCCGCCGGGGCCCGATGCTGCCGGAGCCATGGTCGCTACCTCACGGCGGCGCGCCGGAGCGGCCGTTCAGGCACGAAGAGGGACAGAGGCTGGGGGGGGGGGGGGGGGGAGGGGGAATATCAAAGTGGCGGTATGACGGTCCTGCGGTCTTGGAGGATTCCCGAGAGACTTGGTCTAGTTCCCGCAGCGCCCCGCAGCAGTCATGCGCATCCTCCTCGTGCACGGCGTGTTCCCTCTTTCCAGGCCCTCGAAGCGATTGAATCGTGCGTGGTGCTTCTCGAGACGAGACGCGACGTGGTGACGGGGGGCAGGGCGAGGGGCAATCCGCCCCGGAGGGAGGGAAAACTGCGGAGCCCGCTTGCGTCGTCGCTTAGGTCGAGCTGCAATTAGTGAGTTGGTTGGTCGGTGGTCCCCCTCCCCCTTTACAGAGCCGGCGTTCCGTCGTTGGATGGTCTGCACAACAAAAGAGAGAGGGGAAGAAAAACGGCGGTCGAGGGGTATGAACCGAATGGTTTGTTGATGCGGTGCTGCTGTTTCGCTGGAACGATCTGGGTGCCGCTTGTGGCGTCGTCGACGACTCGGGAGAGAGGGTGGGAGAGGGCGCAATACGTAAAAAAAAGAGCGAGAGAGAGAGAGAGAGGAGCTCTAAAGCTGCGCTTACTGCGTAGGTTTCGACAAAATCCCGACCAGTGAATGGACGCGCCGCGTGAGACTCCACTGCACCTTCAGCGGATAACTAGCGGACAGCGGACGGCGTATTACTGTGTACAGCGGATGGCGGACAGCGAGCTGCAAGCTGCGACTCCCCTGTCTTTTGGGGGAGGGGGGAGAGGCCTGAAGCGACCCCTCATTGGTGGATGCGCACTGCGTCATTGCGACGGAGCTGCTGGATTGGACTCTTTCACGTGTCGCGGCCCGGGGTGCCCGCAGGCGACTTATACGACGCCTTGTCATGGTTTCTTCCTTGATAAACAGCAAATTCATGCAAGCCCAATGTTTCATTTCCCGCCCTTCTCATCAGAGTCAGGTTGGGATTTTTGTGCCTGGGCATGTCCCTCGGCTTGATTTCATGACTCTGGGAGGGACATGGCAACCATTTCTCGGTGACGGATCCACGCCAGGTTCGGAAGGTCAAGTGTTCCATCTCGATCACTCGGCAGGAAAGGCGCTTATACGTAGAATCTAAACCTTTGCCTGGCTTGCGAGGCCTTGTAAAGAAAGAGACGATGGGCTGGCGGTTCTTCCAGATTGTCAATCAGGTTTGGAGATTGCAGGCGGATAAGGAACCTCGGATCGTGTCACAAATCATGGATGCTCGAGCCCCATTGTCAGGTAGGTTTCAACCCGGTCACGCGGTGTCCAAGGTTCCCCGCGTAGACCGTCGCATGTATGGAGCCTCGCACGCGTGTATAGTATGCCTCGCCCCCGCCCCCAGCTCCGGCCGCCCAAGAGCGTGCGTTCCTCAAGCCGACTTCCCCACCAACCCCAAGTCCTTCTCCACCAGCTGGCGGCAAATGGGGTGGTAAAAATCACGATTCTTCTGGAACGTCTCAACGGCGAGGTCGTGGGCCACCTTGTCGAGGCTGCGGAACAGCGGGCGCACAAACTTCATGCGTCCCACCTGCCCGAGCAGCTCGGCCACCCCGGGATACACGCTGCTGTCTTGCGCCTTCATGGCCACCTGGTAATAGGCCGCCTTGAGCTCCACGTTCTTGGTCTCGGTGAGCCCGTAGGCTTGACCCAAGGCTTGCTGCGGCATGCATCAGCATCGTGTGCCGTGTGCGCTCTGCGTCGTGGCGGACCGCCGGAGTGGCTGCAAGAGAAGGGGGAGGGGGAAGGGCTCTTACCGATTGCGCCGTCGTCAGGGGCTCCTCAAAGTCCTGGACAGCGTTCAAAAACACAAGCACCTGGTTCCCGCTAAACGAGGCAGTGTCCGACGGGCTGGGGAGGTAGTCCTTCTGCTTCCACTTGTCCGCCAGCTGGAAGCACACGTCGACCAGCGAGGTGTTGAACTCGGGCTTGGGCGGCAGGCCCGTGTTGAAGAAGCGACCCTCCCAGTCGATCTCGGCCAGCTTGTCCCGGAGGCCGGCGTACTCGGGCGCCCCAAAGAAGTCGAGGAACGTCTCCTTGAACTCATACGAGTCCAGGGACTTGTTCTGCCACTTGCGGAAGTAGTGCGGGATGAACTTGTCAAAGTTCTCCCGGCCGACGAGGCGATCCAGGTAGTAGATGAAGTGGAAGCCCTTCTCGTACGGAACCGAGCTGAAGGCGTCGTCCGGGTCGATGCCCTTGTGGCTGATGCAGAGCTTGGTGTATTCGGGGTCCTTGCTAAACTGCTCAATGGACTCCTCTGAAGGTTCCCCTGGTTAACGCGGCACCACGCAGCGCATCCGCGGACCCCAAGCTTACCAAGATGCTTCCAGCCGATCATGGCGGAGAAGTCAAAGTAGGCATCGTTCTTGTGGATGGCCGCGACGATGCGCCGTTCCAAATACACCGTCCAGCCCTCGTTGAGCCAGCTACGCAGGTCAGCGCGCAGATTCGCGGACGGACAGGCCGAGCCCCAGGCGAAACCTACAAATGCTCCCAGCTGCAGCTGGTCACCAGGTTGCCGCTCCAGCTGTGGGCGAGCTCGTGAGCGATGACATCGATGTTTTGACGGTCGCCGCTAATGATGGTGGGCGTGGCAAACGTGAAGATGGGGTTCTCCATGCCTGGGGCCATGTCAGTCACTTTCGGAGATCAATGCCGTCGCCCAGCCGCGGGGCGGATGGGCCTTGATCGATCAACAGACCTCCGTACGGGAAGCTCGGCGGCAGCACCAGGACGTTGTACTCCCCCCACTGGTAGGGGAAGACGATCTTCTCGGCAGCGTCAAGGAACTTGTCCATGTCGGCCTCCAGCTCCCACTGCGAAGCCTTGAGCTCGTTGGGGCCCGTCGCGACGTGCGAGCAGCGTCCGATGCGGGCGCTGGCGATATCGCCCGAGGCCAGGGCAAACAGGTAGGACGGGATGGGGACCTTTTGCTCAAACTTGTACAGCTTGCCCTTGCCGTCCACGTCCCCGCCCGTGGCCTCGGGCACCGGGACGCCGCTGGCCACGACGACGTGCGGGCTGCGGATGTTGAACTCGTACGTGCTCTTGACATCCGGCGTGTCCTGGCAGGGGAAGATGGACCGCGCGTGGATGGCCTGGCACTGGCTGAAGAGGAAGGGCGCCTTCTTGTTGCTGGTCTGCTCCGGGGTGAGCCACTGGAGCGCGGTGCACTGCTCCGTGGTGGCGAGCTCGATTTCGAGCTTGACAACCTCGCCCTTGGCGGCGCCGTCCGGCACGGCTATGTGCACGGGGGAGCCGTTGGGGCCCGCGCGGGGCTTGATCTCCCACGCCGAAGGGGTCGAGTTGACCTTGATGGCAGAGACGTCGACGTAGCTGGAATCGAGGACGATCTCCTTGCTGGCCCGGTCGGTCTGCGACTCGAGCTCCAGGATGACGGAACCGCGCAGGCGCTTGGCCGCGAAGTCGACGTCGAGGTTGGTGATGGTGTGCCTGGTCCGCCAAGCATCGTAGTTGGAGAGGGTATTGGGATCCCTGACACGCGCCATCCTCGCGGTGGTCCAGCTAAAGGAGCGGCGTTGAAAATACGAAACCGTAGCAGCTACGGGTGGTGATGCTGATGCTGATGCTGAGGATGCCCGTTGTGCGGTTGCGATGGAGTGTGCGGTCTCCTGAGCGAGCCTGGCTCTCCCAAGGCGAAGAAAACCCCACATGAATAAGGTAAGCTTTCACTCCACTTTCACCAGCTGCAGATTCCGTGCCCAACCTTTTCTCAGTTGCGTCTGCTCGTTGTCGCTGGCCAACTTTCACGCCTTCCTCCTTTGTCTTGAAGGGCGTTGAATCAGCCCTTCTGATAGGCCAAACCGGATGACATCAGCAGGCGCACGTGACATTTTCGCCCCTCATTTGGCAAACCCGTCGGGGGACGTCCTGCTCCACCTTCCCTTTGCATCTCCCACTTCTCCCGGACTGCATCCGGCTTCCGACTACAATACAAACAAGTCGCTCGCCGCTGCGATTGTTCAAAACGCCTCCTATTGTTTCCTGCTGAGCTCGGGATGCTCAATGCGCCCCTCTTTTTTTTGGTCCTTCTCACCCGAGTGTACACAGTAGCCACGAGGTCGCCTTGCTCGGATCGTCCCTGGAGGCGGTCGGTTTCTCGCTCACTTCTGTGAGACATGTTTCAGATCCGACGGCTTTCCACGGCTTCCAGAACCAGGTCGCGTTCCGGCAGCCGTTGTGCGGGGATGCCGCCATGTCGAGGACGATGCGGCGGCGGAGGATGATTGGACGGAGAGGCCCGTCATCTTCCTTCACTTCTCAAGATGGCATCCGGCCGATCGTGTTGGAGACGCCACTCCGGGCGAGGTAAGTGTTGATGAATCCAGACCGAGAACGCGGCCAAACAACGTCACAGCTTAGAAGGGCTTGATGTTGCCCAGTTGGACAGTATCAAGCTCTGCTGTACGGTCCGGCTGTGCGTAGACTCTTGACTCCCCGGCGGTGTCGCGCGAGCTTCTGCTTCGCCGGAGTCATGGATAGCGAGCCTCCCCCCCCGCGTTCTCTGTTACGCCGCACAGCCGAAGCATTGTTGATCGTTTCGACTGGGCCAATTTCGCGACCTCTTAACGAATCTTGCGGTTGTAATTTGATTCAGGAGGAACAGACCCATCCCAGGAGGAGGCCATGGCGCACACCGGGAGTGCCCCGTCTCTGTCAGCACGCCCTTCGATGCAGTTGATGGAGGGAAACGTCGGCGCAGATGGGCCCCCCTTAACGTGGCCTGGCCTTGGGAGAATCAACGAGTCTGCATCAAGAGACCGACTCTGGCAGGTGGGCCAAAGGGCCGTCCACATGGTTGATGAGGAGCTCCTCGTATACGGTTTCACGCCGCCGGTGCGGTGATTCACTTCTCGGCGCCCATCTTCCGCATTTCTCGGACAAGCATCTCGATGTTGGTCAACGAAGGCATGTGTTCTTCAGGGCCATCTCGCATTCGCATTGCGCCAGACGTACATTGCAAAACCACCGTCAAGGTGGAGGTGTGTGACGCTTTGGCAATCCGCAATACGCCCGTCGCCATCCCAGCTGTCCTTCTGCGACAGTCGCCTTCACAGGTACAGTAGCGAGTCCGCCCACGCGGGTCTGCCATCATCGATCCAGGCTCTGAGCCTTGCGAGGTCCCATGAACTTGGAGCAGCGGACATCATCCCTCCCGCACCGAACCAATTTCTAGGGACCGGATTCCCACGTTATTGGCACCTATATTCCGGGCGTGCTATGCTAAGATCATAATTTCCGTGATATACCGTACCGAGTCCCGCCGCATAAATTGAACAACCTGCCCGCAATTTCGGACGTTTCGCCCAGCCGGAGAGGGGAAGTTTGGTTACCAAGAGCTTCCATGAAACATGGCCGTTGAAACAATGAGAGGGGGTTTGATGAGCTGCTTGATAGGTACAACGCTTGTAATGAAGAGGTAGCCAAAGTCGGAAGGCTTCTCGTAGCTTCGCCTGACACAACGTCCTTCGCCCGGTATACCAGTCAGCAATTACCAAGCTTCCTTTGTCCCGGTCCGGCATCCACTTCCTCGTCAACCCGAAACCGGCCGCGTGAGTGCTAGCACGCCAGAGCGCTCGCCGACGAAAATAGGGCTCGATAGGACCAGGTTGAACATCTGCGTGGTGAGCTTGAGCTTGTTGCGCCCCGACAGGACGGACCAGGATCACCACCATCCGCGCCCAGCCCACTATTCTTAGACCAACACACCAACTCCATCCCCACGGTGCCATCTTCGGCCTGTCTTGGCACCGTCCCGTCCCTTGGGAACGACCGGTTGTCTCAGGAACCTTGGCAGCTGCAGTCTCGAGCGCAGAAGCGAGTTTTGGGCGGCGAAAGTGGTGGTTTTGACCTTCTCGGGGCTAGTTACTATACACAGTAGTTAGTGTACGTACATGGAGAAGATCGCCAACCAACAAGGATTGCGGGCGCAGAATCATGGCCCAACAACAACACGCCACAAAGCCTCGAAGCAGCACGTCGACGCAGCAGGACCAACGCGCCGCTGCACATCTGTCACCAGAGTCCCTCTTGGGGCCGTTTTCCGCTTCTTGGTCGCGTGCTTGTTCATCCCGCACAACAGCATCCATCTCTCTCGTTGCTCTCCCTCCGGCTACCGATCCTGTACACTAACTACACGGTAACTACCTCCACGGCCACATTCTGACGCCGGGCCAACACGGAAGAGGGTGAAGAAAAAAAAAAACGTGGTGCCCCTGCAGGTTGCTGTCTGTGCTTTGCATTGCCCGCCCCTTGCTTTGCTCAACACGACGAGAACAAAGGGAAGGGGTCGCTTAAGCTTACGGAACGCTAGTTTAGCCCGTACGGACCTGTCGCCCCCACTGAGGATGCAGCTTGGGAACGGAGATTCTGCTGTTTTTGGAGCTCTCGAGCGCCACCATGCATGGGGGAGAGATCTGAGACCGGGCCCACCAGAACGCCCAGACCAACCCGCAGGCCCGGTCCCTGTTCGCCTGTCGTGGGGTTGAGCTCGCCCCGGACAGGGGTCAAGGGCGTCCGGGCTCCGGGGAGAAGCCGGTTCCGTCCAATGGGAAGCCGACCGTTCCTTGGAGCTGGGTTAGGGATTGCGACCCAGGGCCATCTCTGTAACGAGAATCCTCTGGAGTCACCAAGGCCCCGTGTACATGGAGTAACTAGGGGGGGATGCAAGCCACCAGAACGCATTGGGGTAGCTGAGGCGACGACTCGAAGTCCAAGCCTCACTCGATAACTACTACTACGCAGTAGCTCCCGCTCTGGGCGACCCGGAACTCGGAAGGCATACATACACCTTCTGTGTACACGCAGGACAAGGATCGAGCGCGAGGCTGACCGGCACAATGCGCCCGAGCTTTGCAGGCAAAAAGGAAAGCTCGGCGCCGATGGCGGAAGGGCTCATCGTCTGGCCGACCTGTTGGTGCAATCTATTGTAAGAACGTCAAAAGGAGCTGCGTGAACCCCCTGCTACCCGTCACTATCACCGTTACTTGTGGCTCGTGTTGTGCAATGACCGGAAACGCCACCCAAGAAGAGCCGGATGGACATGGTGACAGCATCACCACAAACCGCTCCAAGTCCTCGTTGCTTCACGCCACCCCACGCCGCTGCCGTTTTGTTCATTCGTGATGGGTGGCAGATCTTTTATTGAGACGACTGTTTTGGTCGAACGAACCTACAACAACCGCGGAAGTGATCCGATGCCCTTGGCATGACAACGAAAACAACATCCAAACCCCCAAGGCTGATAGACAGGCTATCGCCACGGCGATGAGAAAAGAAAAAGCAAGAACAGCCTACCTTTCTGGGCTATACCAACGTGTATTAACGCGATTGACTTACAGCTGCACTAACCTTCTTCGAATTTCGAATATACCGTGCAAGCCCAAAGTTCCTCAGGATTTGTGAGGATTGACTCTCTACTGCGAAGTAGGTGACTGATACCTCGAACCAAGAAGTGTTATTGTGATAACGTCGTGGAGGTCAAACTATGCTCAAAGCCCTGCCTGAATAGACCAACCCCACCCCCATCCTTTCCAAAACGCCCACGCCGTCACCCGCAGCGTGGCGGTTCATCCAGTGTCCAGTGTCACAAATGGTATAATCCCCAGGGTGGCCTGCCGGCGTCTAAAAGAAAAGACGGCAATGATGTAAACGCAGATAGTTACCGTTGGCTCAACAGCACCATGTAACTTTGCAATCCGTCAGCGGCGCTCTGGTTCCGCGATCTGGACTCGGCAGGTCGTCTGGATGCCTGGGGCAGCGACGCTCATCCCCCGGCCATGTCGTCATCTGCATCGTGCGCATCAAGTTTGTGAGCGCCAGGACGTCCCGCAGGTCTCGATAGCAGTGGAGTCAACGGTGGTTTCGATGCTACCATGCGAAGGGATTGTGGCACCCTGTGACAGACCTGGGTGGATGCGCTGCATTTCACGATGCGCCTTGAATCTGCCCAACGTGGTCGCTGGTGACGGTGGTTGGAGATGGTTGTGCTGCACGGACTGCCCCGTGACATTGACGCCATGCGTGTTCCTGTCTCGATATCACATTGGACAGACCGCACCACGGAGAGGACGCCGACAGCGGCGGGACTACATCGTATGCACCGTACTTCAGCAGTGGGGACTTTGACGATAGTTCTTCGATAGCAGGAGTGAAGTGAGGATGCAATGTTATTTGGTTAGAAATAGTCCCCAATGCTGACGGGCCGATGATGAGCGCACTTCGGCAGACTCGCGGCGACGATGCAGGCTCAACCTTGGCCCCGAAATCCCACACATTGCAACCTTCATCATGGTTAGGAGGGAGTCCCGAAGCCATGCTTCTCCTCAGGTAGGTACTCGTGGACGTAGCGGTGAACCCGCGTCACACCCATCACAAAGAAGCACCGAGCCAGCCGAGAGCCGTGCAGGTACACTGCTGGATCTTGCAGATCTGAAGTTACATGTTGCAACTAGGATTAAGCAGCTCGCGGGTTGCAGTCTGTTTATGGGTGGAGTCCAGGAAGTGACGGAGGGTCTCCCCGGCGTGGGCGCGTGGGCGAGCGATCGGCTCTATAGTAAACACCCATGGAACGGCGAAGAGCACGAGGTCCCTCCTACGCTATCAAGTGGCTGAGGGTCGCTAGCCGCCGATTTTGTAGAGAACCTTGATGGGCCGCATTGTGGGCCTCTGTACGTAAACACCGTCACGACCCGCGATGCTGTATGCTGTACAGTAGCAGGCTGGGAATCATAACAGCCCGTGATATGCCGGCGGTGATGTTGGTTTTGCCGGGGTGCCGGACCAGGTAAAAATGATTTTTTTTTTTCGGCAGCCAGCCGAGACGATAGCTGCTGCGGGTAGGACCGGAGGATCCATTGATATCGCGGAGACTTGTATCCGTTCACCGTAGCTATTACCTTGAGATGCATTGCGTCGGGGACTACCTGAATCACGCCGATCCGTGTGAAGCTGCATCCGGCACCGCATTATCACAAGTGATGGAAACAGCATCTTCAGAGAAACACGAAGAAAAAGGAGAGCGGGATACCACCTCGCCGCTGCTTGGCATGGCAACACAAGACGTGACAGATTCGACTCCTCCGCAGACACCACCATCGTGGGATTTTGCGCCGTATGTACGCATGTATGTACACAGCAGCAAGGGCAGAAGCCGCAACGGCGGGCCATTCTCGGATGTGGGATTGTTTCGAAGGCCTGAAAAGAACTGAGAAGTGAGATGTCGAATTTGGCGCGAAACTCTGCCGCCAAGTTGAAACGACCTTCCGGCCGTCCCCCCCACCGTCAATGAAACGTTCTTTCATACCGCGATGGAGGAACTGTTCCCGCTGGACGAGAGCAAATTTGTTTCGTTTGGAGCTGGGGTCGCTTGCTGCAAGGGATGGCAATGTTTCTTTTGTTTCCATGCGTGTTGGCTTCGCTTCGAGAGCTTCTTGTTTCTTCTTTGAGCTCCGGCTATGCAGAGGTGTCGGGGACAATCGGCAATATCGGGAACTCGCGGGCGCAATGTGAGCCCCGGTTGGGTGTACGGACATAGGCGCAATTGGCATGCAAGCCGTCGAGGCGAAGCTGGTCGGACATGTTGCCCCGAAGCATCATGAAGACTCCCAGAGCTACCACCGATGAAGGGCTCACAAGTGAATGTGGGGGGGGGGGGGAGAGATTGTGTGGTTCAAACCAAGAGCGGACAACGCTTTCTTCCCCTTTGTCGATAAGATGCGACCTCAGACAAGAGCCCCTGAGGCTGATTCACCCAACCCATGTCTGGCCGTGACGGGGAAGGGCTCGGTTAAGCAGCGTATTTAACAAAAAGAGGCTAGCCTTCCCCACGTCACGAAAAGCCAATGCTTCAACTTAGCTCCCCAAACCGAAGACGCGCTGGGGGGGATGCAAGATGTCGATCAGAGCTTTCATTGCAAAGACACATCGAGAGCCATTGGATGCCAAGGGTGCCCTTGTTCTGCGTCGGGGAGAGGCACACACGAGGGAGGCGTAGGAATAACGACACAATATGGTTATCTGCACGTCAGTCAGCCCAACGCCGGGTTCCTTCCCAACATCTTGTCCCCCCCCCCCCCCCCCCCGTCGCTGAAGGCGTCTTACAAAATGCCAGAGCGGACGAGGGAAGACCATTGGCCTGCCGCTGGTGGTCAGAGCGGACTCGTCGTGTTGACTCGCAGCCAATATACCGCTCTTCTCTCCGTCCGGTCTTCCATTTGTCATGAAAGAGAGCGTACCGGTCGGCCTGCGGTAGGGTTGTGACGCGCATACCCACAGACGACGGTGCTGCTTTCGGCACTGAACGGTTTGCAGCCCTCAGAATGAGGGTTGCCAGCGCTTGTCTCACCGCCAGACCTGTCACGAGCGATGCTGTTACTGCTACTACATGAGGCGGGCCCGCAAGCGAAAGCGGATGGAGGGAGCTGCGGCGAGCGTAACCCAGGCCCACCCAAAGCAACTCCAGAGAAATGAGAAACTCCTGGGTCGGTCCTGGTGATCACCTTGCAGCCACCAATGAGACGGTACGAAGGGTAATACGTAATTGTCCAGTACGTACCTACGTGCTTGCGTACTATACGTACGTGTACAGTGTTCTGTACACAGTATGTACCGATACGCTCCGAATGCCACTTGCATGCACGCAACCTCGGGCAGAGGATCCGTGCCGTCGTCGCCGTCGTCGACGGCATCGGTGCCAAGACCGGTGATCACAACGACGGGACTTCTGGTGGCTGCGAAGCGCCAATGTTGTCGAATCGAATCGCAACCTCCACGCACCTGAACCTTCAACGTTGTTCGCTGTTGCGACTCTGTGGTGCTATCTACGTAGGTAGTAGATGGCTAGCGTAAGGGAGCCAGCACGCTGATTCCGTTCCTGAGAAGGCATGGAGCGCTTATCCCCTACCTGCAGTAGCCGGACGACCGAGCGTTATCCATTCCGCTCTAGTCGGGGATGCATCCGCTAATACCGTTTGAAGGGGAGATTGGAAAGGCCGATCCGCACGAGACACAGACTCAAGACTACCTCATTATGGTTTAATCATGTTGAGAGAACCGCGCCTTTGGATTCCAAGGGCACCTCGAGATCGATCAGATCTCTCGGTATGCTACGTGACATCCGAGATCGCGGTCGTGGCCAACTTGGGCCCTTTAGGATGGCAGAGAGCATGGCCGTAGAAATTGACTCTGTGGATTGAAGAAGTGCGGTCTCAGCTGCTCCCGACCTGAACCATGGTGCCCCGTTGTCGTTGTTGTTTTCAGGGTCTCGTGATGTTGGAGCGGGAAGAACCGAACTCTCCATCCTGCTGGTGTCTGCAGAGGCCGTTCCCCTCATCTTGGCGGGCTGGTGTCTTCCGTCTGCGCGCCTACCTTGCCTGAGCCCTTTTTGGGCCGTCCCGACCTCCGTCCTTCCTAAGTACCTTAGCTAGTTTACCGTTGCCACAACTCCCTGGGCCTTTGCAGGCCCCGTTGGTCCTGGATGAATCAAGCGTCCAAGTCGAGCGTGGTGGCCGAAGGAAACACCGGTTCATGCGCATCAGCCTTGGCGATCTTGGTTCGTATAAGCCAGCCATGGTTGCAAGTCGCTGACGAGTTTCGACGTCGGGGCTCCTCTACACTATACTCGCACATAATAGAATCACCGCAAGACCAGAGCGGGCAGGTGACGGTTTGGTTCGCATCTCGACGCCAGTGTGAAGAGTCTTCCGGATGGTCATTCTGGCCCCCCCCCCCCCCCCCCTCCAGCCGTCCCTCGCGGCAGCCCACCAATGGAAAGCACAGAGTGGACGTCAAAAAAGGATCAAAACGTCTGTGCAGCGCGTCAAGTCCCCACCAACACGTTTCTCTGACCCGGCCAACCCGCAGTCGACGCCAGCCCGACGAGTTGGGGCCGGTGTGCCAACCCGGAAGCCTACCGGAAGGCCCGGGCCTCGGTGTGTTTCGGGATGCCGTCACGGAGTATGGATCCTCAAAGGGCCATCCCTCATCCGTGTGCTTGGACGGTCCAGAGGTACATACGTACACAGTACACAGTATGTACAGGATCTGAGCCAGCATCCGGTGGTGAAGGAGGCAGTGGATCCAACTCTTCTTGCATGGGACGAGGATGAACGTCTTTGAGGCCCGTCGACGTTCACGGCATCGTTGTGTCGAGGTTGCCTGGATGTTATCGCAGTCGTGGCTCAGAAGGATGCTGCACTCCACCCAGCGGCCTCTGGCTCTCGGACCCCTTGGTGGTGCGGGGTTGGGGCGGGCTGGCGGGCTGGCGGGCAGGGCCCACATTCTCAACCGCTCGCTAGAACCTTGAAGGCACGGCACGCTAGGTCACGTATGTACCTTATGTAAGCTCTAGCGCAATCAACGTTCGCGTGCGTTCTTGATGAGACGACGGGGCCTGGCGAGAACCAAGGTGCTGGAGACGTCCATCGGACACAATAATTCTCTTGGATGCGGACCCAGGACGGCAACAGCGAAATGCAGCTCTGTCGTGGAATGCAATGGAGAGCTGCCGCCGACTTACACAGCTCTTGGGCCTGGTGGTAGAGACACGATGCTCCCGTCCCAGGCCGCCTGGCTTGCCTGCTGCTCTCTCCCGCACGAAGGCATTTCGATCCCACGGCACGGCAGCAAGATGCATCCCAGAGCGCCGTCCGTTGTCGCTTGATTTCGTGCAGCCAAACAAAGCCGGCGTTGTGTTGACGAGATGCATCGGGTTGTGTTAGTGATATGTGCCTGTGCTGCGTGGTGGATTTTGCCTGCGGCAGGTGACTGGGCAGGGGCGTTGTCGATACGGTAACGTTACGGTACGAGCCCAGCAGCAGGGATCCCTGGCCGCAGGTTGGTTTCAGTCCAAAAGGGGCCTTAGCGGTTTCATCGCTTCTCCTCGTGCAGTTTCTGCTCTCATCTCGACCCTGTCAAGCAACAAGCCCTCTCCCGGGCCCTCTCTCCCCCCCCTTCCTCTCGGCTCGCTCTCCACGTCCCAGAAGACACAGGGAGCCCAGACATGCCTGCGCCGCTTGGCGACGAAGACCTTGTCTCAAAGCCTTCTTTTTTTCTTCCTCAAGGGTTGTCCCGGCCTCGCCTCGGCCTCAAGAGACGCTCTAGCGGACTTGCAGGGGGGGCCACACCCGGCTGTCAAAGATCCAGGAACAGGGGATGACCCCCGCAGGCCGAGCAGCAGAGCTCGCTGCTCGTCAACACAACGCAACGGTCTTCTCGCCGTTCTTGGAGAGGGCACATGGCACCGGCTGGGGACCCTCCTCTCCCGCATCCCTGTCACACGGCCCTCGCTCTGGCCCCTGAGGGACAGGGCCTTGAGCATCTGGGAGAGCCCCCATCTGCGCGGACTGCATAGGCAAGGTAGCATCGGCCGGCGCGCTCGACAACAGGACGTCGCCCTGCCTGGGGGGGGCGTGCATTGCTTCACAATATATATCCTCCTCACCTCGGCCTTCCCGCTTATCAGCCTACTGGTTCGCCTATGGGACCTCCAGACCATCTGCTGGCCCTCGACCCCACCGCATCCTTGGGACAGTGTGTCTGACCATAAGCAACCTCTCACACAAGCGTGGTCCTGCGCCAGGCCCCAATGGCTCATATCATCAACTGCCTGCTGGATCCCAACCAAGAAGACATGTCTCTGGGCCTTAATAATTATATAGCAAAGGCCGTCTCCCCACAAGAATCCAATGATTCGGTATGTAACCACTTGAGCTATCTTGGCTTTCTCTCTCCCTTCCCCCCTCCCGTCTCTACCCGCTGGCCAAAGCTCACACCATCTCTCTCTCTGCCCTGTAGTTAGGGAGAGCGTCGCCCTCCGGGGAGAAGCCCTTCACCTGGAGAATGCAGCAGCCGGAGCGCAAGTACCAGCTGTTCCCCAGGGAGAAGCAGATTGCCACCGCGCCCTGCAAGCCGCTGGATCCAGGGCAAGCCTACGCCTTGGCCATGGGTTGCCCCAGCAGTGAAAAGTGCGACAAGGCGCCCGCAGGACCGGGCTTGAAGATTCGGATCAAGGAGCACCACAACCTCAACCGCAGGCGGAAGATCAGCGTCCCCGAGCTGGGGCCCATGACGACGGTGCAGGAAGCCGCCATGGACTCTCGTAAGACCGCCCCGGATCCGTCCGTCCGCATGCTCAGGCCCGGCCACTAACCACGTTCGCTAGCCACGATTCCGGGACGGCCGCCGGTGCACGAGAGGTCGATTAGCGCGCCGGGAAGCTCGTGGAAGCCCTACGCGATCTCCATCGCCGACTGCATGACGACCGGGAGGATGGCCACGCAGGACGAGAAGCCGGAGCCCCGGTCGGCCCCGAGGTGCAACGAAGAGCTCCAGCGGCCCCAAAACGAGCTCCCTCGTCCACCCGCGTCCCCGAAATCCCTGGCGCCCCTCGTGATCCCGGCCTCCAATGCCGCGCCTCCGCTTCTCAAACGCCAGATCTCGATGGGCCGCCTCGTGTCGTCGAGCAACACCGCCGTCGACCCCTCACCCCGCATCGGCCGGATCGACGACTCGCCAAAGTCGCGGTCGCCTTTCAGCCCCTATACGGCCACCCTCCCCACGCCGAGGTCTGCCGCAACGACCGTCATGTCCCCCGGGACGTTGCCCACCCCCCTCTCGGCCGCTCCGACCCTCGTGGCTTCGGCGACAGCCATGCACGCCCCGCTGTCGGCCCCCGCCGAGCACCGGGCATCGCCCAAGCCTTGGGACCGGCCAACGATTCCCAAAGAGACCGTTCCCGAGCCGTCGCCCCCGCCCAAGCCCGAGGCCAGCGCCACGACCCAGTGCCCTGCGTCCGGGCATCGGAGGATCCAATCCGACACCGGGAGCATCATGGAGCGCGGTCGCCCGCGGAAGCGGTCCGAGACCACGTGCGGCACCGTGAAGCGTTCCGGGTCGAAGAGGAGCAAGAGCGCCGAAAAGCGGGCCCACGAGCATCTGCCCACCGGCTGGAAGGCCGCTGAGGCGGTGACCACGCTCAACTCCACGGAAGTGGTGGCGCTGCACAAGCAGGCGCTTGCGCAGGCGGCAAGGTTCGAGGTCCTCCGGAAAGAGGACGTCGACAGCCTCTCGAAGGTGAGTGCAATCTTGCGGCCGGCCATTGCTTCGTTGATGCTAACCCTCGATTCCAGGAGCTTCGCCAGCTCGACGAGCGCGTCGAATACCTCCGCCGCACCTACACGACGCTCCGCGCCGGGCGACGCAACCTCCACACGCGCATTTGCCAGTACCTCCGCTCCCCTCGCATGGCCAAGTTCAGCCATGAATCCATCCTCAAGCAGGAGGAAGTCCTTTCCGAGTTCGATTCCTCGATCGACGACTGGGTCAACAAGCTCGAGCAGGCCGAGAACCGGCGCACACGGGTCCGCCAAAAGCTTCTCGAGCACATCGCCGCTGCTGCGACTCTCGGCATCGTCAGCGGCAGCGTTGCGGGCGTCAGCGAGTCCCTTCAGCTCGCCCTGGGTGTCATCCGGCCGTCCACCGCGACCAACCTGTCGACGCCGCCCCGCAGCCCGACCAAGACAAGCTTCACCCCCCCTCCTCCTCCGCCGCCTCCTCCTCCTCCTCCTCCCCAGTCGAGCTCCCCCCCTCCCCACCGCGCCCAGGTGCCGTCAACCATCTTCGAACAACCCCTCTTCGAGGATGCGGCTGCATTGGAGGAGGCAAACGCGGCGGTGTCGACCGAGCCGATTGCGCCGACCAAGCCGCTCGAGACGACGACGGACAGCAGCGGCGGCGACGCGGCGAAGACGGCGGAGCGCGATGAACCCAAAACCACCACGCTCCGCCGCGCCGAGACCATCCGCATCTACGCCGACAACGATGTGTACGCCCTCCTGGCCGACGTGGAGAACACCATCACGCAAATGGGCGGCGGTGACAGCTCGCCCATGTCTCCTGTTCTCCCCGACACGATGCCCGAGGAGCAGCGCAAGCAGCTGTGCCGCGCCCGTAGCCACGACATCCTCAACGGCTCGCCCGCCAGGAAGCCGCTGCCCATCTCCAAGCTCGCCGAGAAGCCGTCGCTACCGTCGCTGTCGTCGTTCGCTGCTGCACCCTCTTCGACGCCCACACCACCTCCGGGAGAATTCTTCCTCACTCCCGCCGTCTTCAAACCTCAGTGAAGAAGACACCTGTTCCCCCTTTGGGCATGTGTCCCAAGACTGTCTGCGATGTCACATTTCTTTTCTCGTGTCATGGATGACACACCATGCGCTCTTGATAATGACGGCAACACGCTGCCGCGGGCTTTCGCACCTTTTCTCAATACGCTTTTACACCCTCGTCACTTCTCTTCATGTCACTTTTTTTTCATCACTTCATGTCACTCTTTGATGATCCTCTTCTTTATACCCGATGGACCGTCAATGCGGTTCATCACATTTTTGTTGTATCCATCATGAGCATTTTGCATCTTGCATTTTCCCCCTTTCGTCTTTTTTTTTTTTCTTTTCATGTATATATGGTTTTCAAGCATACCAGTCGGCAATCAGTTTGGCCGGCTTGGGCGTTTGGCGGTGATCTGGTTGGTATTCGTGGGATCTCTTCTCTCTCAGCTTGGCTTCATGCTCACGCCGTCACGGCTGGAACTCTACATCTTGGATATCCCCAGTGCGCGCAAAAGGATGGAAAAGGGTTGGCAAGATACCAAATGATACATACCACGGCCGAAATGAATCTCTCATGTCTGGCGTTTATTTTCTTGATTCTTCTTGGTTGGCGCTTGTGTGTTCTCGGATGACTTGGGAAGTGTTACGTATGCTTTCTCGGCGTCTCAGGTGCGGTTGGGCGGAGGTCAAAATGCAGCACAATATAATGAGGCCTTTCAGTTGACCTTTTTCTCAAAAGATCTCTTGTGATCTGGTCAATTCCGGTTTGCCATGGTACTCTTCCTACTCGGTTCCCATTTTGTTGCTGCCGCTACTGCTGCTGCTGCTGCTGTATCTTGCCCGTTCTCTACCGCCTCTCGGACGGCATACATAACGTTGTACCATCCTGGTGCGGATGTCTTCTATGTGGTCCGGGGTTTCCTGTGCCGAACTGTCTTCTGAACTCGGTCCTGTCTGAGCCTTTTCGCCCGACCACCCAAACTCCATCGACCAACTCCGTGCCAGTCCATCACAACCTTCACAAATGTATGCGTTCAGGCTCGCAATCCTCGAGACATCATCTACGTGCGTGGAGCGCAGGCGCCTTCGGGATGTTCACTCCATGCCGTCTTGCCACCTCCCACACCCCACACCGCCGCCAGGTTCTACACTGCCTCCCTTCCGCGCGCTCGGGCAAGATTTGGGTTCTGTACATCAACATGCACCGGGTATGGGGGTTAACAAGCATCGACATTCAGATCTGTTCGCCGGGGCAGATGCTTCCAAACGCCTCGTCAGCGCGCCTGTCACCGCGGGCCCCACAGCCGTCCTGACCAACCGAGAACAGCTCACGACAAGTGGCGAGCCGGTGTCGTCATTGGTAGCTGTACTGTGTACGTTGTCGCCATGGTATATTATAGTATTTGTGGGCGTTTCATGCCGAGTCATGAACATACGACTTCGGGCCCAACACGCTTCTGGCCCGCAGGGCATGGTAAACAAAGAGGCCTAGCAAGAATTTTTCAACACGCAACCAGGAACCAGGGGGACCAGGCCCGGCGTGGCACGCAAACCCGTCAGCTCCACGTGCAAAGCATCCCAGAATCTCGTGTACGTGGAGGGGCACGGAGGGAAAGACGTGGGAGGACCATATCGGCCCGCACAACGTGACCTCGTTCCCCGCATCGACGCGTTGGTGGCGAAGACGCCCTTCATCACCACGGAGTGGCCGGCCGCCGGTGACCGTTGAGATCGGCCAGCGAGCGCTTCAGATGCTAGCGCCGATTGCCTGCTTCTTCCGGTGTGCCGCGGCCATCCCTGCCCTCCAGCTAGCTGCGCATGGGCCAGCCATGAAAGGTAGGTGAACAGGTTTTGTACTGTGCAGCCTGGTACCGTACCGACGAGCCCGGGGTCAACGGCGGGTTGGGTCAAGCTCCCGTCGCTCTGGCGACCTAGGCCTTTCCTATCCGCAGAAAGTGTGGTCCCCGGGCATCAACAGATTCGCAGGCGTAACAACGCGACAACAAATCTTTGACAAACAGACGATTGATTCTTAGAAGAAAAGGTCCTCAAAAAGAACGCAGTGCAAGGCCCTATAAATACAGAGGTCCTACAGTATAACTAAGCCAATGCTTCCTGACGCTACTGCCCATTATCTTCCTGATGCTCCTGCTATACCATCTTCCTGGCGCTCCTGCCAGACCATCCGCAACGGATTCCAGCCGGCCGCCGGGCCATCCCAGACAGGCTGGAGGGCTGGAGGGCTGGGGGCTGGTTGCCCGTGCTCCTGATGAGCGCCACCGAGTATGCTCGGTGATCAAGTTTACGTCCCACCACCTTGGACGACCGGCTCGTCCATTCTGCATGAAAGGCATGGCCCCTTATCCCGGAAAGCAACGGGGTCCGGCGTCGCTTGCCGACGAGGATGGTGTGCTGCCGCAGACATCGAGTTGGGATGCTAGATCTTCTAGATCTACCCATCTCTCCACGTGAAAGCAGGCAACTATCCGACCTGAGGTGATGCGCATTAGAGTCCCATCCAGTCTAGAGCACTGATGGGTATCGCCCCCCTTGGTGTTTTAGAAACAAAAAAACCATGCAGTAAATGTCAGCTAATTGTCCTGGTATGGCGGCTCGAAACTGGGAAGCAAAACTGTAAGGAGCGTCGATAAGTAAACCTCAACAGAGTGCTAGCAATCAAAGGCATTGATGATGATACATGGTTTTCATCTCAGCTAGGTATCTTAGCTTTCTCAACATCGAATATGCGATACCTTAAGTCAGCTCCAACGCGGGGAAGAGCGGGTTGGTTCCGCGCTTCGCCCTCCCCTTCAGGACCCGCATCTCCTCTTCAAACTCTTCGATGGGATCGCTGCTGTAGTTGGGAAGAGCACGGATATCTGCCCGCCCGTCGTTTGCCCGCTTCCTCCCCCGGCCTCTCTTCCTCTTGCTCAGGGTGATGCCCACACGTAGTTCCTGAACACGCGGAGGTTGTGCCTGGTTCGAGCGGCTGCCCACAAAGAGCTTGGGCTGCGCGAAACGAAATGGTTCCTTCGCCGTTCCCTTCTCATCGGGACCGGCCTCGGACTGTGCTGGCACAACTGCCATCGATGTTCCCGTGGACAGTGGCCCGGCCTGTGAATCGGATGTGAGATCCTCCCGGAACGCAACCTCAGACTGGGCTGATACCACTGCCATGGATATTGCTGTAGTCGGCGGTCCAGTGGGCGAATCAGATATGCCATCATAACCGTCTTGAGTGATCAGGGCCTCCGAGATGTCGAAGTCCCGACCTGTTGCCGAAGAGCTGCCACTACCTACATTGGCTTGCAGGCTTGGGGCGCCTGTAGAGTTCTCTGCGAGCTCCACTCGGCACTCCGTCTGGTTTGATGCTGGGATGCACACTGCTGACACGCAGGATGCCAGTGGCTCGGTGGAAGAAGGGTCTTCGCCGAAATCCGACATTTCGAAGCCTGTGTCTGCTCCCAATGGGCCACTGTTACCCGTGTTGGTTTCTGGGCTTGGGCCATCCGCAGAGTTAGCTTCGAAATCGGATCGGGGGCCAGTCCGGTTCGATGTAAGATCACAGTCCAATTCTTTGGCCTCCAATGACTCTGAAGGTGAACCCTCAATATCCTCTAGCGTCTCAAATATATGGTATGCATAGGCTGTGCCAACTGTTGCGGCGTTAGTAGCATCGGACTCAGAAGTCGCGGTCGAGTCCACGGGTTGCCGAGGCGTCCGGGAACCCCAAACCACTTCCTGCTTGGCTTCCTCCAACACTTCCTTGAGAACTTCATCGCTCGGCTCCGCTCCAAAAACAAACTTTTTCCATGCTTCCTCCGGGTCTGTATCGTTTGACATTGATTGCGTCTTCTGTAACGCCAAAGGGGACGGGGAGGCGTGGCGTGATGCGTTGGTAGGTGAGGCGTCGCCATGAGAATCGGGACTATCTTGTTCCCGGTTCTCGTCAACGGTGGCTTCGACACCGCCATGTGTCTCGATATAATTGGCGAGCGATGACTCTTGTTCAGTGGCATCGGGATTAGCGTTGATGGTCTCCTTGGTCATCACCTCGATTTGCTCTCTGTCCTGTTTGTCGCAGGATGGCGAATTATCATATTGTTCGAGCCGCCGAAGTCTGGCGAGAAGATCCTCATATCGGTACAGTATTTGGGAGCACTGGGAGCTGGGGGGCTTGCCCTCTTCCTGTGTATCTTGGCCCCCGAGGAGATTTGTCTCGCTATACATTGAGGCGTTGCTGTGCTGGAAAAGTCCAGACTGATCTTGTCCCGGTGGGCGTATTTCACTAATTCCTGGACTGACTCTGTGATCCAACGATGTGTAACTCCCCTCAACCGCAACGAGGCTGGCCAGAGGGCTGCTGGGCTGCTCCAGCCATCTGCGCCACTGATGGTTTTGACCTTTCTGGGAGGGTGGTACCGGAGACGCAACTGGTCCGACCTGTGCGATCGCGGTACCAGTATTCTCAGAATCGAACATGTCGTGGCGGTTGTAAACAAACCGAACCGGCCGTACAGGGAACGGATGGGAGAACACCGGGAAGGTGGTCTTCAGGATGCGTCCTTGACCGTCGCTTGAGACACAGACGCCTCGCTCTTCTTCTTCACACATGTTGGGTGGCGCTCTCCTTGGAAGAGGCGATCGTGGAAGAACGTGCCCCGGGGGCTGACAGTCGGGTTGCTGGCCAACTTGGTGCATGTTAGCGAGACTCCAGGAGCGCCAGCAGGGAGGGCTTACCATATCCGTGCTTCGGAGAATCGTGCTCTGGTTCATGGTCCAAACCCCCTTGCCAGTTCCAGGCTGAGAGTGACGTCGCGATGCTGGAGGTTGGCCCCGGCCGTTTTTCCTGGCTTCCGATCCGGATCAGGACGTCATTGCGGCCAAGGGAATATGCGGGTGGCGGCCTTCTGAGACCCAGAATCTCCCCATCACCAGCCATGCGGAATGGCCGTTTCTTTCCCCGTTGCATGTTTGTAATTGGGCTCCCGGACGTTGTCTGCGAGGGCAAAGGACCACGAATAGGGGCGGGCAGCGGTTCGCGGAAGGTCCCCTAGTCCTTCTTGGCGAGCAACTTCTGCCTCATGCGTTCCAATGCTTCCTCGGTGTGCTCGCCCAAGGGGTTGGACAGACCTTGCCCGCTGGACTTTTCTTGAAAGAAGCGGCTGATTGTGGGCAAAGCGGGTTCTTCCTTTGGCTCTGTATCAACCCGCGTCGCTGGTGCCTCTCGCCCCCGGATTGGTGTCTCGGATGAGAAGCGTTCTGATGAAGAACCGGCCCTGTTGGATTTATAGGGACGCCGAGACAAGAACGGGCCGGAGCCCGGGAGAAACGACACCCGAGGAGGGCCATTCTCTTCGGCTTCTTTCCGCTCGGCGGCGCGGGCCCGGGCCCGGGCGAAATACTCCTTTTGGCGCTGGCGAGCCGGGTTGATTTTGCGCAACCGACCACGGTTATGGCGGTAGAGGGTGCCTTCGGTCCAATTCATGTCGCAGACCAGGAATGCACTACTTATCAAAAGACAGGGAAAAAGACTCTCAAGTAGTGAAGCGATCCAAGGAATATGTCGGCGAGGTCATGTTGACATGCTTGGTAGTCCCTGAACCGTTGCCTGAGTAACGACGACGGCGACGACGCTGACGGCAGCGAGGGAGATCAGAGCTGGAAGACTACGGATCTTCAAATTAGACCTTCGTAAATGAGGAAGAGAGTTCAGAGAGCGAAATCCATTGTCGTGATAGCCTTTTCAATTTTTTATTTTTTATTTTTCATGTCCGCTCCTCCCTAAGTTAGGTAATTCCCAAGGCCTTTCTTCATGGATATCAGGAGGCTTGCTCCTTCTATTCCAGTCCCGGCTCCACTTAAAGCAACACCGGGCCGGAGTGCCCCACAATCCGAATGGGCCCACTTTTCCCGCCCCGCGCCAGCGAACTTCGGAGCTCTCTCGAATCCGAATCGCCCACCACCGTACCATCCCCCTTCACTACAACGTAGAGTCTCTTCGAGCTTGCCCCCGCCTCCTCCTGCTGGCATGACCTCGCGCAGCTGGGTGACGAAGCTCCGACTGTTCTCGCGCTCTCTTTCCCAGCCCCTCTGCCAGAGAAGCACCCCGCTTCATCACGTCCACCCCCTCCCGCCATCCACCGCCCTCCTCTTCCGCCGCGCCATGGCTTCTGCCGCCACCCCGTCGCCCGTGCTCAAGCAGCCCGTCCGGATCGCGTGCGTCCAGCTCGCGTCTGGCTCGGACAAGGCTGCCAATCTGGCTCGCGCGGCCGAAAAGGTCCGCGAAGCCGCCGCCGGCGGTGCGAAGATCGTCGTCTTGCCCGAGTGCTTCAACTCCCCCTACGGCTGCGACCACTTCCCCCACTATGCCGAGACCCTGCTGCCGTCCCCTCCCTCTGCGGAGGATTCGCCCTCGTTCCACGCCCTTGCTGCCATGGCCCGCGACAACGGCGTCTACCTGATCGGCGGTTCCATCCCGGAGCGGGAAACCACCTTGTCGCAGGAAGGAGCGCAACCCCAAACCCGCTACTACAACACCGCTCTCATCTTCTCTCCCTCGGGGTCCCTTCTCGCCACCCACCGCAAGGTTCACCTCTTCGATATTGACATCCCCGGTGGGATCACGTTCCGGGAATCCGACGTCTTGTCTCCTGGCAATAAGCTCACGGTCGTTGACCTGCCCGAGTACGGCCTGGTGGGCATCGCCATCTGCTATGACGTGCGCTTCCCCGAGTTGGCGACCATCGCGGCCCGGAAAGGTTGCTTTGCGCTCGTCTACCCGGGCGCGTTCAATCTGACCACCGGCCCGCTGCACTGGGAGCTGCTGGGGCGGGCCAGGGCGCTGGATAACCAGTGCTATGTGGCGCTGTGCAGTCCCGCAAGAGATATGACCGAGGGTGTGTACCACGCATGGGGGCATAGCTTGGTGGTGGACCCGATGGCAAAGGTGATTGTTCAGGCGGGCGAGGGAGAGGAGGTTGTCTTCGCCGATTTGGATGAACAAAAGATCGAGTCTGCGAGGAGTGGGATTCCGCTGAGACATCAGCGGCGGTTTGACGTATATCCTGATGTGAGTCAGGCAAAGGTGAACACCGAGAAGGCATAGGCTTTCTATTCATGATGATACCGTCGGGGTTGTGCTGGTTGTCAACAGGCTGCCTCACACACTTGTCCTCGAACAAATCCAAGCCAGGGAAAAGAGGATTCTGTCCATCAGATCTCGGCCCCGTTCTTCCGCACAGGTAAGCCCTCCTGTGCCGCGGTGGCATGCGTTTTATTACGATTTTGGTCATGGACCGTCGTCTATCTGCATCATTCCTCAAGCAGCCTGGATAACGCACCTCCCACTCCTCGATGCTGGCTGCACCCCTTTTTCTGGTTTTCTCTTCCACATTGTCCCAGCCTCGGGATGCCTCCTTAGCTGGTGTCCTGTTTCTTCCCTCTCTCAACCCCGCATTCAACTTCGGATTTCCTACTCCAAAGCCTCCTGGGCGAAGGTGGGGAGGATGAACGCGGCCCTGTGGATCTCGGAGTTGTAGTACCTGCACAGCTTGCGCTCCTCCTCCTTGCTCCAGGAGCGAAGCGGCACGCGCAAGTTGCGGGTGGGGTCCTTGCAGCAGACCATGAAGCCGATCTGGCCCGACGGGTAGGTCGGGATGGTGGTGTAGGCGTACTCGGCCACGGGGAAAATGGAAGCGCAATCCTTCTTGAGCTTGGTGATGAGCGGCAGGTGGAGCCATTGGTTCTCAGCTGGTCGCGCACTGTGGGTTAGTAGGTCTGAACAAACGGCGGTGGTTTATAGAACAGGAGGCGACCATGTCATGGAGACCCGGGGGGAGTCATGAGTAGGAGAACAAAAAAGAAAAAAGGCAAAAGAAAAAAAGAAAAGCCAAGATGCAGTCAGCGACTGGCATGTTGTGAGCAGAAAGCCGAGACAAGCCACCACTTGGAAGCTTCCTGAGAGAATTTGCAAATGCTATATCGGCCAGGTTCAATGCCCAGCCCGGCCCTGGAACAATCAGGCGTTTTCTTCCTCCCAGGTCTCGACTTCCTTCGAATAAATGAGACATACAACCTTGCGTGGTGATGACGCCGCCCTCGCGAAGGGCATCGTGGAGCAGCTGGAAGTAAGGCTTCTGGAACAGCGACTCGGCCGGGCCCTCGGGGTCCGACGAGTCGGTGATGATGACGTCGAACGTGTTCTTGTAGTCGTCGAGGAACTTGAAGCCGTCGCCGATGTGCACCTTAACCTTGGGGTGCTCGAAGCCGGCGGCCATCTTGGGCAGGTACTGCTTGGAGAGGCGGATGACGGCCTAGGGGCGCTGTTAGAGGAGCATGCCCACGTTTGATCATGAAACAGTGCCCATGCTAACCTCATCAATGTCGCAGAGGATGGCCTCCTCGACGCAGTCGTGCTTGACGACCTCACGGAGGACGCCGCCGTCGCCGCCGCCAATGACGAGAACCTTCTTGGGGTTGGGGTGCGAGTTCATGGCCAGGTGGGTGATCATCTCCTGGTACGAAAACTCATCGCGCTCCGTGCACTGGATGACGTTGTCCAGGACCAGGACGTTGCCGTGGTCGGTCGACTCGAAAATCAGGACATCCTGGTACTTGCTCTTTTCGTGGTGCAGCACCTTCTTGACCCGGAGGGTCATGGCCTGGCCTGAAGCGAGACGTTAGAACGTGGCGGTCTGGGGGGTCAGGTGGGATTCTTCGTTTTGTTGACTTACCAGGCCACATCTCCGAGATCTCACGGAACCAGCCATCTGCAGTCGTTAAGAACTGTGGTTAGCAGGGCGCATTCTTTCTCTCAACTGTATCCGGCCCCAAGCTAGCTGGCAGCCGCGCTAGCATCACACCAACGCCGATGACGCCACTCAGAGCCGATCGACCTCAGCCATGAAGCCAAAGCCATTTCCGGACTGGTACCGGCCACGCAGACCGGGCCGCGCTTCTGGGACACATGGCAAGGCTCTCCGACCCGGATCTACGTCACCAAGGTCTCCCATGGCCGTCAAACCGAGCCGCAACCTCAGCCGGCCGCCCACGCAATGTTTGAGGGGCGGTGCAGTGCCACCAGCCCGGAGGCTGTAGCGACGGTGCCGGCTATCCCGTGCCTGTATACGATGGACCTGGCGTAGCTACATGCGCCATCGGTACGGCTGATTGGGGATGGCGGGGCACCCATAGATAAATGGGCGAGGTGTGAATCGATCCTGAGGCCATGATCCGGACCGATGAGAGGGGGGAGGGGTAAGCACAACAAAAGATATGCATACCCTTGATGGTCTCGTGCGTAAACTCGGCCATTTTGAAAAAGTGATGGGAGCTTTGACGTCCGAAAAGGAGAGAGATTGGACCTGTTCGAGTTGGCTTCGCGATCAGACGCCTTGTTGAGCAAAGAAGAGCCAGGTTGACGTGCGCTGGTTGTGCGAGTGAGGCAAGGCGGGGTAATTTTTTTTTGGTTGCTTCGATAGCCGGCCGAGATAAGAAGTTTTGACCAAGGCCCCTCTTCCAGAGCTTTAACTACGCAACATCTTGCATCCGATGGAGACCAATCTTTTGTGGCAACGGCACGGGTAGCTTGGCCGGCTCTACGGAACCCGCAAGAACCCGTGAGCGGAGAAAAAGAGAAAAAAAAAAAATCCTGCCGCCTCACGGTTAACCCTCGGATGCCCTGACTGTCAAGCGGAGGCTCCGTGATGGGTCCGCGTCGTGTCAGTCCGGGCGTGGCTGATTCAGATGGCCACGACTCGGAGCGGGACCACGACTCGAGGAGGGGCTCCGTCCGTCGCCTTTGAACCTGAAGGCCGAGTTTCCTTCGCTTTCCAAGGCCGTCCTGTCCAACACGACTCCGTGATGTTTGCCTTCTCCGACGTCTCTCCACACCACAAACGAACACAACTGGAAGGGAGTGTAAGTTGCATGAAGCCACTCCCTCCGTATCACCCAGCCAGGCAATCATGAGCGTTACGCTTTTGTTGGAGGTTCGCGCGGTGGGGCCCGTGGAAACATCGGGCGACCTGCCTTTCCAAGACAATTCTGCTGCTGAGTTGCGGCCGGGGTGGGCGGCGAGGGATCCGCGAGCTTGGCCAGCAGAAGAGGTCCAAGCTCTCGCCGCCAGGAAGGCGCACACACGCAGCACACTAACATCGTCGATCGCATTGCCAAAAACGCGCGTGCGGCGACATTTGGATCCCGACGCCTTGGTAAAGTTAGCAAGTGGAGAGACGGCAGCACGCCCAGACAGCGTACGGACGGGTTCATCAGGGAGGCCTTCGCCACAGTCTTGTGCTTGGGGATGCCTGTTTTCAATGGCTCTTCCCGGGCCTGCTCCATCACGAGAGGGTCTTGTATGATGCTTCGGCGATCTTCGGCGATTTCAGTGATCGCATGCGAGCTAGCTGGAGGCCATGTTCGGTACTCGTCTCTCAGCAGCAAAGCTTTGAGACGATGCTCGTGACATCAGCGGATCTTGGGGAATGGGAGACAGGTTGGGTAGGCTTCACACCAGCTGAGCAGTACATAAGCGATGTAGGTTGCGTGTGCGGAATGTCTATGGGTTCCATCGACGGCGCCTTGCGCTCGGGAACGTTATGTAGGTAAGGCGCCCTTGGAAAAACACCTGAAAGCACACAATGAACGCGAGCGTGTCGACAATGGCAAAGCTCTAGCGCTGCTCCGTCGTGCGACCGTCTCGCAAGCGAGACGAAGGGCTTTTCTTCTGTCCGAGGACGCTGAGCTTGAGCTATGACCTCTCGCTTACCGGGTAGCTTTGATAGAAGTAACAGGTGGAGTGCCGATTCTCTTGAATGCTGCTTCAGTGTCAAATCCACCCATTCCTACCGATGCCCTAGGTTGTGTTCTCTGGTTCCTACCGGCATCTTGTTCGATGTACAAGTTCTTATATGTTGCAGCACGGAATACTTCCGGGACACAGCAGGCAAGAGCCAGTACCGTAGGTAGGATTGGCGCTCCTTTCCAGTGTCCGACGTCCCAGAAGGTTGCTCGAGGCTGTTCCATGGCATTTGCAGACCTGAGGTGGGATCCCCATGTCAAACCAGTCCTTTGACTTGCACCTTCAAGATTTCCCAATCCTAGCCCTGGTTGTCGAGGAACTTTCTAGGGTAGGTTAGAACGGTCTTTAGCCTTGTTTAATTCTTTTTTTTTTGGTTTTGTGATAGTCAAAATCTTTTTTTGATAGTCAAGTGCTTGCGTCTTCGAGCGTCATCTGCAGAAATGCTAGGCATCAAGCGATTCCTTGGGAGGTAAGGTAGGTATCTAGGGTGCAAATCACACGATGGGGTGCAAATAACAGAATCGCATGTTGTTCATGTCTTAGGGGGGCTGGGCAACGGACGGCGTTGCGTCAAAAAAAGCAAAAGCATGGCGGATGATGGACAACGCCATCAGCGAACAAACCACATTTTCGGTCCCATCTTAGGGAAAAGCAAATATCAAGGAGGGGCTGACACACCACGACAGCGCCATGGCATCACCACATCATGGCCTTGGGGGAAGCTTTGCGGCAGGTCTGTGCTTTTTCGCCAGCTGCATCCGCGCTCCTTTGACGCAGAGCCTGTGATTGGCTCGAGGGCCAGACCGAAGGCCTAGGGTCTCAGTTTTTTCGCTAGCCTGCTGGCTAACAAACGATTATTGCCGTGGATAAAACGATCCGAGCAAGGAGAGGGCTCCCGAAGTGAGCGACAAGGGAAAACAAAAGTGATGATGGTTTGGAAGACACAGGCCCCCTCAAAGCCATGGCGTTGACGCGACCTAAGGCAACTAACGGCGCATCTGCCGAGCACACTATGTACAAGGTATACAGACTGGTGCCGTGGGGGTGCAGAGCGCCGGGCTTCCATGAACAGGAATCAGGAAACAGCATTGGGAGAAATGCCCCGCAACCAAGACCCGGGCCGTCCACCAGCATCACCAGACAACCACAACTTCCATGTCTGTATGTAGCCAGGGACCGTCGGCCTGGGAAGCACGTGCGGAAAGACAGGCAGAAGGGGACAAGATGGCGCGACTCCATCAGCGTGAACGAGCCACACCTCACCACGCTAGCCTCTTCATTCTCCACGCTCTGGCGAAACCGAATCCCATGCTGTAGGACTGGGACGCGACTTCCCGATCCAGGGGAACTGGGCCCAGCTGTGGGCCTGCGCCAATCGAACTGGCTGTTGCCCATCGGGCGATGAAACCCAGGCGTCGCTGACGATTGGATTAGGCTTTCTTGCCGGGTTTGGTGTCCTGATCGGCCCCATCCTCCACCGAGCCACCAGCGCACGCGAGATCGGCGGGAACCGTGGCGCAGACCGTGGGACTCGGGCGCGGTCTGTGTTGTTGACTGAGCAGAGGGAGTTATGTACTTCGTATGTACTCTACTATACTTAGGTAGTTACTCGGTACGGGTCAGTGCTTCTGTACCCAGCACAGCAACACGGGACGGGCGCCCGAGTGCCGACGGCCTCGCAATGGTGGAGATTGCAGTGATCCCCCAGCCAGCGGCGGGAACCCCCTTCTGACAGGCACACGCGAGCACAGTGCGGATTGCGATCCCGTCGGGTGGATTCGAAGATAGACACCTGCATTGTTCAGGGCACCGTGGGAGAGGGACACCACGGAAAGGCACCGCAAACCAGGTTTACCCCTGCTCGCCACAGGAGGTCGCAGCCCGTCTCTCATTCCATGTCAAGCTCGGCAGCGGCGAGCCAAGCTCAACGCGAATTGCTTGCGGATGGCCCTGCAGAGGAAGGGACCTAATAATTTGGTAGGAGACCGGATGGTGCGCAAAGCAACCTTGGCTCCGGGCTGTCGCCGACTGGAATCTCTGCTGCCGTTGCATCTTTTTCGACCTGTCGACTTCTTTTCCAACCTGTTCGTGAGCGTCCTGGTCTGGCCTGTCGTCGCAGTCCAGATTCTCTTGCGGGCGCTGGTGGGGGTTTCTTCTGGCTGTCTGCTCTTAGCAAGCGGCAGCAATCCTGTCTGCTAACTACCTAAGTACTCCGTACGCACCATTCTTCTTCCTCTTGCCCGCTGCCCAGCAGACCCGAAAGACCCGTTCCATGTTTCGCCTCACGGGACGGGCGTGATCCACAACCAACTCCAACCTGACTCATCAACGGAGCTGACCACAGCATTCAGCCTTAGCACCTCTCCACCTTGCGTGGCAGAGCCCGAGCAGACGGTGTTAAAGGACGGCTTGCCTGTCGATCCCCGACCCACATCTGCATCCCACGGCTCGTCAGAAGTGTTCTGGATCTTCGAGACCAACACAGGGGGACCTAACCCGCCGCCCGAGGGTTTTGACTCGGTGGTATACCTCGAGAACCATTCCGCTTGTTGCTCTCCTCGCTCCACCATTCACGCCTGTGCGCTGTGCGGTACTGTACCTTTGTGACGAAGAGGTACCTCCTGAAACGAGAAGCGACATCAACCGACCCCCAACGTATCGAACATTCGGAGACGATCCCTTCGGGCCTGACCTCGGACACGAGCTCGACCACTTTGTCCTGCTCGTTCTCCCACGACAAAGCGCGCCACCCCCGCCTGTTACCACCATGTGCTTCGGGCGCCGAGAAAAGGACGACGAGGCGGGCGCCGCCCGCTCGCGCGAGCTGGACAAGCAGATTCGAAGCGACGAGAAGAAGATGGCCAAGGAGGTGAAGTTGCTTCTTCTAGGTGAGCACCCTTGCTTCCTCCCACCCAGCCCACGGTGGCAGTGATGGGACCATTGAGACTCGGCGCGGCTGACATTGGGGGTACCATGTAGGAGCTGGAGAGTCCGGGAAATCGACCGTCCTCAAACAGATGAAGCTCATCTACGCCCAAGGATTCAGCAAGCATGAGAAGATGGAGTGGAAGCCCGTGGTGTTCACCAACATCATCCAATCCTTCCGCACAATCTACGACGCAATGAACGACCTGGGCATCAAGTTTGAGAACCCTGAAAACGAGGCAAGCTCCATCCCCTCGGAGAAAGCATGCTGCGCGGTGTGCTGACTTGTCGTCCACAGAAAAACATGGCCCAGATCCTGGTCGACTACGAGATGACAGCAGCCGAACCACTACCAGAAGAATACCTGATGCCTGTCAAGAAGCTCTGGGTGGATGCGGGCGTGAGGCAGGCCATGGAGAGGGGCAACGAATATGCCTTGCATGACAACCTGGAGTAGTAAGTTCCCTGCCGTTCAGCCGATGGCCGCGCCGACTTTGCTTGTGGCAGCCGCTGACGGGACGCAACAGCTTCTGCGACGACGTTGACCGCCTTTGGGACAAGAACTACGTACCGACAGACCAGGACCTGCTGCGGTCAAGGTTAAGGACAACGGGCATCACCGAGACCGTCTTCGACCTCGGTCAGCTCACATACCGCATGTTCGACGTCGGCGGACAACGTTCAGAACGGAAGAAGTGGATCCACTGCTTTGAGAACGTCCATTGCTTGCTTTTCCTGGTGGCCATCTCGGGCTACGACCAATGTCTTGTGGAAGACAAGGACGGCGTGCGTTTCCCCCCGATGCCCCCCCCCCCCCCCCACGCTCTTCACCTCCTCGGTTACCAGGGGGATCAAGGCAAGCTAACCGCCCTCGTTGCTCCAGAACCAAATGCAAGAAGCCTTGATGTTGTGGGAATCGATCGCCAACTCGCACTGGTTCACCAAGTCAGCGCTCATCCTCTTTCTCAACAAGATCGACCTCTTCAAGGAGAAGCTGCCCAAGAGCCCGCTGTCAAACCACGGTTTCACCGACTACCACGGCCCGCCGGACGACTGGAAGCAGGCGAGCAATTACTTCCAGAAGAAATTCCAGGCTCTCAACCGCAACCCGGACAAGGAAATCTACCCCCACATGACCAACGCCACGGACACCAACCTCCTCAAGATCACCATGAACTCGGTCCAGGACATGATCATCCAGAGGAACCTCAAGCGGCTCATTTTGTAAGGCTCACTATCCACATGGTCCCCACCATCGCGCGGTGAAACCCCTGTTTTTTTCTTCTACTTTACTTGGCCTTGGGTTCTCGGAGTTGTGGAGGGGATTTGTTACTGGTCTCTTGTCGCTGGCTATTGCATCAGAGAGAAAGAGGGATACAGCACTCAGCCTCCTGGATGTGGTCGGGCTGTTGTAAAGCATCCAATCGTGGCGCTTGCCGGCTGATCATCGTCACGATGAAATGATCACCACAGGGAGGCTGACCGCAGACAGCGGTGGCCAAACCCCACGTTTCGTTTTGTTTTCTTGTTTTTTTCGTTCATCATTTCCCCTTTCCCCATATTCTCGCGGTTTTCTTTCGATATGATACCACAACGAAAATATCCTTGCTTTGCTTTACACCTCATGCCTGCATGGGAGTGGCGCACGCAGAACCTAACTTTTGGTGATTTGCTGATAGGGTCTAATGACGGGACACCATTGTGGCTTGCCACCCCACACGCACGCACACGCATGCACCCACGTCGCGTCTTTCATCCGCAATCCTTACCGGACCCAACCATCCACGCGGGAACGGAAACATCATGCAGCGCCCCCCTGCCCCCCGGCCGCACGACGTGGGTGGTTTACGATTTATCGGCGGATCTCGCCATCCTCGACACCGTTATCTGGTTCGCTGCTACTGTACCATCACCGTTTTCCCCCTTAGGGCCGGCTACGACATTCGACTTGTTTCAGTAGCTGAGCTTTCCGGTCCTGCCTTTCAATCTTGTTATATCACTGCCCGCAACTGGACCGGCAAGCCCGTCTCTCGACAGAAGATTGCGATTCTGTTGGGCTTGTACGACTGAAGTCTGTAAGTTTGGGAGAAACATGGCTGTGTTTTTCCCATTCTCCCTGAATAACATGATGGAAGCGCATCATCCACCACGGATGGCGTGTATCTCCGCTTCCCAGTCGGGGCTTCACCGGACTCGCCGGCCCCCGACGGAACCGTCCCTTTGGGTAACGTCAGGTTCTGGCCGGTGGGGGGGTTGATCCACTACGTGTGCGCGATTCCAGATGGCTGATGGGCCGATGGTGTTGCATGAAGAGACGACGAGGTGGCGAGTGAGAAGAGAGAGCGAGGTGAGGGGTGAGGTGGTGATAAAGGAGACAGCCCGTGGGGAAGGAGGGGGGAAAAAAGACGAGGTGCCGCGCAGACGTGGAGGAGGCAGAGGGGGGGGGGGGCTCTTAAGAAGTTGGCCTGCTATCCCCAGCAAGGCTCTTCTGCTGCTTCAGACGAGCTGAAGCTGTGTTGGATGGGAAAGGGGGGATGGGGGAATGTGACATTTGGGCATGGCGTCACTCATGGCCTGCAGGCTGCATATTTTCATTTTCATAGGAATGGGTCCAGATGTGACTCTGACAGGGCAGGCGTACAGTGTGACGGCGGTTGTTCCTGGGTTGGGTAGCACTTTGAGTCTTTCTTTCATCTTCGTTAACTGGTGTTTTATCGTTTGAGTGGTTGTTTGCTTGTCAACTTGCTGCGGATAGCGTTGGTTCTCATTCATGTAGGAGGCTCTCTACTTTGTCAGGAAAATAGGAGATATTGTTCGAGTTGACGATAGACCCTACCAGTGCAACACCATCTCTTCATCCTGTTTTCTCTGCCGGCCAACCGTTTTTTTTTTCTCTGGCGTGGGGGCTCCGGAAATTGGCAAAGGGGATCGACATGGCTCGCAACCAAACATCACCCCTGGCCCGGCCGGCGAGGATTCCGAGAAGGAAGGTGGTGTAGTTTCTTCTCCCCTTCTCTCTTTCGCAGCATTGCTTGTTGCTATTGCTGTTACGTCTCGGTGAGTTCGATGAGAAGCGGCACACCGTGGCTTGATCTCCTGGCAGGTGTCCGAAGATGGTCGGCCAAATTGGCCCCCCCCCCCCGCGTTGCAGCGCTGGAAGGTTGGCCGTCAGTCGACATACTGTAGTTACGGGTTTTTACCCTCCGATTGCATCGTCACAGCTGGTCGTTTTCTCGCCTCTTGCTGATTGATAACTTACATTTTTGAGTTGTTCTGGCCGAAGCACTAAGGCTGCTGCGGATTCTGCTTGCTGATCCCTCCTGGTGGCTTGCATTGCGTGGGGGACCTCTGCAGAAAGTCAAAGGTCCAAGGCTTTCGATTCTCGAGGCGGGTCTCTGAGCCCTTGTTCCCAGGGATCGGCGTCTCCGCCCCCCATTGTGGCCTGGGGGAAAAGCACATGGTCCGGACGTGGTATGATTGCAGCGCTTCCATGACTTGATGCAAAAAGCACGCCAAGACTCCATGTATAGTGCTGTTCCCTGCTCGTAGACTTCGCCTGTGTCTCAAAGCCGAGTGGGCACCATGCGGCAAAATTGTCTGTCTCAAAACGAAGGCGGTGATCGAGGTCGAAACAAACCATCGCAGGGTACAGAGGAACATGGCAGATGAGAGCGACGCCACAGCAGACCAATGGATGCGCCGCAGAGTTCTGGCAGCTCTGGCAAGAGACAAGCGTTGGCTCTTGGTGGCGGACGATCGTCATTCGGGCGGGAGCTTGGCGCGGTTCGTTCCTTCGGGCGCCCGTTGCTTTAGCCGCTTGGCGTGTCTCGCGGCAACGGCCCGTTGCAGCCGAGAGCTGGTCTGTTAGTCCAACAGTGTCTTAAACTGTTCAAGGGACTGTGTCCTGTTGCGCCGGTTGAGCAGAAGACGTGTGTGGATGGGGTTTGTGGGCTCGCTTTGGGACTCATCAAAGCAATACGGAATACTCCGTACCACGATGGGAGGTTGGACTTTGGTCCGGATGTTGTCTCCGTTTTGGTCAAAGTATAGTATCCCACGAGTTGACAAGCGACGTCACGTTCTGCAGGAACTGGAATCGTGCGGCACAGCGTCGTGCGATGCGCTCCTGTTGCCCGGTCGGCCAAGGTACCGAAGCTACCCAAGCCAGTAAACAAACGCCGTTCGGCCTGAACCACACCACACCGCTAAGGCTGAAGAGAGGTCCTGATGAAAACACAGCCGTCCGTCGTTGTTGGTAGATTTAAAAAATAAAACAATCATGTATTAGCTCCAGAACTTGACCGCATCGTGGGTTGAGACACACTGTCTCCATTGAAATTAGTGATTCAGACCAACGCCTCATCAGCGTTTGCAAGCACTTGTACGGTAACTATACGACAGACGCCTCTGGTTCCTTCGCGACAGCCAGGTCGGGCGCGACGAACGTCTGGCATCAACAAACCGCCTCCACAAACCTCTTGGCATCCCCCAACACACGACAATCTACATTTTCACAATGTCAGACAACGCCAAGTCCGCCTCGAAGCCCCTGGTGGAGGATAACGCTGCCCTCGCTGCATCCACGGCGGCCGTTGGCACCGCAGCCAAGAGCAGTTGACAATCAAAGCTAGCCCAGCGCTTCCCCTTCCTCAAGACCAAGCGCGGCATCGCCCTTGTCGTGCTCGCCGTCCTCGTCGTCATCGGTGGCGGATTGGCGGGTCTGGCAGCGTTGCCCAAGGGCAATCGGACGGGGTCGTCGCCGGGGCGCCAGGGAGACGGGGGTGGCGATGCGGAGGCTATTACGGATGATGGGTACTTTTACGGCTTGTCCCCTCCAGTGTACCCTTCGCGTAGGTCATGTCTTCTTGTCGGCTTGGGTGCGGTCCGGATGGGCTGATACGGTTGTGGACAGCAAACATGGCGAGCACGGGGCGATGGGCCGAAGCCTATGGCAAGGCGAAGGCGTTGGTCGAGAAGATGACCCTTGAGGACAAGGTAAGCGTGAAAAACAAGACTAGGTCGCACTTCTTCTTTGTTCGTTATTACAGCGCTGATCACCCCCCGCAGGTCAGCCTAACCGGCGGCGCCAGCTCCAACACGGGCTGCTCCGGCTTCATCCCCGCAATCCCCCGCTTGAACTTCCCGGGCATGTGTCTGAGCGACGCCGGCAACGGCGTGCGCGGCACAGACCTTGTCAGCGTCTGGCCGAGCGGCATCCACGTCGGCGCCAGCTGGAACAAGGCGCTTACCCGGCAGCGGGCCCTGGGCATGGGAGGAGAGTTCCGTACCAAGGGGGTAAACGTGCTGCTGGGCCCCGCGGTTGGGCCGCTTGGGCGGGTTGTGCTGAATGGGAGAAACTGGGAGGGTATGTATCAGCGTGCCGCGGGCTTGGGGAGGGAGGATGTTGAGCGGCTAACGCCGCGCAGGGTTTTCAAGCGATCCGTATCTTGCCGGAGTTCTGGCCTATGAGACCGTCTCGGCGGTGCAGAGCGTTGGAGTCATTACGAGCACCAAGGTTTGGAAAGCCGCCTGTTTCTGGTCTGAGATGCCGACGCCCTGCTAACCGACGAAGCACTATATCGGCAACGAGCAAGAGACCAACCGGAACCCGTCGGGCGACGTGGAGTCGGTCTCGTCCAACATTGACGATAGGGCCATGCACGAGCTGTACCTCTGGTAAGAGCTTGACCCGTATTGTGTGATGACATCCTCTGACCCCACGGCGGGCCCTTTCAAGATGCCGTGCACGCTGGTGGCGGCAACATCATGTGCTCGTATCAGCGCCTCAACAACTCGTATGGGTGCGCAAACAGCAAGTCGCTCAACGGCCTTCTAAAGACCGAACTCGGGTTCCAGGGTTGGGTGGTCAGCGACTGGGGCGGGCTGCACACTGGATACGCTGCCGCCCTAGCCGGGCTTGACGTTGTCATGCCGTTTGGCAACGAGTTCTGGGGGGAGCACCTTGTGGAAGCAGTTGGAAATGGCACTGTTCCCGAGAGCCGCATCGACGATATGATACTCAGGTAAAGCCGGACAGCTCCCGAAGACCTGTCTTGCGACTAATCATATGCTAGGGTGCTTTCCTCGTGGTACCTGATGGGCCAGGACCAGGGATTTCCTCAACCTGGTATCGGCATGGCCAGCGACCTCACCAAGCCCCATGCCATTGTCGACGCGAGGAACTCAAGCTTCCGGTCAACGCTGCTCGACGGCGCCGCGGAGGGCCACGTCCTCGTCAAGAACATCCGCAACGCGCTGCCCCTGAAGCAGCCAAAGCTGCTCTCTCTCTTTGGTTACTCAGCCAAAAACCCAGACCGCAACAACCCAAGCCCCAACTTTTCCCCCTGGCTCTGGGGCGCCGAATCGTTCAACTACACCGAATTTGCCGGCCGCTTCTACGGCTACGGCGGCTCTTACACCAGCACCCCCATTGCCGTCAACGGCACGCTCTACTCTGGCGGTGGCTCCGGCGCCACATCACAATCCACCGTCATCTCCCCCTTCGATGCGCTCACGCATCAAGCCTACGACGATGGCACGCAGCTCTTCTGGGACTTTGTCAGCGGCACGCCCCATGTCAACGCCCTGTCGGGCGCATGCCTCGTCTTTGGCAATGCCTACGCCGCCGAGGCCGCCGACCGCCCGGGCCTAAGCGACGACTACACCGACAACCTGATCCGGCACGTCGCCGAGCGGTGCAACAACACCATCGTCATCTTCCACAACGCGGGAATCCGTCTCGTTGAGGCCTTCGCAGACCACCCCAACGTCACGGCCATCTTGTTTGCCCACCTGCCCGGCGAAGCATCCGGCCGCGCGCTGGTTGACATCCTCTACGGCCGCGCGAATCCGTCGGGGAAGCTCCCCTACACCGTCGCCCGTAAGGAGTCTGACTACCCCGTCCTCGGACCCGACGTGGCCGCGCCGGGAAGCCGGTTCGAGCGCTTCCCGCAGAGCAACTTCTCCGAGGGCGTGTTTGTTGATTATCGCCACTTTGACGCGAAGAACATCACACCGCGGTATCCTTTTGGTTTTGGGTTGAGTTACACCTCGTTCGAGTACAGCAACCTGGCCGTTCAGAAAAAGGCCGATGCCGGACTTGGCTTCGATGAGTACCCCTCCGGTCCGGTCATCGAAGGTGGACAGCAAGACCTGTGGGATGTCCTCGTCGAGGTGACGGCCGACGTGGCCAACACGGGGAAGCTGGACGGCGCTGAGGTGGCGCAGCTGTACGTGGGTATACCGGATGACGGGGCGCCGGTGCGGCAGCTGAGAGGGTTTGAGAAACCGTTTGTACAGGCGGGGGAGACGGCGAGCGTCAAGTTCGAGTTGACGAGGAGAGATTTGAGTGTATGGGATGTCGAGGCGCAGAAGTGGCGGCTTGTGAAGGGGGAGCATAGGATCGAGGTGGGAGGGAGTAGCCGGGATCTACCGCTGGTTGGAAAGGTGGTGATTTAGGGATGAGATGTTGCTGGCTTTTCATCTCTTGGGTTTGATGTTTTCAGAGACCAAGGTCTGCGAAGGCGTGATGGGATGGATGGCAAGCACAGATGGTGATGAACAGGTCAGGATGACAACAACAACACAACAACGACAACATCATCATCACACACACACAAAGACGTATATAACTCAATGTTTGGGGTGGCTCAAAGAAGCCTTCCTGCCATCCCCCCCCTCCCCCCTCTGAAGAGACCAAGTCCTTGGGCCCTCTTGGTTTCAAGCCCTCCAGCTCAGACCGCGACGCTCTTGCTTGCTCTCCTTCTCAGCAATCAAACTCTTGAAGGTCTCAACCATGCCATCGTAGGCCGGGTGCTTGGAGAAGTCATCAAACCACAGCAGCGACGCGCCATTGTTGGGAAACACATGAGGCACCCAGCTGAAGGGATCGTAAAAGTCCCAGAGGGTGATGCCAACGCAGGCCTCCACCCGCACGCACGCCTCCACCACCTTTTGATAGCACTCCTTCTGCCATTGCAGCTTTTGCTCGTCCACGGGCAGCTTGATACGCACGTCAAGCTCCGTGAAGGCCACCTCCTCCACAACCTTGGCGTACGCCTCGCTCGTGGCGATCAGGTCCTCGGCGCTCGGGTGGTTATCGGCATGCAGATGCGCCTGCATGCCCACGCCGTCCACGCGAATTCCCTCGTCCCGGAGCATGCGCACAAGCCTCAGCGCCCCGGCCGTCTTGGGCGACGTCGGCCTTTCGATGCCGTAGTCGTTGTAGTACAGCTTGGCTTCTGGGTCCGCAGCCGCCGCCGCCCGGAAGGCCAGCTTGAGGTATTCCTCTCCCAGGACGCGGTAGAAGACGCTCTTCCGGTAGCTGCCGTCCTCATCGAGCGCCTCGTTGACCACGTCCCACGCGTGGCAGCGGCCGCGGTAGTAACCTGCCACGGCGCGGATGTGGCGCTCGATGGCGTCGGCGAGGGCGGGGGCCGTCCAGTTGGTCTCCTCGACCCAGGGAGCGAGCTGGCTGTGCCAGACGAGGGCGTGGCAGCGGAGGAGCTTGCCTTGCGACAAGGCCAGGTCGGCAACGTAGTCGCCCTCGGTGAAGTTGAACAGGCGGGGGGCGGGTTCCACGAAGAGCCACTTCTGCCCGTTGGTCGGGGTCGTCTGGCCGAACTCGTCGTTGTCTGCCAGGATGGCGTCGTATTGCGCGTATGACTCCGGGTACGGGGCGCGCTCGCGTTGGTGAGGGGTGTCGGTGGCCGCACCGAAGTAGCGGAGCCCTGCCTGGACGGCGAGCTTGTGCAGCTGCGCCGTCACGGGCGTAGACAGCAGAAGGAGGCTGGTCGCAGCAGCGACGGGGGATGCGATTCTCATGGCGGCGACAGGCAGCGTCGACGGCGGTGCGGTGGACAAGAGGGAGCGGTGACTTGAGAGCCCTTGAGAGCCGGTGACCACGCGGGCCTTGCGAAGAGGGCCTGCAAGCTACTTCATCCAAGATATATTGCCCTCCGCCGACCTCCTTGCTCTGGCATCCGCCTCATTCGGCACCAAGGCTGCGGACACGGGACAAGACCAGCCATCAAGCTCCATCCGAGCAAATTAACCAAAGCATCTTGACCCGCTTGCTGCCCGCGGCGTTGTAGCGATCCGCGAGCGGGTGAAGGTCCGTTAAACGTCACAGCCGGACCACTCAGCCGGAGCGCCAAGGCCGCTCCGTCCCCGGCCCTCCCGGGCACCCTTCCGGGTAAATCGTCAATGGTTGGCTATTCCGGAGCCTCGCATGCCGCGAGGGGAAATGTCACTGAGGGGCGCTGATGCGCAGTGCAGGGGAGCTTGTGTACCTGTAGCCTCTCCTGAATCGCAGCCGACCGGATCATGAGCGATGATGACGAGGGAGATACTTTCAATGCTAACCATGACTATTCTTCACGCATTAGAAAGGGTATCTTGAGGATGGCTTCACCTCGGATCAAGCACCAGCCCGTTCTAAGGCCCTTAATGCCTCTTCCGTAGTATGCAAACGTGGCAGTGATCCGCGACTTAGAATCGACTTTCACAAGCTTGGACGCGCTGGTATCTCCGGTAGCCCCCTATCCCGCCCTCCACTCCACCACCCCGCTTCATCTGCACTTCCCCGGTACCCCGCTCCACTGTTTGCGTCACAAAAAGCTCCTCTTACAAGTAGGATTTCCAATCAAGCGGGTTTAGCTCAGTTGGGAGAGCGTCAGACTGAAGTGAAACTTCGGGAACTCAATCTGAAGGTCGTGTGTTCGATCCACACAAACCGCACTCCGATATCTTTTTTCCTTTTCTCTCTCCAAGCCTGAGAGAGCAGGGCCTTGAGGCAGTTCGGTTTTTTCTTTTCCTTGAATTTTGCTGGAATTTCAACCCCCTATGTGTGTCTCGTGCAAGCCCTGATGTCCGCGTTGCCCTCGTCGGTCACAAAGGCAGTCTTTTGTGATTTTGCAGCTGAACTTCATTTCCAACGCAAAGAAAAATTCCAGTTCAGCAAACAAAAAGCAGACGGCATCGACGCACTCCCGAGCAAAAGGACGATCATGCTGGGACTCGAACCCAGAACCTTTACCAGCTGGCAAACACATCACAGGAGATGTGCTGGAGACCGGAAAGTAACGCGCTACCATTGCGCCACACGACCGAGAGCCAGGATCTGCTTGGCAGTGGTCGTGCTTTCTGTTCAAGAGGCACCTTGCAGCGAGGCCCTCCTATTCTGAAAAGTGAAGCAATGCATGTAGAGAATATAGTATTGCGTCCTACCCAATGTAACCGTTTGTCGGTGCCTGGATGCAAGCTTGCAAAGGGGGGGTTGGCATCCTCTCACTGGAAGGTGTGAGCTGTTGACAAGAGCGACATCCGGGAAAGTGGGCTACCAAGAGTTCCCACGGGCATATGGTCTAGTGGTATGATTTCTCATTTGCATCCTCTAAACGTGCATTGAGACGGTCCCGCGTTCGATCCGCGGTATGTCCAGCAACTCTTGAATCATTTATTCTTTTGCATTTTTTCCTCGTTGTGTCTTGGTTGACGTTGGCATTGAGCCTTTTTGGTGCGGAGCGCTCAGCGGCTGGCCTGCGTGCAAAACGCCTGTGGCAAACGCACTGGTTGTTATCATATGCTTCAATATGTCTGCGGCATCCGCGGTCAATCATCCATCCCACCAGCAACATGGGGAATTTGCCTTTTTCTCTGCTTAAAGGTCTTTAGATTCCTAGCCGACAATGGAACTGTTGGAGACCTCGACGAGGTTGGGACGGTGTCATGTTTGCTTTATCTAAACGGCAAGCTAAGGCTGATCGCACAGGCATGGTACGGGCCTCTTGCCAGATCTGTTGTAACGCAAGGAAGAGAAGGGCTATGTGTATCCCAAGATACTTCAGGATGTAGGGTGTCATAGGAGACCGGTCCGGTAGAGTGCGGCTGGCAACCTCTTCATGATACATGACTTCGTCGGGGCTCATCAAGCCCAAGCGCAGCCAGGCGTTCTACGCATTTTCTTCCATCAGTGGCAGGAGAGGAAGAAGGGCTGGCCAAGTCCAAAGCGTGGTCTAAGAGATGGATCCATGGGAGGTACTGGGCGAGGTTTGTCTAGTCCAGATTATGGCCGTGGCCTAGAAGTCCGGCCCCGATGGAAGCTTCCCACCTCCCATTGGTGAAGGAGAAACCAGGCATATAGAGCCGACAAAGCCAACTATCGTGTCTCTTCGGATCTCCGCCTGAGACGACGGTTGTGAGGATGCTAAGCTACAAGGGTTGTCTTTTGATCATGCCGTTCGCAGATGACAATCTTTCGTCCTCCCTGGTTCCCATCCCTGGCTCCCCGAGTCCATTTCCAGTCCATTGCACCTGAACGCTCCATCTCTTTCGCTGCGTTGTATACATTGTCATCCTTTCCCACTTTCTCTTGTTTTTACGTAATATTAGTCGATGGTTTCGGCCTGATGTGCTGTACAAACACTCAGGCTCTGATTTGTCCGGCTGTCCTTGGAGACTCGAACAGTATCTCGTATCTCTCATCATACACATCTTCCCCCTCTAACTCGCAACAACATCTCCAGACCTTACGGCAGATGGTGCCAAAGCGAGAAAGAATGAGCTTTTCACAATGCACCGGGCGCACTCTTATCGTCAGGACCAGTTGCTGGTAAGACGAGGTTCATGAGTTCCTCCACCCCAACACAGGCACGGCCGTTTCCAGAAAAGCACGGGAGGGAGTCGGCAGTCGAATCGCGAATGCCGGCCCCAAAGAAGCCAGGAAATGCTTCTGTGGCCAAGGCGCTTGCACCAGCTCCGGCATTGCCCAACCCAGCTCCCCAACGCAATGAGCCGGCGGATCGAAAAGGATCGCTGATGACTTGTCGGCTTGCATCCCGCAAGTTGGGAAAAGGCGATCTCTCAGGAGGGAGCAAGGCGAACGCCGAGAGTGATGATTGCCTTGTTCAACGCTCCCAGCTGCGAAGAGTTCGCGCCCACCTTCCTCCATCCCCGTGCACGCTGATAATGTTCAGGACTCGGGAGAAAAAAAGGGTCTCCAAGAATCGCAATCACGGCAAGCCAAACACGATGGGAGAGATAACGGTGTTCTCTCTCGGTAGCAATCATGTTAGCCGAGTCAATGGGGGAGGGGAGGGAGCTGCCTGTTTCATTCCTCATAACCCCCTGGCCCCACCCCGACTTCCAACAGTCATCAGCCTGCTAGCCGCCCGGCTAGCTCAATCGGTAGAGCGTGAGACTCTTAAATAAGAGCTCCAATCTCAAGGTTGTGGGTTCGACCCCCACGTCGGGCTCAATTCCCGGCAGCGATGGCTTCCTTTTTCCATTTTTTTGCTCCTACCTCCCAAAACGTTTTCCATCGTTTTATATTTGACAAGGCAGCAGACGTTTGTGAGAGAAATATGGAGCGTCTGCCAAGCAAAGAGTTTTGTTTTCCCTGTTGGATTGACACACGGGCCCTGCGCAGGGCGCGGTATTGCAAGTTCAATCGCGGGATGGATTCAACCAACAGCCTCCTGAACGACATTCTACATGGCACTCCAACTGAAAATCGCTTTCAACATTGTAAGCCGGCTCTGTACATCTGAGTTGTACTCTACCGACCTGATCCTGCGGGCCAGAGGCAGCGTCACACGCACCAGAACACCAACCCCGAGCAGAGACTAGCCCCGCCCCATTCCATGGGTCTACCATCAATGCAAGGAAACAAGAAACGTCAAGCAGACACCCACCCCATGCCTTGCTGTGCATATACGCACCCTTTTTTTCCTCCTCCCATCATTATATGCGAAAATTTTTGCAGAGCCATCCCTCCGTCGGATAAGAAACAATGCCCTTCCCATCCACGCCTCTCTATTTGCGTACGTATTGGCAGCGTTGCCGCCCAAACTCTTTCATTTTTTTTTTTTTTTTGACAACGGACATCTATTGCGACTTCGGCTCGTTGGCGTAGTTGTGAAGGCTGAAAACGTTGATCGAGTCAGCCCTTGCATTCACGCCATCTTGTTTCCTCGCCAGGGGTCTATAGAGTGAGGGGTTCAAGGCAACGTACCTGATGTCATCACGATTCGTAGGATTCGGATTGACCAGCTCCTCCTTCTCCTCCACGCCATTGACATCCTCTCCATCGGCCGACCCCGAGGCACCATCCGCCAAAGCAGCGCGCTTGGCCAGGTTCACAGGGCCGCCGTTACCGACCACAGTGCCCGCTGGCGCGGCGGCCTCGGCCATCTTGCGCTTCTTGCCGCGCATCTGGGTGAGCAGCTCAAAGTAGCCGTCCGGAACGGGCGTCTTGTACTCGCCGCAGAAGACGCCGACCTCGAAATCGGTGACCTTGGTATCGGCGGGCGCGGCCTCCATGCAGGCGGCCTTGAGGTCGTCCAGGTCCTGGTAGATGACGTCGTCGGCGTTGATGTGGCGAGCAATGTCCTCGCGCGTCTTTTCGTAGGCAATGAGCTCGGCGGGGGTGGCGAGGTCGATACCGTACTGTCACTGGTTGTTAGAAGGCCCGGTTTCCAAGCGAGCTCAAGAGGACAGAAGGGGAACATACGATGTGAGGATGCTTAATAGGCGGCGCACAGCTGGCAAAGATGACCTTGCGAGCACCCGCATCGCGCGCCATGCTGACGATCTCGCGGCTCGTGTTGCCGCGGACGATGCTGTCGTCCACAAGGCACACGACGCGGCCCTGGAACTCGGACTCCATGGCGCTCAGCTTGCGGCGCACGCTCTTCTGGCGCGCCTTCTGGCCGGGCAGGATGAACGTCCGGTAGACGTAGCGGTTCTTGATGAAACCGTTGGAGAAGGGCTTGCCGAGGCGCTCCGAGACGACGGCGGCGGCCGTGTTGCTGGTCTCGGGGACCGGGATGATGACGTCGATCTCGCGGATGCCCTCCTCGCCCAGCACCTCGCGCAGCTTGTCGGCCAGCTTGGCGCCCATGTTCATACGGCTGCTGTTGACCGAGATGCCGTCCATGATCGTGTCAGGGCGCGCAAAGTAGACGTACTCAAAGATGTCGGGCGAGTAGGCCTGGGGCTCGACAACCTGCAGGAACTGCGGCTCGCCGCCCTTCTGGATGAAGACGGCCTGGCCCGGGAGGATGTCGCGGAAGTCACGGAAACCCAGCTGGCGGAGGGCGATGCTCTCCGAAGAGAGCATGTAATCGGTGCCGCCCTCGACGGTGGCAGACGGGCGGCTGCCCATGACGAGGGGGCGGATGCCGTGGGCATCGCGGAAGGCGAGGATGCCGAAGCCGGCGATCATGGCGGTGATGGCCCAGGCTCCCTGGCAGCGCTTGTATGTCTGGCGCAGGGCGCTGAAGATGTCCTCGACGTTGACGCGAGCCTTGCCCGTCTCGTTCAGGGCGCTGGCGAACACGTTCAGCATGAGCTCGCTGTCGGAGTCGGTGTTGACGTGGCGGTGCGCCTCCTTGTCAAGGTAGTCGCGCAGCTCGGGGGCGTTGATCAGGTTGCCATTGTGCGCGAAGCAGATGCCATAGGGCGAGTTGACGTAAAACGGCTGGCTCTCGGCGCTCTGCAGCATGGGAGTTCCATCCGTTAGCAAGCCCTTGGGGGTTGTTGTTCTCTCGCTCTCCAGGCATCCCCGCCAGGTTCAACATACCGAGCTCGTCCCCGCGGTCGGATACCGCAGGTGGGCAATGCCCATGTAACCAGGGAGGTCGGCGACGCGCCGACCGTCGTTGAAGACGCTGGAGGCCATGCCATTGCCCTTGCACTGGAATATCCTGCCGCCGGCGGCGCAAGTGGCGATGCCACAGGCATCCTGACCGCGGTGCTGCAGGTAGTAGAGGCTTTCGTGCAGGTCGGCTGCCGCCTCGGTACTCGTCGAGTCGGCGAGGATGAGACCAAGAATGCCGCACATGGTGACTGGCGCCGGTTCGTGGGGGGACCTTGTGTGGGGGGTTTATGCGGAAGGGATGGGCAGAAGATGCTGCAGCAGCAACAACAACAACAACACACACACAGCCAGCAGCGTTTTCGATATCCCCAGGTGAACCGAGAGTCGCTGGTCGGATGTGCTGACAAAGGCCGACAGACAGTGGAGAGGCAGCTTTGGTCCTCAATGGCCCATGGAACAGAATTCACAATGGAAATTCGGATAGGTGGGCCCGTGTGGGTTGCCGAAGTCGGGATGGACGGGCAGAGGGCGAGAGAGGTATTTGTTGATATTCTACAGTGCCGAAGAAGAGAGCCAGAGGAGAGAGGAAGATGAGACGAGGAGGCTCGCACCCGGGCAGAATGAATGGCTCACCGCCGCGGCAAAAGGGTCAGAGGGCAGGGGCGGTGATAGTAACAAGGACTGGCCGGTATACTTGAGCAGTCCATTTTTTTTTCTAAAGTTCGGGAGGCTAGCGCTTCGTGGTGCCGAAGTCCAGGCGAGGTCCAGCCTTTTCAGATATGGCGGGGAAAATTTTCTGGAGGGGCACGTTTCTGCGGGGCATTGATGGCGAAAAAAAAAAAAGAGCGACAGGGGGAGTCGCATGTGGTGGTGCCGAAGGAAATCAAGATCGTGCCGCCACCTTGGCGTGGGGTGTGTGCGACAAGGCCGAGGCGGCTGCTCATTGGTTGCCGACCCAACGGTTTTCCGGCGGCCAACACCACGGCTTGGCTCGGCTTGTGATGCTCGTGCAGGACGGAACATGGAACCGGGAAAAAGATGAAAGATATCAAGACGGGATTCTTGCTCCGTAGGCACACAATCAGGTGCATATTAAGTGCCTACATATACGGACATACTAGTACGTAGAATTCTAAGTAGAAACCTGGGCGATCAGATATGGGGGGCCGTCTCACGGGCCCACCTGGCTTCAAGACACACATGCGCAACTTGATAACCCTCCGGCTTCCTCTGAACATCGACGGGGCCGTTTTCTGATGACATAATGCATTATCAAGACGCATCCACCTAGCCACCCCAATGTAGAACCATCAAGACATTGCACGGGAATGGTTCAATTGCCGGAGGGACAACGCTGAGACATTCAACCTGCTCTACAACCTACCGTACCTCAGGTACCTACTACCTCCCAAATGGGGCAGTTCGATAGAGGAACGGTTACAACCGATAAACCCTCAACACACCCCCCCATTCGCCCTACAGAACCACCACTCACCCAGCCCAAGCTCTGATATGTAGGGCGCTCGCATCCTCGAATCTTGCCCGCATCCTCGGGTCTACTGTTCTTCCTCTGCCTTGTCCCAAGTGGTTACACGTTCCCTCTCCCAGAAGAAGCTATACCAACAGTCTCGGGTGACTACTTTGACAACTCATGCATGTAGGGTTGCGCCCTTCCACATGTGCCCTTTGTTCCTTTCTGGACCGTTTACGCCCTCCATAAGGTACCAGGATCCTTTTTCCATCTTCTTTACCATCACCCACCCGCACCCTTGGTGCACAGATTCGGGGCAGCCTCCCTCGACCATTACACCAACTCAGCCAACGCCTTGGCCTTGTTTTCCTCAACCGCCTTGACAAATGTCTCGTAGGGGGTCAGCGTGCCCAGGGCCCGGCGCATATGGGCATTAACAATTTGCAGGCCGTAGATATAGCTGGCATTGACCCAGCCGAATCTGTTTGTACCAAACACGGTCAGCATTGAATCTCATCATGAAAAAAAAAAAAGGTGAAACCCACCCCTCCTTTGCAACACCCTTGAAATCCAACCCCTGGTTGCCGTACTCCGCGTCGACACGATGCGGGTCAATCGGCCTCGTCACATCATACTTCTCCACCACCACGCCGTTAAAATCGACGAAGGCCTTGGTGATCATGAACAGCCACTTGTAGGCGAGCCGCTCGGCCTCATCCGTGAAGCTGTAGCGGTACAGGCCCGTCCAAGCCAGCATCTGCTGGGGCGCCCAACCGTAGGGGTAATCCCATTGGCGGTTGGGCCGCTCGAGGCCAACCTCGCCGCGGCTCTCCTTGGTGCCCGACAGCAAGCCGCCAAAGGCCTCGAAGCGCGGCAGCGCCTTGGTCACCATGGCGGCCGCTTGCTTGGGGCTGCTGACGCCCGCCCAGAGCGCCCAAAAGGTGGTGGCGCTCTCGTAGGTGCACTGCTCGCGCTTGACCGTGTCGTAGTCGAAGTACATGCCCTCGGCCTCGTTCCAGAGGTACTTGTCGATGGCCAGCTTGCGGCGCTTGGCGCGGCGGTCCCAGATGGCCGACGTCTCGATTTGGCCTGGCGTCATGTTTCCGATGCAGTACTCCGCTGGGATCTCCAGCTTGTCGCCAAACACGTTGCGAATGGTGCGCGCAATATCTGTCTCGTACTTGAAGAGCAGCGAGTTGAGGTCGATGGTGGCCAGGTTGGCGCACACACCCTCGAACCGATACGTCGTGTCGTGGCCCGACTCGCGCACCGCGCGGTCGTGCATAAAGTACTCATCCAGCTCGGGCTCCTTGATGCGGCCATGGTTGTATGCTTCGACAAACTGGTCAAACGTCACGCCGTGCTTCTTGACGTATGGCTCCAGGATGTGCACGAAGTGGCCCCGTTCCGTCTCCGGCGGGACACCAAGCCCCTCGGGCCGATACCGCGACAGGCCGGTAACCGGGTCAAGGCGCGGCTCCGCCACCCAGACGCTGTGGTACTCCTTGATGGCCGCCAGGATGGCGGTCCGCAAGAAGTCGACGGCTCCAGGCTCGTGCTTGATCTTGTCATAAACGCGGAGCGCCATATCCGTGAGGAAGGGGGGCTGGGATCGGCAGAGGTAGTAAGAGCGCGTGGCGTTGAGAATCTTGCCGTAGTGCTTGATGCAGAAGCAGAAGTTGAGAACCATGGACTTGGCGAGGTCGACCTTGTCGTGCACCAGCAGGCCCAGAGACTCCATGTAGCTGTCCCATCCGTACAGCTCGTTAAAGCGGCCCCCCGGAACCACGAACGGCCGACCCCGCAGCGTCTTCTTCCCCGTCTTGGGGTCCGTCACCTCCTCCATGTCCACGGCCAGCAGGCCCGGCTTGGCGTTCATGTCGCGCACCAGCTCAGGCGTAATCTTCTCGGGGAGCAGCTGCACGTCGAGCCGGATCTCGGGCCTCTCCTCGGCCAGTTTCTTGTAGTACTCATACTGTTCCGGCGCTCCCCTCGGGACGTAGATACGCGGCCGCGGGTCATCGGTCCAGTCCTTGGGGTCCCGGGCAGCCACCTCGATGCTCGACGCGTCGATCCGCCGCGTCAGCCCCTCCCAAAAGTGGTCCCGGATCATGCGCGACAGCCGGTTGACGGGGTTCTCGTTGAGCCTTGCCTCGTCGAGGATGATCTGCTTACGACCATACTCCTTGGCGAGCGACAGCTCCTGGAGGAGGTTGGAGAGCATGTAGGTGCCGCGGATGTCGAACCGGTTGTGGCCATTGGAGGCTGCCGTGCGCAGGGTGAGGACCTGGAAAGGAGCACGCGTTGTCAGCTCGGTCAAGTCGGGCAAAAGCGGCAGCGCAGAGAGGACCGTCTGCCCACCTTCGGCCCGTTATCCTCGATGGTGATCTGCATGTTGCCATCCGGGTCCTCCTGCATCAGGAGGCTCTGAAGCGTCGGCTCAACCTGGATGAGGAATCGGCGGTTGTGAGGGAGGGTTGTCTCATCTGGACGGACAGGTGGTTAGCGCCTCGCGATCTCCTGCCATCCTTTTTGGGTGTGCCCCCATACCGTGACTCCCCCGCCTATACGGCTCGTGCAAAACCATCCGTTCCATCTGCCTCAGCAGGCTGTTCTGGGAGTATGTGCGCGTCCGCGGGCCAGCGCGATTGTTCCTGTGCCGCTCCTCGGCGGTGTAGTAGGTCCGGGCATCGTCGTAGACGTTCAGGTGCTCGTCCGTGGACCCTCGCGGCTTGGGAGGGGCAGGACCACCACGCGGTTGCGGCGTGGGCCCCACGATATTGGCTTCGGGATGGAGAGGCATGGTGAAGAAGACGCAGCGAAACGGTGCCGAGGGTTGACGGGCCGGACAAGAGGCCAAAGTGCTCCGGGGAAGCAGGAAGCGACTACGCTCGGTCCTGAGCTACGGGAGGGACAATCAGGGATCGGATATTCAAGTCACGCTCTTATCCGTCGCAGGTTTCGTCGTTGTTCGTCTTCGACCGTCGGCCTCCGGTTGGTTTCGGCGCCCAAAAACAAAGGGCTCGGGTCGCAGTCTGCCGTCACGCTATGTATCGCCTGGGTGCGTCAGCTCAACGTTGCTTTCTCGGAGAGGTCGTGCCACTCTTTCAATGTCACACGAGCTAAGCTTGAGGGAGGAGCGCAGTTGGAGAGGTTGGACGAAGCTGCAAGGCGAGGTGAGGCGAGGAGAGCTGCCGTGGGATTGTTCAAATGGCGGCACAGCGGGGAGTGAGCAGGGGACAGAGGCCCGAGATGGGGATGCGATCACGCGGACCCAAAAAAACGAAACCGCTAACCTGGAAGGAGCAATGGGGGCTTGAAGACTTCGGGCTGGCGGAATGAAGCAATTGAAACCTGGCCGCCGCCGTCGTCGTGCTTTCCTCGGTTTGTTGCTGGTTTATCTCGCCTTGGGGTTGGGGAGCAGCGCGGCTTCCTTTGTAAGTGAAGGTTGGGTGGGAGGGGTGCGGCAGTCGCCGGCGGCTGGGTCACGTCGGTCTCTCCGTTTGCTTGCGCTGAGGGACAACCAAGACACGTCGAAATCGGTAATGCAACCCGGTGGCACGTCAAGCCGAATGTTGGATACTCGAAGGATCAAGATGAATTGGGATTCGGCTTCAGGGCTCGCTGGTGTTCCTTCGAGAGAAAGAATGCTATCAAGAGAGCCGCTTGGGTTCAGGGCAAGCTTTCTGGCAGCTATGAGCGGAATCATGTGGGGTTTTCTAGCTGGGTGGCAACTGATGTACCGCAACCCTTCGTTTATTTTCCCCCATCGTTGCCAACGCTATCTTGACGGCGTCCATCCCTACCCCCCTTGGGCACTTATCAGGGGTCGTCGTTGTCATCACTTGCACACCGTGGCTTCGGTTTCAGGTGGCCGGTCAGCTTACCAGCTAGCTCTCGAAGTCTTGACTCTCCACGAATGGCATATCCACGTTCTAGTACAGCATGGGTTGGCCCGCAATCTGAGCGGCGGGTTGCTGCCCGGGCTTCATCCCGTCCCTACCCCCCCCCCCCCCCCCCCTTCTCCCCCTCCCCTCCCCCCAGACCTTGCCCGATCACGGTGAATACTATACAACCTGATGGCAGGGGAGACGGGACGAAGGCCCACTATGACAGCACCCCGTTTCCGATCTCCAGTCTGCAGTCTCCAGGTTAATCCTCGCTGTCCATGAGAGGGGTTGCCTTGCTTGAGCCTGAACGACGGAGTCCGGGTTGGGCCTCGGGTCACGAGAATTGATTCCCGTGTCTCATGGAAGAAGTAAGTCCCTCCCGATCGTCGAGGTTTTGGTGCCCGTTTTCAGGAGCCGACATGGCTATCGCATCATCCCGATCGCCGAGATGCTTTGATACTCTCCAACATGGTTGCCACCCATGTTTCTTGTGGGGGAGCAGATCGCAGACTGCGTACTGCGTAGTGTACATAGCGTGTTTGCCCAACCACAACAAATCTCTCTATCCATACGCTCGCTCCTCCAACCCTCGCTTCCTCACTGACACCACCCTGTGACAAGCACAAACGTTCCCCCCACTGCGACCACATCCACACCAAACAGCCCAACGCAAACATCGGTAGCAACCTCGCCGGCAGTCGGTGAGCAACTTTCCAGCGGAGCGGCTTCCCGCAGCACCGGATTGCGGCCTCACCTCCCCACGCCGCGTTTCTTTTGCGGTTCACATGACCAGTGTTTCAATCACGAATCGCGAGCCCTGGGGTCGCACAGGAGACGTCGGACTTGGCGCCCTGCGGATACCGCATCCGGCAATCTCCAAACAGACCTAAAGACGAGGGCGTGGGGGTTCCGACGAGGCTGTCGATCTCCCTGGAGAGGGGAGACGGGAGCCAGGGACCAGGCGTCTAGACCACTCGCCATCTTGACACAAGCACCAATCTATACAAAAAGAGAGGCAATATACTTGCAGACTATGCCTAAAAGAAGAAAACATCCAACACCGAGCGCGTAGCCAGCAATAAAGCATCCACTAATACCGTGAACAACAATCGGATTTTACATTATTCGTGATGGCGTCTCGGCTTGAAACTACGACTTCCAACACCAGCAGCGTTCACGGATTTCCCGCAAAGTACGGACCCATGCAACTAACAGGACAAATGTCTCACCCTCTTCTGCGTAACTGCTGCATCCCCCGAGGAACCTTGTTTCGTTGGTCTGGTTGGAGTCTGATTCTGGTCTCCATAGCAGCTTGGAGCGTCTTGACTCAAGTCAGCTGCCGGGTCTTCAAAACAAAACAAAACCACTCCACCGCCTTCGCTCAGCAACTCGGATCCTCAGGGCCTTGCCTTCCCACACATGTGTGTCTGCGCGGACAAGAAGAAAACGAGAAATGACAGTTGGTATCTAACATGAACGTTTTACTCTTGTCCTTGACCGCAAAAGCCCAAAAATGCAGCAATGATGTCCCGTCCCGCCCGCTTCGATACAGAAAAGTTACTCAGCAACGCTGTCATGGCTCGTGACCAACCCGCTCTAGTAAGGTATCCCAATCACCAAAGAAGCAGCAAAAGGAAGCGTGCTCCGTAACAAGACAAAAAAAAAAAAAAAAAAAAAACAATGGGAGAAAACAGACAAGAAAAGGTGCCTACTAATCGTCCTCCTCTTCGAGCTCGCTCGGATGCTCCCACTTGATGGGATGTACCAGCAGACTCCTCAAGCACATACGCCCCGTGCTCCCGGGCATCTCCTCCTCCTCCCTCCCGCCGCGGAGCGTCCCTTCGCCCGCCTTACCGCCGTTAGGGCCGCGGCCGTCCCACTCCGCATACCCCAACCAGCGCCGCCACAGCAGGCCGGAAAACTCACTATGGTAGTACCAGCTTGTGCCTTTGTGGTTGTGCTCATTCCTAGAATTGAAGACGCTCCCTCGGCCGCTCGTCGTGTGGTCGCGCCCGCCGTTGAACGTCTTCTCAACGACCGCCAGGTCCCAATCGCGGTCGATCGAGACGGGGTGGGGCGCGAAGACGGCTTTGAGCCCCCGGTGGAGCGCGACCGTGGCAGGGAACATTTCCGTGAAGGCCGTGTGATGCAGCCGCCAGACCTCTTCGTGCATGGCCATGAGCATGCGGCGGCTGAAGCGGCCGGCTGTGATGATGGAGCACCGCCGCGGTGGTTTGGGGAGGCTCGTGTCGTAGCCCGCCATGTCCGACTCAAAGAACCACCCCGAGCCTTCCGGGTCGAACAGAGGGTTGAACGTGATCAGGTCGGCGTCCTCGCCGACGCCGCAAGAGGTGTCGTTGGCGCCGCCGGCGCACGACGGGGGCATGAAGCTCTGTCCTTCCTGCTCGAGCAGCAGCGGTTCGCGCCCGGCAAAGTTCTGCGGGCCAAGCACGAACGGCCGCCCGCTCGCCCGTACGTCGCGCTCCACCACCGCCGTGAAGTTATCCCAGTCGCCGTGCAGCTGTGGTATGTAGTACTTTGAGGAGCGCTCCCACAGGCCGACGCGCGACTGATTGCGGGCCCACCGCCCGAGACGGTCGAACAGCTCGTAATAGTTGCCCACGAAGCGCATGTCCATCTCCCAGTTCCAGAAAAAGTCATACTCTGGGTGGTTGAACGCAAAGTACTGCAGAGCGAAGTGGGCGCTGCGGTACACGCCGTAGATGTCCTTTCTGGCCGGGTTCGAAAAGACGCGCTTAAAGCCTCCCGGATACACCACGCGCATTTGCTCCTCGGACCAGACCGTGCAGAGGCCATGGAACTCGGGCGGTATGTTCTCATCGAGGATCCGCTGGACCGTCCGCGGGTCGGCCAAGATGGGCTCTGAGTCGTCCCGCACATGCAGGAGGAAATGCACATCATACTCTGCGCCGGACCGCAGCGCCAGCTCCGAGATCAGAGCCCGAAGGTTGAGGATCAGGTGAGCCGACCATGGAAAGCCCGTGTAGGCCCGAACCACGACGGCGGTCCGCGGCATCTTCTTTTTCGTCTCAGGGGCACTTTCTTCACGAGGCTGCACAACCGTCTTGGTCTTCATTGCCGGGAACAGGCCTGTCGGCGCAGCCACCTCCACAAACCGCTGCTTATTGGCCTCGTAGCAGCGGTTCTGCACCTCGCCCCAATCGATCCCAGCGTAGTTGATCTTGCCTGTCCGCTCCCAGACGACCTCGCTGCCCGCAGACTCGGTGTCCATGCCCACCTCGAGACCTCCCTCGTCGAAGCTGTAGCCAAGCCCGTAGGGCCCGTACCGGCCGAACCTGTCGAAACAGACGTCGTCCCGCAAGCCCAGAACCTTGTGCGAACCCATGAAGGGGTTGGGTTGGCCCTGGGGGATGCCATTGTATGCGTAGATATCCGGGATGGGGATCGTCTTGTTCGCGTCGAGGTAGCACGGCGAGACGGGGTAATACTCGGCGGCGTAGTCGGAAGATTCGTAGTCGGGGTGGACTATGAATGGCGTCGGCGTCGGCAAGCCCGTGTAGTGTAGCGTGGTCGGGAAGGGATATGTCGCGTTCGGCGGCAGCGGAAATTCGGGCTTATGGTCCTTGGCGGGCACCAGCGCCTTGAGCCCGACAAAGTAGCCATCAAGGCTGTAAGGTCAGCACCGACGCAACAATCCCCAAACAACGACCCGAGCGCGCCGTGGGCTTGAGGGGAAGGGATGGCGTAGTACTCACTGTCTGAATCCGAGCCAGCTCGGCAAGTCTATCCTCCACGGATGCGGATGGGATTCCTGTTCCGGCTCGGGGGCCACGACCACCTTGTCTGGCGGGATGGAGCCGGCGTCTTCTCCCCCATGCTGCTTGGTCAACTCGAGCAGCCTCGCCCTTCGTAGTGTGTCTCCTCGGGAGGTAGTGGTCAGGCTAAGGCATAGCAGCGCGACGATAACAATGCCCCAAAAGATGACGCGGCGGTATAGGCAATGGCTCAGCAGGGTTCGTATCCGGAACTTTGTGTTCTGGTGGGCCTTGACGGCAAACGGCAGCAGATATGTGTCTTTGCCGGCAAAAAGACTAGCTAACGAAGAGCGCTCCATCGCCATGCAATGGGGCGCCCTGAGTTTCTACGCCTCTGGAGACTCAGGAACGCATGCGTGGGAGGAGGGGGGGTCTCAAGAGGGGGACGAGGTTGAAGGTTTTCGGCAACCAAGGCCCCTTGTCAATGGCGGAGTGGGAACGATATAAGCTCAACCCAGAACCTGGAAGGCAACCCGGAAGCTAGATGCCGGGCCCCGGCCGCTCAGGGGGTGGTGTCCACAGTGGAACACATCAACAAGAAATAAAAAAGGACCTTGAAGGAACGGCCTGAGACGGGTGAGGCGGCACGGAAAGTGGACGTGGAGGCGGACGTGAGAAAGTATGACGTGACAAACCTTCACTGTGAACCGCACCTACCTACCGTTGTATGTATTATATGAGGACCTGCGTACGTGTGGACTGTGGAGGTGACGTTTCGAGAATGCGCCATTGCCGGATCAATTGATTGGCATGACATGTTGACCGCCCTGGGACACAACCTCGCGAGGCTCCAGCCGGCAGACCCCATGCTGGGCTAATGCAGCCTACCCGCCAAGGCATCGCGTGTCGGCGGGGGAGCCTTCCACCTCCCCTCGAAAGCAGCCAGGCTCCCTGAGACGATCGGGCCTGCTGGAGAACAGAGGCCAATTGCCGCCGATGAAGGGAGAATCATTCGGCGTCCAACTGCCCCTCGTCTGCCCCTCGTCTGCTGCATCGGCGCGCTGCCGACGGGCCCCGCGGGGTTTGCTTCTCGCTGCGACGTTGGTTCGTCAGCCTGAGACGCGGGCTCGTTCGTGTCCAAGAGTTCCAGAACCACAAGATCCACGCGTTCGCGCGGCGCGTGGCGCAGTCCCGGCTGAGCCCCGAAGCAGGCCCAGCCCGGTCCAGAGCAAGGCCGCTGCGATGGCGGGAAAATCCGAGGTCTTTTTTTCTTCCTTGTTCTGCTGTCCTGAGTTATCGCTAGCGCCTGCTCGGCGTGTGTGCCACCCTGACGGGCAGCTTTGCTGGTTGGTGGGTTGTTAAAAGGTTCTTGAAAGCTAACCTGTGAACAGTCGGCGAAGCCAGCGTTGTTTGCCCGTGCAGCACGGTTTGCGACGTAACTAACGTTAGCCTGACGGAGGATGCTGTGGCACCCACCAACCCCACACGCAGCCCGTCAAGGGTCGCAGCATCTATAGTAGCACCTGGTGGGTCGACGGTTTGTCCTGTCTGGCCAGTGAGAGCAAACCGCCGCCAAACCTCATCCTTTCTGTTGGCTCTGGGCATCACTTCAGCCTCACCGTTTGTTGGGTTCCGATTCCTGGAATTGGTTAACGCGAAAGCGACTGAAGAAGAGGGAAGACTTGACACTATCGTTGACGCTAGTGATGCCAATTCGCTTGAGGGGATCAGCCACCGTCTTGGCGGCGAGAGAGCACAGGAGGCTTGCCAATCGAGATGGAGAGATGTGAGATGCATTGGCGCCAGCAACACGTGCGGAAGCCCGCTGTGAGCTACCTACGGCGGTGCTGTGCAAAGTGCGCTGGAGCTCCTCATAATGGCACAGGGTATTTTGGGATAGCTGCAGCAAACCGGAGTCCGTATGTTACGTATGTACGCACACAAGATTCGCGCCGGGACAAAGACCTATCCGAAGGGCCGTAAGAATGACAGCCTTGTGGTGTATGTCAGATACCTCGCAACCGCCCTGGGGAGCAAGGCGCATATAAATCTGGGACCAGAGTAGCGATGCTACGACGGGAGAGACATAACGTTGCATGTATATACCAACGCCAAACAAGCCCAACCCCAGCCCTACATACTCCGGCGCCGGTCGAGTATATCGGGTGATAGCCACAGAAGCCTCTCGAGCGGGTTTCTTTCTTCGACAGGCTGTCGGGCGGAGTCGTGCCCAAACCTCAATAGAAAGGTATTTGCGGCGACGAATTGGCGAGCGGCGTAGCCGTGTCGAGTCTCCCCTCAATACCGCTGGACCCAAAGCCCAAGCCCAAGCCCAGGTGCGTTTGGTGAAAGCAGGCCAGCGTCTATCCTCGTCCGTCTCGAGCCGCCCCGACGCTTCGCAGTGATACGTTGAACTCGCGTCCCGTACTAGGCTCGAGAACCGTGCTGCTGCTGCCTTTCCAAAGCTCCCTTTCATCCCACGTTGGCTCACAATGATGCCGGATAAGAGGATGTTGGCGTCGGATGGCCAATAACAGCTACCATAACAACCATAAACGCTGCCAGGGCCGCAGGTTGGTGTAGATTGGGGATCAAACGAGCAGTCCTCGTGTTGTCAGCCTCTCCGCAATACTTCATCATCAATGGGGCCTCTCAAACAGAACTTTCCCCCTTTCTTGCGAACGAGTTCCGTGAGTCATTACTGGGTGCGTCGACTTTCTCTGCCATCACGCTACGACTGCTCGTCGTCGCCGGGCGGTCCCTATACTCTAAGTGACTCGGGTTAGGGTTGACCAGCAGCATCCATGACGTCATCGCTTGAAGCAAATCGCGGCGCAAAGAGGGCCCAAGAGGCCGTGGAGAAGTCGATGAGTAGCGCATCAGTCGCTTTCATGGAAATCTCTGTCGCTGGCACATTCCAATATATTAACTACACGGTTGTCTGCGGTTCGAAAGCGCTGTTGAGGGTTGTAGGTTGTGTGTTGGGCGTTTGCAAGCCAGTCTGCGAGGCGCCTGTAGTTCCCAATTCGGCAGGTGACAAACCTACACCCCCCAATGTTCGGTGTCAGACGGGGCTTCTCGGATCTCTGTCGTCAAAGGAAGGGCGTTCAAAGAGATGGGACTCGGACGAGGTGAATCATGAAAAGGATGGTACACCTGAGTTTATTTGGAACACCAGCCGCATCTGTTACCGACCCTCCGGTTTCAATAGATTTGATGCGAGATACGTGCCGCCACTGGGCAGCCAGCAATGCGCAGCGCGCACACCACCATCGCAGTCGTTCGCCCTCTCTTCGCCACGCCGCGGCTTCTCCTCGATATGGTCTGTTGAAGCAGCCAGGTACCTTCAGGTTGCCACGCACCGTCCTGCCTATATCCCGACGAGCCATCGAAACGGTGTGGATGACAACATTCAGAAGGACGACAAATAGGGTTAGCTTTGGGATTTTGGACTAGCAGATCCCAACATGGTTTTCCCAAAACCAACAGGGTGGTACGATGAGCAGCAAGATTTCCAACGAACCGTCGGGTGGGCAGCTCTCTTGAAAGCTTCTGGACTGGGTTGGTTTTTGACTGACAGACCAGCAGGTATGTTTCTCTGTTAGGGTATGTCCTGTGTACACACCGCCACAGTATATGCGTACTGCGAACCCATGTACAGAGTCCGGTGGTGAGACCAGACCTCAACCAGTTCCATGCATGTCATCGGCGCGGAGCCGGACGTCCGCACACCGTCCTCCGGCTCGCTACGGACGGTTCCACACGTCAACCTCGGGAATAAAGACGAGGCGCGAGCCGGGTCACAAGTTGCTCTCACGGTGTTAGCGCGGCGACGAGAAGGGCGATAGCTCCGGCAATCGGCAGGGCCACAGTGGGAAGCTGATGCGCAATCCCGATGCCAGCGTCAAGCCGTCGTGCTTTGAAGGCTGTGGGTCGGCCCATCAAACCAGCCTGCGGGGCGTATCGGACCACCGGGGAACCGGCAGCCAAGCGTCTGGGCATGGACGGTTTAGGAAGCTCTGTGTGGCTTGCCACGCTTCTGGTTGGCTCCCCCAGGATAAGGGTGTCATCCCCAGCATCCAGCCGTTGTTGTGCTTGACTAGCGTTCTGGCACTGGAAGTTCCCGAGGCGGCAGAGGCGCCGGGAGAGCTTCGCCAAAAGCGCCCTAGAGCGACGACTCCGGCAGTTGGCCGGCATCCATGGTCAGCAGCAGCATACGTAGGTACCTTCGATACGGTGGCACACGCCAGCGACCCCCGAGCAGAAACAGAGCAACGCCAGACAGCGCCGTGGGGATTACCAAGAACAAAGCATGATTGTGGCGGTCGGGCCGCCTTCATCCAGCATTTCGCAACCTCCGACCATCGTGAGGGACCCTCGGTGTCGGTGGGGGGCAAGAGGATCGTCCAGAGCGGATCCCTGCCGGCCCATATCTCTTGGCGCCCTTGATCCGTCTTGGAAGGTCGCAAACCTCCCAACGTCCACCACTTTCCAGAGGAGGACATTGCTCCCTTGGTGCGTGGTCCATGGAGCCGGAGGCAAAACGATGGCGCCGCTTTCCGAGGCCTTTGCTCGCGTCTCGAAGGCCCCTGATTGCTCAGTGACGATCCCTACTGTATCCTCGAAGGGTAGCTCGGGGCTTGCGGAGGGGACAGAAAAGCGGGCAATCTCTTGCCGTCTTCCCAATGGCAGGTTACAGCGGCCACACGCACATGCAGGGAGTGCTCGCCGACAGCATGACGACAGACAGAGAGTGCAACATGAGTGGGAGAATTCCGGCTGGAGGTATATTAGTTGGCCGCGCCGCGGTTGCGACTCTCGTCTCTCCGAGCTTGAGAGTCCCTCCCGCCCGTCTATCCTGCTCCTCTCGGCCCCCCTTCGACTGTTTCGGTAGCCAGAGCCCGGCTTGACTACCAAACACAAGACCTTCATCATGGCGTCTGAACCGACCAACAACGCCCCTCCTGCCGACGAGGTGCAGGCCGCGGCCCAGGATAAGGACATCGCCCTCGCTCCTGCGGCCTCGGCCAACGGCGACGAGAAGGTTGGGATCACCGCCGACGGCGAGGCCCCTACCGAGGAGGAGCTCCAGACGCTTCGCCGCGTTCCGGACAAGATCAACTGGAACATTTACACCATTGCCTTTATCGAGCTGTGCGAGCGCTTCTCGTACTACGGAACGACGGCCGTCTTCACCAACTTCATCCAGCAGCCGAAGCCCGAGTACTCGTCGACCGGTGCCAGCTATGACATCAACAACGGCCAGGCCGGTGCCCTCGGCCTCGGTCAGCGCACCTCGTTCGCGCTGACCACCTTCAACTCGTTCTGGCAGTATACGATGCCCCTCTTTGGTGCCTACATCGCCGACAGCTACCTCGGCCGCTTCCGCACCATTGGCGGCGCCCTCATGATCGACATCCTCGGCCACATCATCCTCATCATCGCGGCCCTGCCGCCCGTCATCCTCAACCCCAACGGCTCCCTTGCTGCCTTCGCCCTCGGTATCATCCTGATGGGCGTTGGCACCGGCGGCTTCAAGCCCAACGTCAACCCTCTGATTGTTGAGCAGCTCGACCTGGAAAGGATGGTGGTCAAGACGCTGCCGACGGGTGAGCGCGTCATCGTCGATCCTGCGGCCACGGCGTCGCGCGTGTATCACTACTTCTACCTCTTCATCAACATCGGCGCCCTCCTGGGTCAGCTGTCCATGGTCTACTGCGAGCACTACGTCGGCTTCTGGCTGTCGTTCACCCTCCCGACCATCATGCTGTCGCTCTGCCCGCTCGTCATGCTCTGGGGCCGCCGCCGCTACAAGCGCGTGCCTCCCCAGGGCTCCGTGCTCGGCCGCGCCAGCAAGCTCTTCCTGCTCGCCAACAAGGGCCGCTGGTCCATCAACCCCGTCGCCACCTGGAAGAACCTGCACGACGGCACCTTCTGGGACAGCGTCAAGCCGTCCAAGTTCACCGACGAGACGAGGCCCAAGTGGATGGACTTCAACGACGCGTGGGTGGATGAGGTCCGCCGTGGCTTCAACGCTTGCGCCGTGTTCCTCTGGTATCCCCTCTTTTGGCTGTGCTACAACCAGAGTAAGTTTCCGTTGAGAAAAAAAAAAAAAACAAAAAGAAACAGCCCCAAGAAGGATGTGCTAACCCGCCCTTTTTCCCAGTCAACAACAACCTCATCTCGCAGGCTGCTACCATGAAGGTCGGCGGCGTGCCCAACGATGTGCTGACCAACCTCAACCCCTTCGCACTCATCATCATGATCCCGCTGCTCGACACCGTCATCTACCCAACCCTGCGCAAGCTCCGCATCAACCCGACGCCTCTCAAGCGCATCGCCATCGGCTACTACGTCGCCGCCGCCGCCATGATCTGGGCCTGCGTCATCCAGTACTACATCTACAAGACCAACGAGTGCGGCCACTACGCCAACGGCGTCTTGGCCGACGGCACCAAGGTCGACTGCGCGCCCTCTCCCATCAGCATGTGGGCCCAGTCCGGCTCGTACATCCTCATCGCCTTCTCCGAGATCATGGCCTCCATCACCTCGCTCGAGTACGCCCACTCCAAGGCCCCCGCCAACATGCGCTCCATGGTGCAGTCGGTCGCGCTCTTTATGAACGCCATCTCGTCCGCCATTGGTTTCGCGCTCGTCTCCCTCGCCGACGACCCGCTGCTCGTCTGGAACTATGGCGTGATCGCCGTCCTGGCGGTGATCGGTGGCACCATGTTCTGGCTCCAGTTCCGCCACCTCGACAAGGAGGAGGATCGCCTCAACATGCTTCCCAAGGGCGAGGTCGGCAACGTTGTTGCTACCGCGCAGTGGAACGAGGGCGACAAGGACGAGTCCAAGGCCTAAAGGAGGAAGGAGGGGTTGCCTCGGTGCGCGGGAGAGAGAGAGAGAGTGTGTGTGTGTGTGTGCCCGGGCCAAGGGTCCGGGTTACTTTAGTTTCCCTACTGGTAATGAGTGACTGCAGGGGATCATGATAAGTGATGCCGCAGTGGGATATATATGATGGATACCTGGCTGGTCTGGTTTATGTTTAGTTTCTGGGTGGACTGGGGAGCGAGGATGTTGCTTTCGCCTAGCCTTGATACCACAGCTCGTTTCAGCAAGTCATACGAAGAGATCCCAATTGACTGGGGGTTTCTCCACGCTATCTATCTCTCATTCTCATGTTGAGATCCATCGTGATTGTGTCAGGCCAACGTTACCGGCCAGGCTTGCAAAAGGCCTCCCCCTCCCCACCCTCCGTCAGTTCACGTGCTTGGTGCTGGAATGGATTGTTCGAAAAACGCCGCAAACACAATCAGCGAACAAGACAGGAGCGGCGAGATAAGCGGTATGAGAGTGGTACCAAATGGACGTGGGGTTGAGTTGAGATTACCAGCCGCCAGTTGTTTGGATACTGTTGAGAACACACCGGGTGTGACGAATTACGGACCGCCGGCTTCGAGCGTGACACGGCAATCCCAACGCACCTTTCGATACACCATTGTTCGCTGCCTCTGCGTCGATTTCACAATTATCCGTCTCGCACCGAGTACCTTTGTCTCGTACGTAAAAAAAGGAGACAGGAAGCCAGCAAGGAAAAACACCACACACTCCTTGGTCGAAGATTACTCTTCCTCGCAGAATTCTGTGGCATTCGACAACGGGAAAAAGGTAGAGAAACGATGCGAGAAGAAGGATTCATGAGAAAACCCCCGCGATCAAGGTGTCAGTCCAGGGGCGAAAGGACGCCCAGCCACAAGGAAAAAAAAGAGATGATGAGAACCAAATCATAGTCCTGGGAGTGGAAGATAAAGAAAAAAAACACAGAACTCAAGACTCCCGTCGAACCCGGCATCATCCAGAGAAAATACGCCAACCTGCCCATCAAACTGAAATCTCGCCCCTCCCTCTCTCCTTCGTAACGCAAAGGTATCACAATGACTCCCTGCTCCTGTGCCCCAAACAAACCATACCCAACCGCGCCTCTGATATCCTTCCTGCGTATGTGTGCGTCTCCCACTCGGTCCACAAAGATCTGGGTATCCTGCAGTTAGGGTAGTTCTCTTTCTTTCACTCACACACACTCTCTCCTCCCCGCCTTCACACTCTTCTTCGGTTCACCCCATCTCAAACCAAACAACAAGAAAAAAAAAAAAACGAGTTCCCATGGGAGCCTCCGAAAAACAAAACTCTCGCCCACTCCATCATCCATACCCTTTCTTTCTTACGCCTACCACCCAAGCCAGCGCCACCCTACCTTAGATGGGACTGGTCGGGAAACTCCTCGCGGCGGCGGCGGCAACAGCGGCGCCCAAATCCCCGCTCCCCGTCCTCCTCAGCGCGTCCCTCATCGTCTCCACCACCACCTCGCCGTCCACCGTCTGCGTCCCGCCGCCGCCGCCGCCCAGCTGCATCCCCCCGACCAGGCTCGCCGGACTCCCCAGCGGCGGTGGGATGACCCTCAGCCCGGCCGGGCTCACTCCCCGCGCGGCGGCCAGGTGCGGCGACGAGGACGAGGCGTACGAGGCCGCGTCGCCGCGAACCGAGCGCGGCGGGCTTCGTGGCGGGCTGACGCTCCCGGCGCCGCCGTGGGGGGAAGAAATGGGGGAGCGGATCGGGCTGGGCGAGCGCTGGCGCGTGGTCGAGCCGAAGGTCAGCCCCGCGAGGAACATGCTGTCGCGCGGGCTGCCCATGGCGGCGGCTTGGTGTTGCTGCTGCTGCTGCTCTGCCTGGACGACGTCGGCAAAGGAGATGAAGCTCAGCCGGCGGACGTCGGTCGTGTCGAAGCTGCCGTAGTTGGAGGCCGTGTCGGTGGCGGGGACGGCGGTGGCGCGCTGGGCGGTGAAGGTGGCGAGCTCGTCGGCCCAGGAGGGCTCGTGCGAGTTGGTGAGGGCGGCGGCGGCGACGAGGGAGGCGGGCTGGTGGGAGACGTGGGTGATGATCTCGACGTTGTCCGGGTCGAGGTGGTCGTCGGTGATGGCTTCCGAGGAAGCGTCCAGGACCGGAGGGATGTAGTTCTCGGTTTGGATGTGGGCGGGGATGGCGGGGGAGGTCGGCAGGAGGGACTCTTGGACGTCGCGTTCAAAGATTTGGCTGCCGGCGGGCGAGGCGAGGCGAGGCGACGAGGCGAGGTTGGTACGGCCCGGCGACGAGGGGGGCATGTAGGGATGGTCGGTTCGGATGGGAGCCGCGGGGGCCTTCCTCTGCTGGGCTGGCGCGGCGGACTTGACCGACGTCTTCTCGGCCGGCTCCTCCTTCTTCTTGCCGAAGCCGAACAGGCTGCGTCGCTTTTTCTTCTCGTCGGCCGTCTCGAGGGCGAGCGGGTCGGCCAGCGCAGGGCTGCTGTGCGCAGGCGCGGTCGCTGCGAAGCTCATGTTTGTCCGGAAGCGAGCAGAAGCCTGCAACGAAAATGCGACTGGTCGTCTCGGTGATCGAGAGATCGCGGGGGATGCTGTACGCCAAAGGTCGCGGGCGAGGCTTGCTTAGGTATCTGTTGTTCTGGTTCGTCTGATGTCTGTTGAGACCGGTATTTGATCAATCAGCAATGGTGATCCCTGAGGGGAGATATGTTCTAGGGGTGCTGGTAGTTGTGCGGCTTTTGCAACCCCCCTGGATCAAGAAAGCCAGCACGGGGGACGGAAGCCGGGGCGAAAGAGAAGTCGGCGAGGACAGAGGCGACGACGGAGAAGACGGCGTGTGACCCCTGAGACCACGTCCCGATTCGCCGCAACGATATCACTTTGCAAAAGCGGCCCGGCGTCTGGACCAACAGGATGGGAGCCTTCTTACCTTGCTCTCCAGACACCAGCGAAGCCGGTGCGGCAGTTTCGTGCGATGCGGGGTATGGCTGACAAGCAAAGAACGAACAAGCGCAAGGCCGAGGGGGGGGGGGGGGGGGGGGGGGGACGGAGTGAGACGGAGACAGTGTGTTGTAGCGATGCTCAATCAAAGCGTGGTGGTTGACGGTTGTGAGGCCTCAGGAGGGTGTTGACGGAGGCCGCAGATGCGCGCAGATGTGACGGAGCGCACTAACGTTACGGCTGTTTTTTTTTCGCTTTGACCGTTCCTGGATTGGTTCGAGATTCTTCTGCAGGTGTTGTCGCCGGCACACGCTGAGCTCGTCGGCGCTGGCGCAGAATGGGAGGGGGGAGAGGGAGGGGAAGGGGGGGGGGGGGGGTGGTTTACACAACGGAGGTACAGCAGGGAAGAGGCGCAGCGCAGAAAACAGCAACAAAAAGAGTCACACAACCCCAGCTCACGAGATATCAGAGGCGCGTGTTGACGGGACTCAAAGAGGGGAGAAAAATTTCAGCATGGATTATGCGCCTGTTGGCTTTTGTTCCTCGTCGGCGAGGGAGTGAGGTGACTTGTGACGAGTCCGGTGACCTCCGAGCGCGGATCGCAAGGAACAGGGAATGACGCTGCCGGCGACTGCGTCAGGCTAAAAGCGAGGGGCGCCAGGCGCTGCTCCCGCGGCGCGACGTAATGCGGCCAGCGCCAAGACCACAAATGCCGCTGAAAAGCATGGGTTTTCGGCATCCGTGGACGCTGGACCTACAGTACGTACCTGCACCATACAGTAATTACTGCACAACTAACCAGCTGCCACTTCCGGTCGGCCGCCCCTGACGTCTCACCGAGCCTGCTGCAACCTGCTCAGGACACCCGAACCGGCGCCTTGGAATGAACCCTTGAATCCTCACATCGTCCAGTCCTTCTTCACCACCTGCCGACCTACTCAGTACACTACACAGTAGTGTGTACGTAGTATGTACACAGCACCCTCGACATGTTTGCTGAGGTGTTCATCACGGGGCTGAGGAACAAAATGAGAAAAGAAAAAAAAGGGGGGGGAGGGGGGTGGTTCAACCGGGTTGGCTGAACCAAATGACAAGCAGCATAAACCAAATGCGTGCAACCCCTGACTGCGCCCCCGTCACCGACCGACCAAGAGGGGGATGGATGCTTTGCATCTTGATTCCCCGCTGTTGCCCGCATTGATGACAGCCCAGCAGAGGCCGGATCCTGCGCGGGGGCTCGAGCTGTCGTGCATGTCATGTCCAAGCCGGTGGTGAGATGTCCCTCATGACCCGCCCCGGCACACGAACCGTCAAAGCTTGCGCGTTGCGCACCAGAGAACGAACAGCGTTGCATGTACGACCAGTGTGGGGGATCACCGACTGACGAGCGGCGTGATGGGAAAAAAAAAATAAAACAATAGCATCGGCCTGAAACACGGTCCTCAGCGAAAGGCCGATCGGACGGCAGCAGCATGGCACAGCTGTCGTTCCCGCTCCCGCGTGACCAGCGAGCTCATTTGGGCCAAGGCATCATCGGCTTGGAACTCGGTTCTGCCTGTCATTCCCTCGTCGCTTACATACGGCTCCCTAGCCGACAGGAAACAGGCTCAAGCTCTCCAAGGGGCAAGGGACCATGGGACCATGGGTCAGGTAGTCTCTTTGCCGGAGGAGCGACTTCGTGCGAGCAATGCAAAAGAGCCCGCCGAGTCAGCCTGAAAATGCCGTAGGAAGAGGCTCCGAGGTCGAGGAACGATGCGCAGGCGGAGAAGGTTCTTGGAAGGGAGAAGCAGCTAGAGAGATTGAACGCCCGTTTAGAAACCGCCAGGCCCGCCGGCTCAATCAGGTAGGTAGCTTGCCCATTCCGCCGACGCAACCGGCCGAAAGCATGCCGATCAATCCGGATCGGACCCGGGAAACCACGGCGCCAGGTGGGGCCTGGTTCGGGCCGCCCATGATTGGCCACGCCCCAGCCAGGTCGGAATGCTCACGTGACACCTGACAACGGCCCGCCGGGCGGATGCCGGGAGAGGAAAAAGTTAACGTGAACCACCGCCGCGATCCCACACGTCGTTGTCGTCGAGCTGGATCGAGAGGGTGGACGGCGCCAAACACGGCCATCAGCCTTGAAGAAAGCCCACCCCATTTGTCATTGCGATTGCGGGCAACTCATCCATTCTTTCTGGAATTCCACAGGGCGCCCCTCTTCCCCTCTTCCCCTCCGTCAGGAAAAAAACAAAAAAATCTCTTTGCGGCCGGACAACCCCTCCCGTTTCCCTACCGTTGCATACCACGACAACAAATCCGCCATGGAGACCCTATTCACACGGCCGGTGGCATCTTGCTGCCGGCGCCTTGCGTCTTCGGCCACCCGCACACCCAGGCCGGCCGTGGTCCTCCCGCAACCGCCGGCTCGCGGAAAGGCCACGGCCGCCCGGGCACGACGATCCCTCAACATCCCGCCGCACCCGTCCTTCCTCAACTCCAGCAAGACCGCCGACGGTTCCAGCCAGCCCACCGAGGAAATCATCTACAACCCCCCCGAATCCGCCGCCTCCGTCTACCACACCCCCGTCAAGTTCCTCCCCTCTTCCGACCCCCGCCGCCGCGCCAACCTCGCCGAGATCCTCGCCGCCTCACAACCAGCCTCCTCTTCTTCCCCCTCCTCCTCCTCCTCATCATCAACACAACCCTCCGTCGAATCCTTCCCCATGCTTTCCAAGACCGCCCCCGCCCTGAAACCCCGCCACCACCTCACCAAGGAAGACATCGAGGAGATGCGGCGGCTGCGCGCCGAGGACCCCGCCACCAACAGCGTGGCGGCCCTGGCGCGGCGCTTCGATTGCAGCCAGCTGTTCGTGCTCATGTGCTGCCAGGCGCCCAAGGAGCACCGCGAGAAGATGAAGGCCGTCGAGGAGAAGTACAAGGCGCGGTGGGGGCCGAGGCGCCGGGCGGCGCGGGAGGAGAGGGCGAGGAGGAACGTGATGCTGTATAATGGCGAGATATGAGGCAGAAGAACCCGAGCAGAGGTCTTGGAGACGAGAGGCGGGGAGCTTGAGCTGCCGCCGCTCCGGACGCTATGTTGGAGATCGTGTGTGAATCAACGTGCATGGCGGTGTCCCGGCAGCGGGCTGGGCACAGCGTGCAGGACTGGGGTGGGGAGGTGGCGGGGCTCTGGTGAGGGGAATTCAACGTTGCCGGTCAGGCCGTCATGTCTGAGGCGGCCTTGGTCACCCGGGCTTTCTTCCTCGGGGCAGCCGGACATGCGGCGTCGTATCCACGCTGCCGAATCTTGCTGAGGGCGGAGGTGTCATGTCCAGGAGATGATAGGCGTGTGCCCCCGGCTGGACGGCACGAGCCTTGTGTAAACATGACGAAAAAAGGGAAGATAAAAAAAGGGAAAGGCTGCATCTCCGGTCTCGCCAATGTATAAATATATTTTTGTAAACATGTTCCCTGGCCATCGGGTGGCTAGCTACGGTGGTTTTCTTGCCTCGCCACGATTAGTAGAGCCAGGAACAAGACTCGGTCATCTAAAAAGTGTCCCCGCCCAAAGCACTCCTCCTCCAAGGCAACCAGAAAAGACGCATCCCCCCTCAAGCACCTCAATCCTCAACCCCCAACCCAATCATTTTTTTTTTTTTTTTTGTTGTCTGATGTCCACCCTTCCATAACCCTCCTCGCCCTTAATTACCTACCCTTCCCCCCGGGTTTCGCTTTCTCGCCCGCCCGACTTTGCCTATCCATCTCATAATCCTTCCTCGAGGGAATCACCCTCTGGCACCATCCGCACCAGCTCCGCCTCCGGCCCTGCAGCTCCCGGCCAAGCACCTCGCGACGGACGCGTTCGTCCTCCCACTCGGGCACGCACGCGCCCACCTTGACCATGCGCACGTGCAGCTTCTTGACCACGCCGCCGATCCCTTCCACCTCGTACCGTGCGTAGCCTGGCTTGAGCGCGGGGCTGGGCGTGCGGCGCTGATACTGGGTGGACAGCGTGCCCAGACCGGCCGCGGTATTGCCATTGGTTGTCGTCGCTATCGGCTCCGTGATCGAGAACAACGGCAGGGACGCCATGGAAGATGAGGCGTTGCTGCTGCTGCCGCCGGTGCTGGAGCTACCGCCGGGAGTTCCCACCGCCGCCGCCGCCGCCGCCGCCGCCTGCTGGTAATGAAACTCCTCGGCCTCGCGCGCATCCACGGCGTCGCCGTCCATCTCTTGCTCGCGCTCGCGGGCCGCGCAGCACCCGCTCCCGCGCCCGCAAACGACGCCGCGATCACCCTCGCCGATGCCCGTTCCGAGACCGCCGAGGACGGTGTATTGATTGCGCCATTTCCAGATGCTATACGGGGAGAAGCAGCAAGTCAGAGATGGGAACCGCAAAGTCAGGGACGATGGACGGGGGGAGCGCGTGGCAAGGGCAGGCAGGGCGGGGGGATACGAGGGGCGTATACCCTTTATATTCGCCATCGTCGCTCCTGATGGACCTCCCACAGGGCTGGCAAAGCCAGACGCCCGAGGAGTCGCACCTGCACATGGCACGTTCCATCGGCTCCGAGTCGATCGGGACCTCGGGCCCGAGGGGCGGCTCGACAAGCGACCCCAACGGCGCCGTCACGCACGGGTCGCAGAGGCGGCGGTGCCGGTCGCGAAGCACGATGGGGGCCGGGGGCTTGATGGCACAGTTCTAGGGAGGAACAGGGAACACGGTCAGCCATTGATTCTGTCGTTGTAGGAGATTGGGGTAGCAAGAGCGTGAACGAGGAAGAAGAAGAAGAAGAAGAAGAAGAAGAAGAAGAAGAAGGGGTCGGGGGTGCCGCCTCCCCCTTCTCTTTGACGTAACTCACCCGACAGACGACGACGCCGCACCGTCGGCACTCGGACACCAGGTCGCGGGCGCACTGGCCCGACTTGCCCATGGAGACGGTCCTCGCCACATCCTGCATGTAGAACCAGTTGCCCGCGCGGGCGCGGTAGCGCAGCGTCTCGGCCGGGTCGACGGGCAGGTCCTCGTTGATGCAGTGCAGGGTCGAGACGAGCAGCATCTTGCGGTACTGCAGCAGGCACTGGCGGACCTGGCGACAGGTGCGCGACAGGCTATCGAGCGTGTTCAGGTCGATGCAGGAGGCTACCGACACGATGATACTGCGGATGCAAATTCCAGCCACGGTCAGTCAAACAAGGTCCGCAAGCCCCTCCTCGGGCGGGCGGTTGGCCTGCCTGGGCGCAAGGGTGGTTGCCGCCTACGGGTAGCATCCCAAGGCCTGTGTCATGGCGCTCTGGTTGGGGTTCTCCCGGGCCGGGGGGCCGTTGGCACCGGCATCGGCATCGGCATCGGCATCGGGGTTGGGGTGGTTGGCGGCATCATGGAGACGGTTGGCCGCAGGCCGCCGGCCGGGGAGGCCGAGGCCGAGGTCGCCGTTGCCGAGCACCTCGATGCCGGCGGTCGCGACGGCGCCAAGGTTCCCGTTCCGCAGGGGCAGGACGCCCTGCTGCGGCGTCTCGCTCTCGTCCTCGCCCAAGTCGACAAACACGGCCATGGTTGGGGAGAGCGGCTGGCTGGGGCCGTTGGATACGGAGTTTGTCGGGCGCGAAGTTGGTGTGCGTGTGTGTGTGCTGGTGATAACGCGAGGGCCGCCGATCGACAGCGTGGTTATCAAGCCGAACCCGGCCCCTTGCTTATCATCCGTTCGACTTGGGGGAAGCTAGCCGCTAAAAAAGACCCGTGGCCCGACGTCATGAACAACAAAGCATACAACAACCAAACGCGGAATCGTTGCAGGGACGTGGCCCACGAATCATGCGCCGGATGAGATCAATGGGGAGCCCGTTGTCGACATGGCCGCGCTGGCATGATGACAGAAGGCCAGCCTGGCTTTGGAGATACGGTTTACGGCTTCCAAATTGTCACCATTCCGTCAATCTGGCGGGAGTAAGCCATGGGCAAGACCCGAGCCATGACCTTTCAGCATGGCAACCTTTTGGAGACGGAGACTGGCGTTACCCCGAGCGCAACCCCACTTGGATTGACGCAAGAGACAGCTAACTACCCCTCTACCCCACATCCATGTTAGTGCTGGTGCGGGACGTGCGCGGCGAGCACTAACGGCGTCCTCCGCAGCACATGACCTTCTCTCCCACTCTCCCACGAGAGATCTCAACGGTGAGGATCCGATCCTGGGGAAGGACCCGGGTCGATACCCCCAACTCCCACGCTGGTCTAGAACAGCCAGTCGCATATTGTATGCTTGCTCAGGCCGGGGGTGCCGATCACGGGATGGGAAGAATTTTTTTTGTTTGGTGGAACAGAACCATACGGACGACGACCTACGGCAACAACTCCCGTGTTGGCTTCAGCTCGGGTTCTGTCTGATGTCATCTCCTGACCCAGGGTTAGGGTGTTGCCTACGCAGTAACTTACACGGGACTGCCCTGTGGGCATCCTCTGTACCACAGCACCTCCTGGGGCTTTCTTTTTGTGTAACGGTTAACCGACACGGAGTGCTCCGTACGCTCTCTCTCTCTCTCTCTCTCTCGTGTCGGGTCCCGGGGTTAGGGTAAGAGACCGGCCCGCTTTGCGCAGCTGTGTAGGTCCCGCTCGGGCCAGGGTCAAAGCTCCAGGTTCTGGGCTGGCAGGGCAGCACGCTGGACAGCTGCTGTGTGTGTTCACTTGTGTTCGATTCCATCATCTGCTGCATGGATGTTTGTCGATAAGAAGATTGCCTGCTAGTTATTGACTTGACCCTCACATTACCCACCGCATCCGGCAGATCGGTGAGCCCTCCCTTGCGTCATTTGTTGATGTTGCTATCTTTGGAACCTACCTAGCGTCGATCGTCTTTACCGAGTGCAAAAAGGCGGGAAGGGCGGGATGCGACAACAGAGGAGGGCCTTCATTGAGGCGGCCCTTCGCCAAAATACGACCTACTAGTAAGGTACCTACCTGCCGTCGGATCAAGACCGCTCTTCCTCTACATACTGACCTGGTACGGTGTACAGCACCCTCGATGGATGCTGGCAGCGAAGAACCTCCAACTTCCAAAAAGCTTCCGAGGAGCAGGGGGAAATATGATGACACAGCATCCGCCGTCGTGAATCCACAAAGTGTAGGCGACTCCGCGCAATGTCCACTTTCATTAGCGTACATGTGGAGGCCAGCCCGTTCTGTCAGCTTCTTCCCACCCCTTGCTGCAGAGTCATGGTGTGGCGTCGGGATGCAATCGCCGCCGCCGCAACCGACCGACGGCGTAAAGATACCACCCGAAAACCAAAAAGCATCCACGGACCATCCGTTTGGACCCAAGGACGGAGGCTGGTCCACATAGGCATGCAAGGATTATTAAGACAAATACTGCGTATGTGTGCAGCCTACTGCGTAGTAGCAGAGCTCAACACCGCCCACGCAAGCCCACCTGCATGCAAGCACAGACACAGTATGTACAGAGTACATAGGTACTGCGTACTGCGTACTATACAGCCTGAGCTTTCCATGTTGGCCGCGATGATGGATGTTGCCAGGCCCGATACGAACGCTCTGGTCATCCCGCGAGGGGTCGCTGATTCGGAACCCGACCCCTGAAATCTACAGGCTGAAAAGCGGCCACCATAGGCGGTTAGAGGCCAATGCGTGCGCCCAGCTGAAGTGTGTCCGCAGCCAAGACAAAACCAAAAAAATGGGACATTTCCCCTGGACTCAGCCCTGGAACCATTGCTCGAGCCCTGGCTGCCGTCAGCTCCTAAATCTCTCCCGAGTCTTTCCCAGGTGGGACGACGGGCTTCCAAGGCGTCTGAGACGCCAGCCGACGAGAAGCTCAATCTTGCCGACGCGGGCACCCCGTCTTGGTCGAGCGGACCTCTTGATGGAGACGCCTTTGTTTTTTGCCTCTGGGGCTGAAGAAGACACAGGGGCCGGGCCTGTTCCTGGCCCCTCTGTCCGCGTGCGAAATGGGGTCGCTGCTGAGTAGTGCTGGGTCAAGTGGGTTCGTTGGTGGGAGAGAAGGCTTCGAAACTGCTTCTGGATTCCCGGACACTCCGCTCGTCACGATTCGAGGACAACCCAAGTCAACGACGGCGCGAAAAGAAAAAAAAAAAAAAAAAAAGAGAGAGAACATTGGCCCCAACGGCCCCCGTTGCGTCTTGCGTTCATTCGGGAGAGGCTGATCGGGTGGCGCGCAACTATCGCTGCCAGGCTAACGTCCAAATATGTCTGACCAAGACGTGAAAATCGCGGCAGCAACGCACAGATCACAGAATCGCTGGTCCAGTGAAAGCACGCCATCATGGGGCTCGCACAGGATGCTCGATGGAGGACCAGGGGGGGGGGGGGGGGGTCTCAAACACCGGGTAGCCCAGATTCACTTTGCAAGTCGTGCAACGACGTGACTGGCTGGCTGCGTGCATCGAGGCTGCAACACGAGCTGGTCGGCAGCACCAAGTCTTACACAGTACTGTGTACTCGCAGGACACCAACCCGTGCTCCCTGTGCTTCTTCTTGTCGCCCTCCCCCTCGTCCTCGAGTCGTAAGTACTGCGTACATACTGTGCTGCGAAGTACTACTACTTGCGTTGTGCGGAACCCTGCTTTCGAGCGGTCTAGTCTGTGTTGTATCGGGTCGCCCGCAAGGCTCGCAGTGCGCAGCTGAGCCATCTGCGGGTCGCATCCTGGCTGGGGATCAGGAACCCGGCGGTGGGGCGGGCTGGTCTCAAAGCCACATGGTTTCCAAGCCAGGGGCACCCTTATCGCTGCTTGGCCCCGCTGGCGCGCGGCAGGCGGATCACCACCGAGAGCTGTGAGCTGTCACTGCGTTCAAGCCTCTTCCCGCTAGTGGCCTTGGACCCAATGGGCCGGCCGGTTATCCTTGAAGCCTCTCCCACGGCCACCACCCCCCCCCCCCCCGTCCTTCAGTTCCTTTCCTTCCCGCGTTTTCCTCCCCTCCCCCCCTCCAACTTCTCCCACCACATCACACGTCAAGCACGACCTGACGGCGGCCTCTCGTTCACCACCAACTTCCGTCGTCGTCGTTAACCCGTCGTGATCTTGCCAACGGACTCGGCAGAGCGTCATTCTTTCAGGTGACCGCCGAGACGACGGGGTGCTCCGGGACTCAACCCCCGCCAAGGCAAGGCCATCACCACTCGCTTAATCCTTAATTTGGCCCGGTCCGATCGTTACCCTACAGGAAAAAGTTGCAGTCGTACTTGACGCCCGGGACGCCAGCGGAGGAGAAGAAGAAGGCCAACGACGTGGAAAAGACACCGCCAGCGACACGGCCCCGGAAAGGGTCCGAAACCTCGGCACACCAGATGCAACCGGTACCGCCGCCGCCGAGCCATGCCGGCCCCAGCCCCGGCCCCGGCTCCGGCGTCGCGACGCTCGCCGTTCCCAGCCCGGCGACATCACGGCCCAACTCTCGGCCGGCCTCGATCCGGAACTCGTTCCTTCCGGCGCACGACGCCCGCCGGGGCGATGTCGACACCATCAACGAGATCCGCAACGACATGATGGTCAATTGGCTGTACGAGCAGCAGCTGCGGTCGCAGTACGCGTCCGGGATGGACCCGTACGAGGGCGTCGTGCTCAAGAAGACGCGCGGCGTCTTCACGTGCTGCCCGCCGCAGATGGCCGTCATCCCGGACTCGCTCTTCGCCGCCGTCGTCCAGATGAACGTCCGCTGCGCCATGACGGTCAACACGCCCGTCGTCCGCGCCCTCCTCGACTCCATCATCCGCAAGACAGAGCTCGACCACGTCCCCCTGCCCGACGGCCTGCGCGTCCAGGTGCTTCGCAGCATGTCGGACCTGCCTCGCGGCCAGCTGCACCACTTCGCCGCCTTCATCGAGGACGCGCGCGTTCTAGTCGTCTGGGACGACGAGCCTGAGGCGCTGCTGACCCGGGCCAAGACCCTCGAGGCCAAGTTTGTCGAGATCATCTGGGGCACGGGCGACAACGAGGAGGAAGAAGAGGCCGAGAAGAAGGGCCCCGGGGCCGAGGTGGAAGAGATCGATCCCAGCGAGCTCGAGGCGGCCATCGCCAACGAGAAGCGGCCCGTGCGGTTGGAGAGCGCCATCATCGTCATGTTCACCCTCATCCTGTGGATCATGTGCCCTGGGCTGGGCTGGCGGTGGCTGGCGTACCAGACCGCCGTGGATGGGACGTACTTGCGATTCGCTTTGCTTGCTGCGCTGCCGGCGCAAATGTTTGTGAGCTTGGTAAGTGGGAACCCTGCACCCACGGTCTCTCCCAAGCAAGGAAGCCGCATGCTGAGACGCTGCGGCGCCTGCAGTTCTTCTTCCAGTCCCTCGTCACCAGCCTTTTCCAGCTTGTAGGCCCCATTTCTTCCGTCAACGCCAACAGCCGGTACTACAGCGGTCGCCCTCCGCGCCGCCTCGCCCGCTCCTTCTCTGGGCTGCCGCACGTCACGATCCAGATGCCGGTGTACAGGGAGGGCCTGAACGCGGTCATCAAGCTCACCGTCATGTCGCTCAAGGCGGCCATCAGCACGTACGAGATGCAGGGCGGCACGGCCAACATTTTTGTCAACGACGACGGCATGCAGCTCTTGTCGGAAGAGGAGGCCCAGGCCCGCCGCGACTTCTACGACGAGCACAACATCGGCTGGGTGGCGCGCCCCCCGCACAACCCCGAGCCCGAGGCGGGCGAGAAGCGCTTCCTGCGTCGCGGCAAGTTCAAGAAGGCCAGCAACATGAACTACGCCCTGCATGTCAGCAACCGCGTCGAGGAGAAGCTGCTCGCCATCCAGCGGGACGCTCAGTGGGATGCCGAGCGCGAGAACGCCGCCTACAAGGACGCCCTGGCCGAGGTGATGCGCGAGGACGAGGGCCGCACCTGGGCCGATGGCAACATTCGTGTCGGCGACTACATCCTGATCGTCGATTCGGACACGCGTATCCCGCACGACTGCTTGCTTGATGCCGTCAGCGAGATGGAGCTGAGCCCGGAGGTGGCCGTCCTTCAGTACCAGTCAGGCGTCATGAACGTGACCAGTTCGTTCTTTGAGAATGGGTGAGCGCCACCACCGGCAACTCTCTGTTGCGAGCCGTCCTATCGCTAACTAGCCTTCCCAGCGTCACCTGGTTCACCCGCCTCATCTATTCGTGCATCACCTTCAGCGTGGCCTCGGGCGACGCGTGCCCCTTCGTCGGTCACAACGCCATCCTCCGGTGGAGCGCCGTGCAGGATGCCGCGGCCTACACGGACGAGGACGGCTATGAAAAGTACTGGTCCGAATCGCACGTGTCCGAGGACTTCGACATGGCGCTCCGTCTCCAGGTGGCCGGCTACACCCTGCGCTACGCCTCGTACACGGGCGACGGGTTCAAGGAGGGTGTGTCCCTGACCGTCTACGACGAGCTGGCCCGCTGGGAGAAGTACGCCTACGGCTGCAACGAGCTCATGTTCCACCCGCTGCGCTTCTGGCTCATCCGCGGCCCCTTCACGCCCCTGTTCCGCAAGTTTGTTTGCTCGAGCATCCCGCTCTCCAAGAAGCTGACCATCATCGCCTACATTGGCACCTACTACGCCATCGCCTCGGCCTGGATGCTGACCCTCGGAAATTACTTCGTCACGGGATGGTTCTACGGCTTGTACGACAAGTACTACCTCGATTCGTTCGCCATCTACATCTCCATCATTGTCGTGTTCACGGGCCTGGGCAACCTGGCTCTGGCGGTGCTTCGATACCGCCTCAGCGAGCAGTCCCTCTTGACAGCCTGTACGTTTCTCAACCCTCCGCCCCTCCCCACCTCCCCTTCTGCTTCTTGCCGTGAGACAAGGATGAATGGCTGACTTTGCATCGCAGACTTTGATAATATCCGGTGGATTCCCATGTTCTCTATCTTCCTGGGTGGCATCTCTCTGCATCTCTCACAGGCCATCCTCTGCCACTTCTTCGAGATCAACATGACCTGGGGCGCCACAGCCAAGGAGCTGGAACAGGTGCGCTTCGGCCCGGAAATTGTGCGCATCATCAAGCGCTTCAAGTGGACCTTCCTCTACTGCTTTGCGTGCACGGCCCTCATGATCTGCGGCAACACCGTTTTCCCCATCGACTGGCGAATCCGCGAGCTCTACGCGATCTACCCGCTGGCGGCGACGGTGGTGTCGCACTTTTGCCTGCCGGTGCTGCTGAACCCGGCGCTGATGATGTTTACTTGGTAAACGGGGCGGGAGAGCCCAGGACAGCAACGAGGAGGAGACACAAACGCGGTTCGATGGGTTACGTACAGTCTTTGATGATGGTTTTTTTTTTTTTTCTCTCTCTCTTTCTTTGGCTTTGCTTGGCCTTCAGGGCAGTTTTTCTTCCCCTACTTACCTCTCTGCCTTCTTCTGGGCCTGTCCTGCGCCTCATCACGCAGGGCTTGCTTACCGTGCCCTTAATCGGTTGTTGGCACGTCGGAGTCGGGAGTATCTTGACCATGGTGGTGTGTAATTGGGTTTGGGGGAGTTTTGGATCGCGCTTCGTTTGGATGGGGCCCTTTGCGTAAGGTTACCAATGACGATAGACTTTTTCATAGAATACCTAGTTTTGTATCCATGCCTCGGCGAACCTGGAAGCTGTGCCGTGATTCAGCCTGACGGACGGGCGGGGGATGCCTGTGATGGTCGTCATGATGCTGGGCGAGGAACCACCCGATCAACGCGGGCAGGCAAACAAAAACCTGGAACCTGCCTGGGACAGCGGGAAGAGAAACCTCTCCTGCCTAGATCACATGACCGCGCTGTGGATTCGCGCCTTCGCGTGGGATGCGCAAATAGGTCAAAAGTCGCGTCGCACCGCACTTTTGTTCTTGTTCCCCCCCGGTTTTGCTTCGCATTCCCAAATCCACACCCCACCCTTTCAAAGGGTCATCCGCTGCCCCTGCTCGCTCCGATGTGCGACATGTCCCAAAATGGTTGTGACTATCGTGATCTCGGATGATGAGCCTGAATCGCCGGGCGCGACCAAGCCTTCCTCCGCCAAGGCGCTGGGCAAGCGCAAGCAGAGCATCATCGACTTTGAAGAAAAGGTAGCCTGGACCGACGAATCCGACAAGGACGGTCATGACAAGGTAAAGCAGCGGGCAAAGCGCAGGGCGATCGCACGAGGCAAGAAGCCGGCTCGTAGAAGCGCATCCCGCGGCTCCAAGCTCAAGCGAAAGACGCCCTCCGACCCCAAGGCGCTGGCAAACGACGACGAGCCAAACGACGACGACGATGACGAGTATGCCGGCGTCAAAGTCCCCGACTACTGGCTGCGGCGCAAGAAGACGTTCGACCGCGACCGCGAGCGGCTGCAACACGCGGGCCTGCGGCTGCCGCCCGATTCCTCCGACATCTACTTCTCCGACGATGAGCCCGGAGCCCGCCTTGAGGAGCGGCCCAAGTTCGACGAGAAGAGCGGGATCCGGCCTTGCCGGCCGTATCGCGACATCGAGCTCGAGACCTCGGCGGGCGTCATCCCGGCGCCCGTCGCCCAGTACCTCCGCGACTACCAGGTCGCTGGCGTCCAGTTCCTGCACGAGCGGTTCGTCTATCAGAGGGGCTGCATCCTGGGCGACGACATGGGCCTGGGCAAGACGGTCCAGGTGGCTGCGTTTTTGACGGCGGCGTTTGGCAAGACGGGCGACGAACGGGACTTCAAGCGCTTGCGGAAGATGCGGCGCGCCGGCGGACGCTGGTACCCGCGCGTCCTCATCATCTGCCCCGGGTCGCTGCTCCGGAACTGGCAGAACGAGCTGGCCCGCTGGGGCTGGTGGCACGTCGACGTCTACCACGGCCCGGACAAGGAGAGCGTGCTCGAGTCGGCCCGCGCCGGATGGCTGGAGGTCATGATCACCACCTACACGACCTACAAGAACCATCAGGAGGCGGTCAACGAGGTCGAGTGGGACTGCGTCGTGGCCGACGAGTGCCACCAGCTCAAGGACCGCCGCTCCGAGGTTACGCAGGCCATGGACGGCGTCAACGCGCTCTGCCGCATCGGCCTGACGGGCACCGCCATCCAGAACAAGTACGAGGAGCTCTGGACGCTCCTCAACTGGACGAACCCCGGCCATTTCGGCACGATCGCGGAGTGGAACAGCATGATCACAAAGCCCCTCACGGTGGGCCAGTCCCACGACGCGACCCTGAAGCAGCTCAGCCTCGCCCGGACGACGGCGAAGAAGCTGGTCCAGAACCTGCTGCCCGAATTCTTCCTGCGGCGCACCAAGGCGCTCATCGCCCACCAGCTGCCCAAGAAGACGGACAAGGTCGTCTTCTGCCCGCTGACCGACGTTCAACGGGAGGCCTACCAAAACTTCCTGCAAGGAGATAACGTCTCCTTTATCACCTTGGCAGGGGAGCCGTGCAAGTGCGACTCCGGCCGCAAGCGTGGATGGTGCTGCTTCAAACAGCTTCCCGACGGCAAGCCGTGGATGTCGGCCGTGTTCCCGAGCATCATGACGCTCCAAAAGCTCTCCAATCACCTCACGCTTCTGATCCCTTCGTCGGCGGACCCCCATGACAAGCAAGCTTCGGAGCTTAAGGCCCTCCGGACCTGCGTTCCCCATCACTGGAAGGAGCTCTGGCAAAACCGCGACTCGATGCTGAGCCTTGCCAACCCCGAGTTTTGCGGCAAGTGGAAGGTCCTGAAGAAGCTGCTGAGCTTCTGGCACGCCAACGGGGACAAGGTGCTCGTGTTCTCTCACAGCGTCCGGCTGCTGCGCATCCTCCAGCACCTGTTCCACAACACGTGCTACAACGTCAGCTTCCTTGACGGTTCGCTCAGCTACGACGACCGACAAAAGGTGGTGGACGGCTTCAACTCGGATCCCGCCCAGTTCGTCTTTCTCATCTCGACCAAGGCCGGCGGCGTGGGCCTCAACATCACGTCGGCCAACAAGGTCGTCGTCTTCGACCCTCACTGGAACCCAGCCTACGACCTGCAGGCCCAAGACCGTGCGTACCGCATCGGGCAGGTCCGCGATGTCGATGTGTTCCGGCTCGTGTCGGCCGGCACCATCGAGGAGATCGTCTACGCGCGGCAGATCTACAAGCAGCAGCAAGCCAACATCGGCTACAGCGCATCCAGCGAGCGGCGCTACTTCAAGGGCGTGCAACAGGACAGCAGGCGCAAGGGCGAGATCTTTGGGCTCAAGAACCTCTTCAGCTTCCACGCCGACCAGGTCGTGCTGCGCGAGATCGTCAACAAGACCAACATCGCCGAGGCCAAGGTCGGGGTGCACCTGACCGAGATCGACATGGAGCGCGCCGCCAAGGACGAGGGCGACGAGCTTACCCTGATCAAGCAGGAGCCCGGGGGCGACGGCACGAACGACGACGAGGCCGACGGCGGCATGGGCCAGCTGGCCAAGCTGCTCACCGCGGAGGACCAGGAGGCGCTCATCAACGCAAAAAAGAAGGCCTCGCGCCCGCGGAAGAGCGACGTCATCGCCGGCATCCTTGCGTCGGCGGGGGTGGAATACACGCACGAGAACTCGGAGGTGATTGGCACCAGCCGCGTCGAGGAACAGCTATCGCGAAGAGCGGAGCTGGCGGCGGCGGCCGGCGCCGCCGGGATGGATGGTGACGACGACGACGACTCGTCAGATCTGGACGGCAGCAGCGCCTTGTTCGCCGACCACCAGGCCAACGGCGTGATTGTTCATTCGCGGGGTGCCAGCTCAAGCGGCAGCGGTCGTGGCGGTCGTGGCGGCGGCAAGCTCGTGCGGTTGCACCACGAGTTCAACCCGCCCGTGGACGTGATGAGGCGGCAGTTTTGCTCCATGGCGAGGGAGTTTGGGTTCCCGAGCGCCACGGACTTTGCTCTGGTGGTGGAGAGTTGGTCGCAGGAGCAGAGGAGGAATTGTCTGGATCATTTTTATCAGGCGAGGAAGAGGAAGGTCCTGAAGGAACTGGAGGGACTGGAGGAACTGGAGAGGGAGAATGCGAGGTTCAAGAGGGAGGATAAGGAGGAGGAGGAGGAGGAGGAGGAGGAGGAGAATGCGAGGTTCAAGAAGGAGGTGAAGGAGGAGGGGAACGAGGAGCGCATGAAGGTCGAGGTTTCGACGGAGGTCGAGGAGGAGAAGAAGGCCGAAGAGGGCGGCATTGCCTCGCCGATTGTTCAGGTCAAGGAGAAGGTCGAAGAGGGTGGCATCGCCTCGCCGATTGTCAAGGTCATGACCGAGAGGCCGGAGCAGACGAGGCCCCAAGCAAGGAGGGTGGTATCGATTTTCTTGTCAGACAACGATGAGGACGACGAACTCTAAGGGGTCTAGCCGTCTGGTCATTGGACATTGGAAGGGATGCCAACCATTGAGGAATGGCATGACGGTTTCTTGTCTGGGGCTTCGGTCGTTCTCCAGCCCGTCTCATCAAAGGGGGGGGGGGGGGTGGTGGGTTCCTTTTGCTGCATGTGATAGCTGAGAGGGCGTGGTCGGAACCAAGCGCGAAAAGTGGCCCGAGGTCCCTGAATGTCGGAATCAACAAATGGAGCCAATCATACCAGAAGGGAATGGCAGCTGGACACACCCCAAAAAAAGGGCTATGACGCATCCATGATTTCACATGCCAGCTCTGTTACATGCCAACCTAACATTGCTCTTCTTCGCAGGCCTTCTTCACAAGATACTCCCAATGCACAGTAAACATCACGAGAGGTTCTTCACACACATCATGGCAAAGCCGAAAAGACTCATTGACTCGGCCCTTGGGACCCACCTCCACTGCCCTCCAGCCCCGTTGGGGTCTCGGTGGCAGGTCATGCCTGTTTCTTGACTTACTCTCACACACGCACAACCTCCGCCGTTGTCCCGTCGTTCCCAAACCTCGGGGGCGGGCGGCTGCGGGGGTGGGGCGGGCAAGACGGTGGCAACCGACCCCGGATTGGCCAATGACAGCGTGGGATTCCGGTCGCCGGCACGACTCGGTAATTCGGCCAACGGCGCAGCGGCTTTGGTGGGGCCTCTGACGACAGCGAAAGCGTGCGACTCTGCTCTTTGTCTCTTTCTCTCTCTCTCTCTCTCTCTCGTGTTTCCTGCGTCCCTGCAGAGAGACGCTAGATCCATGTGCCGAGGCGGCGACCGGTGGCAGGCTCGCAGCGGAGCCTGCCTAGGCACGCGTCGGTGACCCTTGATGAAGCTCGGTTCAAAGGACCTCTCTGCAGACCAGACCGGAACGGCCGTGACAGCATCAGATAGCGCGTGTACCTGCCGTGGGCTCCGGGTGGGTGCGTGCTCTGGTTCGGTTCCCCTTGGTCGATACCGGCCTGCTGGGGCCCGTTGGCGCCTTGGAACGGCGACGATGAACAGCGAGAGGACCTGTGACCGTGGTGTCTCAGAAGCGCCCCGAATGACGTAGAGGGGAGATCCCCGCGGGAGGTTCAAGGCGCCTGAGAAAGACAGGACATTGTTGAGCCATGATGGACGACCCGTGATGATGCTACAGCACGCTGCATCTCGGGGAACCGTATCGATTATTTCAATGCGATAACTGGCATCCACCTGCATCCTCGGGGAACACGGGGCCCAGAGACCACATGGAATAGCCGCTAGACCGATCAATCCCGAGTTTCACGAGCCCCCCCCGCCATCCCCCCCTTGCCCGAACACCGGGAACCTTCGCCGGATCCTGCCCGGTTGCGGTCCCCTGCGTTCTGGGCCGTTGCCCATGGGGTATTAGTCACGAGCCTCCGGTCCGGCCATGGAGTCGAGCTGGGTTGTTCATGTGCCCTTCTTTTTTTCTTTAGGGTCTTCCCAATTCTTCCCCGGGTTTCCTCTCTTCATCTTTTTCTTTTTCTATTTTCCTTCTCTGAACACTTCATCACCTTCCTCCCTGGTTGATACCCATCTCCTTGCATTCCAAGCAGGCAAGGCCACCAAAAGACCCGTGCTCAGACACAGTTGCTTCATACCCACGGCTCCCTTCCCCGTTTCCTCCCCCTACCAACACCGCCCAACATGGCCGCCAACAACATGGTGAATCCCGCCGTGGACCCCAACCTGGAGGACGAGCTCTTCGCCAAGGAGGTTGAGGAGGTCAAGAGGTGGTGGAGCGACCCGAGGTGGCGCTACACCAAGCGGCCGTTCACGGCTGAGCAGATCGTCAACAAGCGTGGCAACCTCAAGATCGAGTATGCCAGCAACGCGCAGAGCAAGAAGCTGTGGAGGATCCTTGAGCACCGCTTCCAGGTGAGCTGAAGGCGCCGGCAATCGCACCGAAGGGGGGCCGGGGAAGGCTAACAGAGCACGATCGAACAGAACCGCGATGCCAGCTACACGTACGGGTGTCTTGAGCCCACTGCCGTGACGCAGATGGCCAAGTACCTCGACACCGTCTACGTCTCGGGCTGGCAGTCTTCGTCGACGGCTTCGTCGACCGACGAGCCGGGCCCGGATCTTGCCGACTACCCCTATGTAAGCTGCGCCGGGCTGTCCAAGGATGATCAATTCCTCGCCGCGGTTGGCTAACAAGATCTCCTCTCTCAGACCACCGTCCCCAACAAGGTCGGCCACCTGTTCATGGCCCAGCTCTTCCACGACCGCAAGCAGCGCCAGGAGCGCCTGTCTGTGCCCAAGGAGCAGCGTGCCAAGCTGGCCAACATCGACTACCTGCGGCCCATCGTCGCCGATGCCGACACCGGCCACGGCGGTCTCACGGCCGTCATGAAGCTGACCAAGCTCTTCATCGAGAAGGGCGCTGCTGGCATCCACATTGAGGACCAGGCCCCCGGCACCAAGAAGTGCGGCCACATGGCCGGCAAGGTCCTGGTGCCCATCAGCGAGCACATCAACCGCCTGGTTGCCATCCGTGCCCAGGCCGATATCATGGGTGGGTGTCTTCCTGGACGGACCGTTATATGGAGAGCTTAGCCGCTAACCTCTTCCTCGCCCAGGCTCCGACCTCGTCGCCATCGCCCGCACCGACGCCGAGGCGGCCACGCTCATCACCTCGACCATCGACCCCCGCGACCACGCCTTCATCCTGGGCTCCACCAACCCCGAGCTCCGTCCCCTCAACGAGCTGATGCTTGCCGCTCAGGAGGCCGGCAAGTCCGGCGACGCGCTCCAGGCCATCGAGGACGAGTGGCTGGCCAAGGCCAACCTGAAGCTCTTTGACGACGCCGTTCTCGACGCCATCGCCGCGCTCTCCCGCCCCGAGTCCGAGAAGCAGTCGATCGCCGACCAGTACCGCGCCGCCATCAAGGGCAAGCAGCTGTCCAACGCCGAGGCGCGCGCCGTCGCTCGCCGTCTGCTCGGCAAGGACGTCTTCTTCGACTGGGACGCCCCGCGCACCCGCGAGGGTTACTACCGCCTGCGGGGTGGCTGCGACTGCTCCATCAACCGCGCCGTCGCGTACGCCCCGTACTGCGACGCCATCTGGATGGAGAGCAAGCTGCCCGACTACAAGCAGGCCGAGGAGTTCGCCAAGGGCGTGCACGCCGTCTGGCCCGAGATGAAGTGAGTTTTTCACCTTGCCTGTTTTTTCCCCCAGCTTTTGTGTCACGCAAGTCTAACCTCTTTTTTTTTTTTTTTTTTTTTCCCACAGGCTTGCCTACAACCTCTCCCCCTCCTTCAACTGGAAGGCGGCCATGCCGCGCGAGGAGCAGGAGACGTACATCCGCCGCCTCGCCTCGCTCGGCTATTGCTGGCAGTTCATCACCCTGGCTGGCCTGCACACCACGGCCCTCATGAGCGACCGGTTCGCGCGCGCCTACGCGCAGCACGGCATGCGCGCCTACGGCGAGCTCGTCCAGGAGCCCGAGATGGAGCTCGGCGTCGACGTGGTCAAGCACCAGAAGTGGAGCGGCGCGGCGTACGTCGACGAGCTCCAGAAGATGGTGACGGGCGGCATCAGCTCGACCGCGGCCATGGGCAAGGGCGTGACGGAGGATCAGTTCCATTAAGCGGTTGGCTAACCCCTGTCTACTTGGGCAACTTTAAAATAGCGATAAAAAGTTGGGGTGTGTTTGTACATAAGTCACTAAACTAACGGGGGGTTGGTTGGGTTCGTAGGATGTTTTTTCTTTTGTTTCCTAGGGAGCATTGCCGGACGTATCATTTTGGTTATCCAGGTACAATTTGGATACATTGAACTAACTAACTACCTTGGTACATTCTCTTACCCTTGTCTCGATCGTGTTGGATGTTCATGGGCAATCTAGACTGTCATCTCGCCATCCCCATGTGTTCCCCCGCCAATTGACTTCTTTTTTCGCCTGCTCGCCCGCGGAGGTCCTCCTGCTGCTACCGCACACCCTCCTCGTGGGATCCTGTGGCTCGCTGCGACGCTGTCCAGTCTAATTCCCATCATCAACTGGGTCATGGCGCCTTTCTGTCGGTCCTTTAAGAGCCTATAGTGAATGTTGATCTGATAGCGGCACATGAGACGGCTTGATCGGCTGTCTTGGGATGACACTCCCGCCGAGACGACAGCTAGGTTCCTCTCTACTACAACTTGGTTTGCATGTCTGTCACCTCCTGTTGTGCTTGGCATCGGCATTCCTGAATCAACCCCGAGGCTTTGACGCTGCCCACCACCCACTACTGGCAGGACATGAAAGCGGTCTTTCGCGTCTCTTCGGCGCCTCTCGGAAAGCACCAGGCTCGCCCCTCCCGTTACGCTTTGACAGCGAAGGGTACGCGGCCGAGCGGAACATGCCATCGCGGCTGGGATACGGCTTGTTACCTTCTCACGTCTCGGGCAGACAAGCGCGGAAAGCAGCTCGCCATCGCCCACGTCTCATGCTCGTTCCCTGTCGTTCAACAACCCATGAGGCTGCCAAGCTTGCGCAGAGCTGGAGGGGGCAGCGTCACCGACCGTCGAAAGCATTCCTGTTGGGAGAACAAATCTGTCGGCATAACTGGTATCCTAAGAGAAACAGTCCATCTGAGCCTCAGGGATGTGATCTAGCATTGTTCAAGGTGTAACATGTGGACGGTAACTGCATCCCATCTCTTCAGACGACCATCCGACACGCCCCGTCTCATATGGGTTCAGCGGAATGCGGCGTCTAGTCAAAGCCTATCAACCCAACGATCCAGACTTCCGCGTGCTCTTCTCTACTTCTTGTTTGCTTCTTTTCTTTTCCTTTCGTTCCGTTTTTATGCGTCTTTTTTTCTGTTTCAAACTTTCCCTGAACTTGACATCCCATGTACACCAACCGTGGATAGCGAAAGCCAGAGCCCGATCCCCAGCCGTCATCGGAATGTGCTATACGCAGTAAGAATCCATACCCCGGCCGGTCGCCTCCGCTGGGTCTCGTCCCATGTAAGCACGTTGCTCCCAGCTCAGGCGAAACCAGGACAGCCCTTCGAGCCTGATTACGGTCAGCCACAGGATGTTTCGGGCGGGAGGGTCTCATCAGCCCCCTTCCCATCCCATGACTTCAGACCACCGTCAGATCAGATGCTTATGCACCATCTGACGACACTCAGAACCTGCCGCCTGCCTACCGACCCTCGGCCAGGGGAGCGAGTTCCGGCGCATGTCAGACGCATAACTAATTACCAGGGACGTAGGCGTGGGGTAGCACAAGTTCATCCAAAACAGCCTCCCTCCGTCTCGGACGAGAGCTTGAGTTTCGAACAACGCCGCCAGGGCAGCAACCGCTGCTGGGAAACGATGGGAAGACGTGTTGCGTCGGGATTTCCCGGCCCCACCCGCACATACACGCACGCATTTCACACAGCCACGAAGAGGGGGGGGGAGAGGGACGTAGGGGGCGGAGGGTTTATCCCGCACGGCAACTGACTCGCAGACCGGCGGGTGCCACGCAAGCCGTCTGATGACGGGAGCTGACGATAACCGGGTATCCGTCGTGGTAATTCGAGCTTTGTGATTTGGTACTGAGAAGAGAAAACTTGCTCATTTGGTGAGTAGGGGTGGCCGTCCGGGACCGGTACCAACGGGCTGGGTGCGGTCGCGTGGAGAGGCAGGCCGGACCTGAATCAGTCAAGATGGTGGCGGCCTTCGCGGCAGCATGTTGAGTGGTTAGGTTGTTGGGCTCTGCATGCAACAAAGAACATCCCAACCATGAAGGGAAAAAAAACCGTTACGACCGGTATTTTACACAGCTTGCAGCTTCCGGTGACGTACCTACATAATACTGTGCAGGTAGTGGCGTTTCGTTACCTGATCCGGCGTGCTTACGACTGGCTTGGTACAAGCTTACGGTACTTACATCGACGGATCGGGGCTGTGGCGTGTAAGTGATCGCGGGTCAAAATAGCCAAAAGCGGAGCAACCCTCTGCTATGACCTTCACGGTTTAGCGCTGCAAAGCTTTCTTCCTTTTGGGATTCTGGATCGTGGTCCGCGGCGGCGGGTGCTGCGCCGTGCCCTGCCGCTAGCTGGCCTTGCGTGTTGGGTTCGCGATCCCGCGAGTGCGGTGCGGCTCATCTCATCCACCTAATGTGGTGAGATCGAGGATGAGAAGGATCCATCGATGAGCCCTTCTGCTGGTGCCTGGCCGTCGTGCCGCGAGGAGTTCGAGCGCGCTCCGGCACGGCTCCGGGCGTCCGTTGCCGGACGTCCAATGTGGCGTGCGGCAACGGGGCGCCGTTGGCTTCCCGCGCCGGCCGTGAGCTTTGACGCTAACTATTCTATTTTTTATAACAAGGGAAAAAAAATGGGCTGTTGTTGCCTAGATCGGGAAGGCCTAGATCGATAGGATCGAGCTGCTGTAGTGGGCCATGTCACCATCGAATCGGTCCGGGGCAGGCCTTGCTGGACTCGTGCTATGTCATGGATTCTTGGTGAGCAGAACACCGCGAAAACGAGCAAGACAACATCCCTAGGGTTTGCCTTCTGTCCGCTTTGGGTCGTCCTTTTTGGCCTCCGCAGCCTTCTACCGCGTTCTCGTGGCCAACGGCCAGTTTTGTCAAGTCCGATCGCGAACCCAACGCCTCGGCCTGTCGGGGGCAAGAATCAGCGTTTTGGGACCGCGGCGGTGCCGTAAGCGACCGTGCCTCCCCTTCTGCCTCATGCCTTGTGAGCTTCGCGATCGGCGTGGTTATGTTCAGGATTGCAAAAGTCGAGATCTTTGTTACTGAGCCGGGAAGATTGTGGGGGAGCAGCCATCTTCGTACCGCCATCAGGCAACGGGAGCACACGAAGTCTGCGTTACACTTGGCTTTGTGATGCCAGGGCCGGTCTTTGATCGTCCCTGCAGAGTGGTCAGGTGTGTGCGTTGCTTTGCCGTTCGCCTGAATCCGCCGTTACTGTCGGTTTTCGGCGATGACTAGGCTGTCTTTTGTCGCCTCGTCCCAGCCCTGCCCGTCACGAAGAAGCTTCGGAAGCATGTGGCATTAGGTTGTGAGGGAGCCCATCTTCATGGCTTTTGCGCCACGCCATGTATCCCGCCAAGCAGTCCCGACCTCTTTGAACTGTCTGCGGCATAACCCGATACCATATCCCAGATCCCGCGTTTCGAGGCCGGGCCTGATCTTCGATGGCATCGATCATCGTTCTGTGGCCGTGGTGTCGTCTCCCCCCGAAACGTCGGGCTGGCCGTTCCGTTTCACCATTTCAAGATCCCTGCCCCAAGATTGCTCATGCGAGAGTGCGAATGGAGTCGGGCTGGCTCCCTCAACCACAAGAGCCGAAAACTAAACATGAAACGAACAATAGGGGCAGGTTCGTGGAGACGGGTGACTGGCCATCGTCTCAACACCTCACAGCACCTTTGCTACACCATACGGACGATCTGATCGTCGAGTTCAATGCGATTAAAATAGAAAAAGGCCGCTTCGTTTCTATGGCGATCAGAGATGAACGATACTGCTGGTTGTTTGTTTCCTGGTAAACATGGCCCCGGGGACGATCGTGATCACGCGAGAGTTCAACGGTCCATGGCCAACCCTGACGTGAAGCCCGGCAGAGCCCCAATGTCAGAAGCCCTCTGGCTCGGAGCTCGCTCCGGCCAAGTTGCACCGTCGTCACATCTGGCTATCCAAACCCCAACTCCCGAATGGCTGCCGCCGCATCGTTTTGTGCAGTGTAGAGCATCGCTTCAGATAGCACCGTCTGATCTTGTGAGGATTTGGCATTTGTCAACCCAGATCTTGAACGCAAAAATGGAAAGAGGTTCGCGGCCAAGCCTCACGACCGGGGAGAGCTCCGACGCCCTCTGAAACATGGCGGCTCTTCCATTTTTAGTGTGGCAGCAGGGCATTTCGGTACGGTACGATACGGTACGGTACCTACCTGAGGGGCTCCCAGGGCACCGCATCCCGGGCATCTCAGGGCACCTCGTTTCCCACGAAGCCAGGGCAGGAGTTGCGAAGATCTCGGATCCCCTCCCCGAGCCCAATTCATGCGTTTACACCACACACTGGGAGCTAGGTCGAGAACGTGGGCGATGCCATCCTCAGTTAGACCAGGGGCCCGCAGAGCTCCCAGGGCTGTCAGGAGGAGTTTTATTTGGAATCTTTTCGGAGAGTTTGGTTTCAGATGGAGCGATCTACGAGGCCAAACGCTCTCTGTGGGGACGCCAAGCATTTCGGCGTGAAACGGTTAGGGTGTTGGTGATGGTGTCCCAGCTTCACGTCAGCTACCTCCTGATGCCGGGTCGCGCAGAAATGTTTGGGTGCATATGGAAGCGCCGGCTTCAGAATGATAGGAATTCATGTCTATGGATACTCTCTTTGAAGGTTTGAAATGGCGTTTCCACCACGTCCAAAAGATGCGCCGGCATGGTGATGGAAGATGTTGCAAAGATGATGACTTGTACTACGATACACTAACTACCCGAGTGCCATCGATCTTGTGTTACATCCGGCGGGCGCCAAGCACTCGCTTGTGCGGGATCTGCCCGGTCCCAAACATTGAGCCTGCCCATGGTCCTAACACGGCAAACCCGTCTTCCTCCAGAACTCTTAACTTTTTTTTTTTTTTTTTTCATTCTGGGCATCTCATCTGGCGATAGGTTTCTAGGAGAGGATATGTGATTTGGGATCTTCGAAACCTATGTATGTTTCCGTTCATGCGATTCCCATGTTGCTCATCACACAATAGCCTTTTCGGACTTGCAACCGGGGTCTCCTGGCTGCGGGATGGCGGCTCTCGAGGTGGCTCCCGACGGACGGACAACCAACCGGGAGGTCGGGTCGCCATAGGTGGTCTCCAGTCAAACAGGCGGCCACCAGAGCTTCTGCATGGCGAGTCCACAGGCAGAGAACTTGACATGCATTTTTTTTTCTCCGACTTGCTGCTCCCCTTACACTACCTAGGGTGCTATTCATCGTGGGCCCGCTCCAAGAGATTGTTTCATCTTCGTCGATCCTCTCGGCTGCTGCGCCTCATCCGCCGCTTGCAAGGTGCGAATGGTTGGGTTGGCACAAGGTTGCAGGCGCTAGGCTGTGGCACTGACACTGACACTGGAGGGCACTGACAGTGATCGCTGCCACTGGCCGCTTCAGCACCTTTCCCCTTCACCGGATCCTGGACTTTCCAGAGTCGCATGGCGTTTGACGTCAAGCTCCTAGGCCCCAGTTACCTTTCATACTAAGCTTCGCACAGAAACCCCCCAGCGCTGCATTCGACTTTCGCCCACCGTGTCCCACCTGTTGAATACGTCCACGCCAGGCGTGCCATGGTGATCCCCAGGACTTCCACCGTCCTGTGCTGCAATCCCCTGCGCTTCGATCGATGTTGTTTTCTTATCCGCCTCTTCACATGCGTCTTCTCCGTCATCAAGGATGAGCCTTTTTGCCATGTAACGGCAACCAAGGCCCTGGCGAGGGTTTCCCTTCACGTCAAGAGGCAAAAAGGGCGAGAAACCCGACGGCCAGATCACACCCGTCCTGACAAGTGACGGGCCGGGTTTAGACGATCTGGATCTGATGCTCTTGTTCAGACTGTCTTCGGTCCACGCTCATCAACAAAGCATCCGTCGAGGTTGCATCGGTCTCTTTTTTTTTGTAGCATCCTGCGTCGTTTAGGGGCGTAGCAGTCTCCAGGATTCGAAAAGCCATTCAACTCTCTCCGTTTGGGTGACAAGGTCGATCTGTCAACGCCTCTCTTACCCCAACGTCACCCCTTCCCTTGCCCCTCATTCACACCCCCCTCCCCCATCTCCACCTTGCCCGCGTCGCGACAATGACTGGAGCCAGTAAGCCGGACCCCCCCCCCCCCCCCCCCCTTCGATCCTGGATCCCGGTCCTGGTCTGGAGTCACAGTGTGTGCTAGTGGCATCGGAACCTGTAGAGTCCGTGGGGGACTACCCTGGATAGCTTGACCACCCAGGCTGGGGCCCCGGCAGAGAGATGCAGCCTTAACAAGGTTGTCTGCGGATGTCCCCAAGTCCCCAAGATGTATTTCTGATTCGTGCACTAGGGTTTCCGAAACAGAGACATTAAATCCATCCGTCCCTGCCGACCTCCTCTGCAGTCCATCACTCCACGATTTTGCTTCCCTTTGTCTCGTGGCTAGGCTGGTTCCTTGTCTTTTTTTTTTTTTTCTTCTTCTTTCGGTCTCATATGGTGACACAACATCTTCGTGGAAGCTTTTTGAATCCGGCCTGACGAATCGCAAGATGGGTAGGTTGATATCTCCTTCACTTACCCTTTGTCATATATCCTCCTCAGCATCGTTACCGGACTCGGTCGGCGCTAAGACGCCCTCCTGTCCATCCCGTGCCGTCCGCTCGAAATTGGGATGAAGCACCCTCTATCCGAATTCTTTGGTTGAGCCTGGGTTCAGATGGTGTTCTCTGCCTCCTCCCACGCAGTGTTTACGTCACCTTTGCGTTTGTTGTTTTGTTATTGTTGTTGTCTTCTGGGAGCCCTCCGCCGAAGCCCAAGCCTTACCACGAGCTAACCAATCAATAGGCAGGATGTTGGGTTTTGATCGCATGCTGAATAGGTCTGCTGAAGAGTCGGCCTATTCAAGCGCGGGTTCAATGGTTCAAAGTCCAGAACCAACCGAATATGATTCTCCGGGAAGCTCAATTTTAAGACATAAATACTCGCACTCCGGATCTTCCGCCGCATCTTTCACCTCTTCTTCAACAACTTGGTTTGGATCGCACTCGAGAAAATCCTCAGCAGCGACCAACCCAGAAACCCCATCGACCGACCACTTCGTCTTTTCTGAAAACCTGAACGAGACTTTCAAGCTCAACCCGCTCATCACCACCGCGAGGGTCGCCGGAGCGATGGCCGACCCTGTTGACCCCTCTGGCCGCCACGGCGCAGACCCGACCGCCGTTCCTGCATCTCAACATCTCTGCGACCGGGTCTCGAACCTGGTCGTGGAGGACATGGACCGCGCCGAGTCTCCCACGGACGCGGTCATGCCGCTCATGCGACGCCCAACCGCGAGCAACGGACCCAATAGGTGAGTACCTACAACGAAACGGCCGTTTTGTTTTCCTATCTCGTCGAATCTACCAGTCGAGCACAACCTGCGACTGAAATTCACATGGTCGTCATCGAACACCGTCTCCTCTTCGGTCAGATCACTTCGGGAGGATGAGAGGAATCACCATTTTCAACCCGATACCCCCCAACCATTCCCTGCTTTTTCATCCTCCCCAGTCGAAAGCACGCCGATGTCACAATTACATCACCCTACGCTCATGACTCCATCTCAAGCCTCGCTTTTCCTTTTCTTCAGTGGCTCCCCAACACTCTTCCCCCAAAAGCCGCAAACCTTGAGAGGGTGAGCTGCGGAAAGTTCCGCAGAGACCTGGGCCTGCAGGTCGCTGGATTGGGCAGGTTCCTTGCCAAGCTCTGCTAGCCCGGGTCTTGGCGCGGCGAGGTCCTCCGGACACCCCACTTTCTTTCGGCGGGCTGTCCGGGCCTGGCCAGCACCATGGCGCCCCACTCAGCCCCGGGTCCTCCGGGTCCTTGGCGCCGGCCGAGGGAGGGACTCTCTGCGTGGCCCGGACCACAAACCCTATCAACATCAGACAAGACCCTCCCGACCGAGCCACACCCTCACAACAACAATGGCACACAACCAAAAACACGAAAGCCCTACCACCTTACAGACAATGGCTTTGCTATTGTCGAAAGTGCCTAGCCCCACTTCCTTGCTTGCTGGAACAACTCACTTCCATGAAGTGGCCATTGTGCCTCGTTGGCGATCAACCCAACTCGCCAGATTCTTTCTACTTATACTCGATCTCTACTCAACTCACTCATTTCCCATCCTCACTCCATCCTTCCAGCCAAATCCTCATCATCAACTCGTTCACTAACGAGATGGCCAGTCCTTCTTCCTTTATCGATGCCCAGGCCGCGTCCGATCCGCGCGCTCAGTCGACTTCGACGGCAGAGTCTTGCGCATCGGTGCCCACTCCGGAGGAGCCTTCGGCCATGACTTCGAATTTCAACTTCACTTTCGAGGCGGCCCAGCCCCTCCCGACCGCGCCTCTTCGCATCGGCCCTGAGCTCCGCACCATGACCATCGGACGGGTCTATGATGACGACGGCGAGCTGGCGAACGAGATCAACATCCGCTCCGTCAAGGTCTGCCGCTGGATGGAGGGCATGTGCCACATCTCGGCCGACAAGGATCCGTCAAAGGTCGACTGGCGCAAGGCCATGTCGCACATCTTTGGCCGCAACAAGAATTGCACCCGCAGCATCCCCGAAGACGTCTGGCTCTTCATGTGCCGCAAGCACTACCAGCGCGGTCGTTACAGGAACAACCACGAGTACAATGTCAAGCTCACGAAGCTCGTCATTAGCCAGGTTCTCCGCCTTGAGGCCTGGAGCAATAGCAACCAGGACCTCGAGACGCCCGAAAATGGCGTCATCACCGACTATACCCTGGCGCCTCGTCGTCGTGAGCAGCTGCGCCTTCAGAACAAAAAACGCAAGGCGAGCGAGTCGGCCGACGGGGACAGCGACTCGGATGACGATTCGGAGGGCCCCGTCCCCGAGGAGGCCACCATGCCGGCCTGGCTGGAGCAGGCATGCGGCACTGGCAAGACGGCCGTCGAGATCGTGGACGTGCTGCTCCGCATCTTCAACGCCCTCAAGAACGACCGCATGATGCGGTTCCCCGACATCGAGATTCTTCCCACCATCACCGGCGAGCGCGCCAAGCCCAACAACAAGCGTGCCAGGTCGCGTCGGAACCCCGACCCCAAGGCGGCGCCGGCGCAGCAGGCGGGCCAGCGGGGCAAACGTCGCCAGAGCGCCGCCGGCCCGAACCCTCTGACCCCGGGCGCTCAGCTTGCCTATCGCTCGAACCCCACCATCCTTCAGCCCTCTGCACCTCTCGCCGACGAGCGCTACGCCTATGGCAGCCAGCTGCCTCGTCCGCTCTACCCGGTTGCCAATACCTGGCCCGGCGCTGTTTCTCAGGGCTCTGCTCCTCACGACTTCGCTCGCGGCCACCGTCCCACCCGCTCCTGGGGCGGCGGCGCCTATCACCAGCCGCAGTTTAGCTATCCTGCCACCTACAATGCCGCGACCGCCGATACGTACTCGAGCTACAGCCAGTACCCAGTCGCCGGTCGCGATACCGACCGCTCTGGTGGCTTTGTGGGCAACGGCTACGCTCAAAACGGCTACTGGGATCCCAACTACGACGCCCGCCAGCGTCAGCAGCAGGCCCAACAGGCCCAGGTCACGTCCGGCTTCTCCGGCAACACGGGTTACGCCTACCCTTCGCCCGCCACCACCTCGACCGGGGCTCCTCTTGGCGGCCCGCCTCCGGCTCACGTTGCTAAGCACAGCAAGAGCCTCAGCATGCCGGCCTCGTTCATGATGGCCCGTGGCTCGCGTGCCCACAGCCCCATGGCCCCTGCGGCGATGGCCCCGTCGGCTCCGACTTCGACCTCCATGATGTACGGCGAGTCGGACTCTCGTTACCAGTACGGCGGCAGCAACGGCATGTCCGCCGCCGTCGGCCCTGCCAACACGACCGACTCCATCCCGCGCGCCGCCGAGTATGCTGACCCTCGGACGACCGGGTACACCGACCAGCGCACGGCCGAGTACGCCGATGCTCATCTGGCCGATCCTCGCTTTGCCGGTCTTCAATATGCCTCCAACCAAACCCCGGCGGCCAGCCAGGGCGCTGGCAGCGCAGCGGAGCCATACGACCCGTACCAGGCTGCTCCCCGCCGCTAAGGGCGAGCAGATGAATCTCCCAAGGGCAGGCGGAGACATGAATCACACTGCTCCATGTGCTGAACACCGTACAACACCACACATTCGACAGAGATGGAAGAAAAGCCCGAGAAAAAAAGGTTAAAACGACATAACAACGCGAAAAAAAAAAGGAGAAAAACGCTTCCCTTCGCTATTTCGTCTCGACCACACCTCCCTCCATCGGGCGGATTTCAGCAGCAGCACCCTCGATATCAGCAGGAACAACATCCCTTTTTTTTTCTTCTTTCAGATACCCCCATGGGCGATCGGGCCAGTGACAAACTTCCCTTTACATTTTATTTCCCGCTCTATCTTCTGTTCGTTCTCGAATCTTTTTCACCATGATCGCACCGGAACTGCGCAGGTCGTCTCTTCATTTTCTTCTCGCCCCTCGGATCGCGACTCATTCTTAACAGCCGCTCGGGTCGATCCAAACGCCTCCTCCTCCTCCTCCTCCTCGTCCCAAGAGCGCGTCCGGACAGGCCACCGGAGCCATCGGGGGTTTTCTTTTTTTTTTTTTTTTCCTGTTTCATTCTTTCGGCAACCAGGGGAGACATGAGATTCGAAGCGGCGCACGAAGGACATCATCGGAATATGGTTCTTATACCAGGCACGGGGAGGGGGGAAAAAACCGGACCAGGGGACAAAGGGGACAAGGGAACATCGAAATGCTTTGTACGGTTTACAGAACATGACCTCACGGGTGCACAGGACAGGACAGGGTCACAGAATGGGGAACTGGAGTTGGTTGGGGTGGCGTTGCTTATTTTGTTTTTGTTTTTCTCTCTTTTTCGGGTTGAGCTCGAGCTCACTGGCGGCCGGTTTCTGATGCGTAGATTTTTTTTTTCTTTTTTACCTTTTTGTCTCTGCATTCATGTATCAACATTTTGTATACTTCCCGAGGTGTCGGTCATGTGGCGGCGGCGGCTCTGGTGCGTCCTGGTAGTCACATGCCACCGGCCGCTCGACAATCGGGAAGGTGTGTATTTTAATCGCAAATTACATTGGGATTTTGCTAGCTCTGTGTGCTTTGTATTATCTCTTCGTCTGCGTGTGACTTGTGTCTGTGCTTCCTGCGTTGACTTTGCTGTTGCTTCCTTGCCTACTCGGTCGGGTGTTCGTGACTCTGGTATGGTTGTGTCCAAGGTAGTCGGGCGGTAGGGGAGCTTATTTTTTTTTATCCGATGGGACAGATGGGCGTGGCGTCGCGGTAATGGTGATGATGGCGGTGTTGATGGCAGCGATTCTAGCGGATGATGAAGGAGTTCAGGATGATGTTTCCAAGGCGGCAAGACTGTCAGTCGGATCCCTAGGGAGCAGCGAGTCCTCACAGCCTAGATACTTACCTACCTACCTATGTACTTGGGGAACCAACAACATTCTTGGTATTCTTCTTCTAGCATGAGCTGGGCGGGCCGAGCATCGCCAATGCAAGACCACACTCCTGTACCAAGGTCTACTTGCGTTCTGAGCGGACAGAGGATCGTCAGGTCTCTTCCTGGTCAGCTCGATACCCGAGAACGGCGTCTCGAAAGCCAGCGGTGTGAATATCTTGAGCCACTTGACGTATGCTCTCGGTCGAAGGCGAAAGGCGACATCGAGCTCGCCCGTGACGTGGCTGGAAGCCGTTCGAGAGCGCGCAAAAGCTCACCAGGTCCTTGCCACGCTCACGCAATCTCTGCAGCCAATACAGAAACGCTCAGGTAAGCATCGGCCCTTCTTTCGACAAACCATCGTGGTCTCTTGAAAGCCCGTGCCACGCGCTACGCAGCAGATGCCTCCTCTCGGCAGTGCCCTCTAGCTAGCGGGGGAGTTGAGATGATAGGGATGTGCGGGAAACACTGTGCGGCGGGGGCGGGCGAAGCCGTCCCCTTGATCGAGTCATAGCGTCCTTCACGATGCCCGTGTGATTGACACGGCATCTGCAGTCAGGACGATCGTTCCGCTCACGGCAAGGGTGGCCGCAATCGCCTCCGGATCCTATGGCAGGCAGGCAGGCATCATCCCCCGGCACCCAGAGCGGCAGACATCCTCCATCCCGGGGAGTTTGCCCCTCGGGAGAAGCCTCCGTCAGCTATCGTCATCGGAATTGGGGGGGTGTTTTGATTTCGTGGCCGGTCGATCTAGACACATCTAGACCTTCGCCACGCGCCGCTATTGCAAGTGGAGGGGGGTGAGGGGGGGAGCAGCAGCCTGGTCCCATCATTGACGATCCGAGTTGATCGGAACCTGCCGCGGGAGGGACGGAGGTGGAGGGAAACGAAGACGGCTGATGTCATGTGGGGTTTGTTTGACGCGTCTGGGACCGTGGCAGACGGCGATCTACGCCCCAGGGAGATACAGAGATGTGCCCTTGATGGTCTGTCTGTCTATTTACCCATTTGCCACCCAAGGAGGGGATGGGGAGGGAAGAAAGATGGGCTACCATAACCTCTGTCCGTCCTGCTGGACTGGACGGTGCTGCCTCGTTGGCTTACACCAGAGGCGAACAACCTGAAGGCTGCTTCCGGTGTACTGCGGCCAGCGTTCTCTCTTTCTCTCTCTCTCTCTCTCTCTCTCTCTCGCGGACCCGAAACGGACCCGAAACGGACCCAAAGCCCGAAGCAAGAACGATTTTGTTCAAGAGACATATGTACTTGGTAGATATCAAGGGATGTTGAAGACGGGTCCACGCCTCCAAAAAAAAAAAAAAAAGAAAAGAAAAGAAAAAATGCACCATGCCTAGGTAAGGTAGGTAAGGTTTTTGTGGTACACTACATATGCAGCCGGTCGGGTCTTGATGTGTGTGGAATCATCATCATCATCATCCTGCATCTACTGTGTAGGACCTGACGGGGGAGGGCAGCCTTGGCAGGAACTTTCTTGGGAAGAAATCCAATTGTTGGCTGTCGGTCGAGATTGGCTTCCGGCTTGGCGTCCACGCAGCGTGGAACCTGCCAACCCTGATGGGGAGTGGACCAAGCTGCAGAACGGCCGCAGTAACGTGATGCTAGCTTCGGCTCGGGGGCTCTCCGTAGATAGTACGTACCCGCCCAGCAGGAGGCGGATGCGGGTGGGAGTCCATTACAGCCAATGACTGGCCGCCCTGTCCGAAAGTTCCAGCGTCCGCACCATCCCGCACCATTCGGTTTCAGATCTTGCCCGCGGGCGACGCAAGGACCCCATGGAAGCTTTGGGCTTCGGAACCCCAGTTTTAACTAGTGTCAACCTCTTGGTGCTCCTGGCGCCCCCCCCTTCGTGGATCTTGGTGCAGAATAGGGATCAGAACGGGCGTAATTCCATGGTTGCAACCCCTTGGCGATAACGGATGAACGTTTCAATCTTGGACGGCGGTGGGCGGCTCTGGTGGCTGGCAAGACGGCTTTGAAGAGCACATGTTCCTCTCCTCCGGGATCGGTTCCCCTCCCCTTGTCACGATTCCTCCCTCCCCTTTCCCGAATCCCTGAAGCTGTGTGTTTGTCTGCGAGGGTGTTGGGCAGCTTGTTGGCAACATTCCGGATCTTCGCTGGACGTAACCTCAGGGTCCGTTCCAGAGCCGAGCCGTCCTCCCCACGGCGCCGGGGTTCCCCCAAGCTGTCACCCTTTCTTCTGTTACCTCGGACGACTTGCTCGAACTCAACTTTCACATCTTCCCCCAAAGACGGAGAACGACCTACATAGGCAAGCTGGGGTTGAGAGAGCGACGGGACCAAAGAGAAAGAGAGACATCGGCGCGACCGTTGCGGCCTCCCTCGCTGCGTTCCCGCGCTTCACTCATGGCTTTCGCCGTGCTCGCGGCCGTCGGCGCCGCCTTGGCGGTCGTCGTCTACACGTATGTTGCCGGTCTGCGCAAGAACATTGCGAAGGCGCGCAAGACGGGCTTCGTCTACATTGTCTCCCGTGAGTCCAGATGGCCTGTCCCCACCGGAAACGTCTTCCCACCCTCCACCCCGTGCCTCGCACATGTCCAGCTTTCTTACGCTTCCGTGACCAGCTGTCTCGCCCTACAACCTCGTCTGGCAGCTTAGCTTTTTCATCTGGGTGCCTTTGATCAAGCTGCTTCCGCGGTCGCTGTGGGACAATTGGCTGTTGTACGTCGTTGTCGTTTGCCGCATCGTCCCGAGCCCTGGTTGGACGGCTGCTGACACCCACCCAGCGTTGTGCTCCCCGAATGGGGGTATGCCACCAAGCAAGAGCACTTTCGGCGCTTGGGAACCGAGACGTTTGTGGTCGCGTCGCCCGGCGACCTCATCCTCTTCACGGAGCACGCCGGGCTGATCCACCAGCTGACGCAGCGCCGTGAGATCTTCCCCAAGGATGTCTCGGTGTACGGCGTGCTCGAAATGTTTGGCCGGAACGTGCTCACGACCGAGGGGGCTCTCTGGCGCTTGCACCGCAAGGTGACCAGCGCCAGCTTCAACGAGAAGAACGCCGCCCACACGTTCGCCGAAGCCATCGGCCAGACGCGGGGCCTTCTCGGGAGGTGGTTCGGCGCCGATGGCGAGCGCGCCGGCACGACCGGGACCATCAAGACGCTCGAGCACGACACCATGCGGTGGGCGCTCAACATCATCGGCTACGTGGGCTTCGGCCTGCGCCTGCTCTGGCCCGGCCAGACCATGCCCGACGACGTCGACCCCAAGCTGGCCAAGTACGGAAGCTTGGAACCCCCGCCGGGCCATACGCTGACGTTTGCCGACTCGGTCGAGCTGACCCTGCAACGCATCGTCGCCATTCTCATCTTCAACGAGACGCTGCTGGGTACGTGGGCTGCCCCACCCCTCCCTCCCTCCCCTCTTCTTCTTTCGCGGTAGAAGAAGGAGATGACCCGACGATCGCATTCTGACCCCAATCCAGGCCTTCTCCCCTTCCGGTTCGCCAAGGAAGCTTACAAGGCCAAGCGTAACTTTTTGAAGTACATGGACGAGTTCCTGAAGGATAAGATGGAGGAGGCGAAGCGCGGCGGCGAGCCCCGCGACGGCATGGACATCATGGGTCAGCTGGTGCGATCCAAGTACAGCGAGAAGATGGCGAGGGCCGAGGGGAAGATCAGCGGCGGCGGCGGCAGCAGCAGCAGCAGCAGCACAGGCTTCCAGCTCACGGACGCGGAGATCGTTGGCAACGCCTTCATCATGATCGTGGCCGGCCACGAGACCACGGCCAACACGCTGCACTTTGCCCTCCTCGAGCTGGCCAACAACCCGGCCGCGCAGCGGTGCCTGCAGCGCGACGTCGACGGCCTGTTCGGCGGCGCCGACCCGTCGGCGTGGGACTACGAGCGCAGCATCGGCCCTCTCCTGGCGTCGCACGTGGGCGCCTGCATCAACGAGACGCTCCGGCTGATGCCGCCCGTCACGGGGATCCCCAAGGTGGTGACGCACGACACGGACCAGACGGCCAACGTCGACGGGCGCGCCCACGTCATGCCGGCGGGGCTCAAGTGCACCATCCTGGCGGTGAGCGCGCACCGGAACCCGCGGTGGTGGCCGACGCGCCCGAGCGGGCGGAGCGGGAGCGAGACGGACCTGGACGACTTTTTGCCGGAGCGGTGGTTCCGGCAGGCCCCGGGCGGGGAGGCCCCCAGCAAGGAGGACGACGACGGCATCGTGGACCGCGGCGACTACGGCGGGTTCCAGGGCAGCGACGTCAGCGCGGCGCTGTTCCGGCCGGTGCGCGGGAGCTACCTGCCCTTTAGCGACGGGCCGAGGTCGTGCCTGGGGCGGCGCATCGCCATGGTGGAGATGGCGGCGGCGCTGGCCGTCATCTTTCAGCGGTACAGCGTCGAGCTGGCGGTGGACGAGTGGGCGTCGGACGCCGCGGTGGAGGCGATGGGCCCGGAGGAGCGGCGCGCCTTGTACGGCAAGGCGCAGGCCAAGAGCCGCGACGTCATTTCCAAGGCCGACTCCATCTTGACGCTCAAGCTGCACCACGGGCTGTACGTGCCGGTGAGGTTTGTGAAGAGGGGGTGCGAGAGGTTTGTGAGCGATCCCCTGCTGCAATGAGAGAGAAGGGGTACCCAAGGTGGCAACCCGACGCAGGTGGGGGAGGACACGGTTGGATAACGTATTATATGTATCACGTATACAGCTATACACAGTAGACTGAGAGGCAGGTAGGTGCGCGTACATACTGCGTACATGTAGGTGGTTTCTACGGAGCATACGAGAGGCATGCCGGCGTCTATGTATGTATTACCGTGTACATCATTTTTTTTGTTTGTTTTGTCTGCTGTACGCAGTACTTCTCTTCCGTTCTCTCTCTTTGAAATTTCGCAGTTTGTTACTATATAGTACATTTGGGAACCTTCTATTCCAACCGCTCAGGCGCCAAGGATCCCGTGAATCATGCTTGTTCCAAGAGAAACGAGGACGAGGCTGCCCGACGCGTCGGACTGACATGGACAAACATGGAACAGGTGACAAGAGGACGGGCAACGAGCGACGGAAGCTGTCGGGCCGTTGATTGGCGGGTGGAGCCAGCTCTCGGAAATGACCTCACCTTGTCAGTTTGGGTTTAGCGCCATGAGCTTCTCACCCCCACTCTCCAACGTCTGGCAGCTCCAGCGGAGTCTTGTGTGTTGTGTTCGCTTTTGTGTTCAGCGTTCGCCAGATGCGCTGGCCGAAGCTCCCTCTGCGGCCCCCCCCCCCCCCCGCCGCCCTCCCCCCAAACAAACCTAAGCTGCCGACCCGCCTTACCACCTTGGTTACCACCTTGCCTAGCGACCTTACCACCCGACAACCACCCACCCTCTCCCTCCCAACCGCCGGAACACAAACATAAACAACCAAGCCGCTGTTGGTTTCCCTGTGTCGACCAACCCTCGCCTCAGCGGTTTCCACCCCTCCTCCCCCTCCGCTTTGTAACCCTCCACCGTCCAGATCTGGACGAGACATCCATCATCCTTCTTCTCCAAAGCCGCCCAGGCTTCTCCAACAGCTACATCTCCATCTGCATACTTTGCGCCATCGCATCCGTCTAGCATCCTTGTCTCGCCGTCTTCCCCATCACCCACTCCAACATGTCGGGCGTCAATGGCTGGCTGTCGCGACAGCGCAAATCAGACCTCCTCGAGCTTGCAGAGGTTCTAGGGCTCAAGAAGTACGTGTCATTGTTTCTTTTCCGTGTTCTCGTGCGCTGCGCGACTTTGTAGATGGCCGGCCAAGGTCCAAGCGACCCCGTGGTGCCTTGCCTTTGCCCGAGGCGCATCGCATCGGCCGGCTGGCGGGTTCTGCGCTCGGCGTGCCTCCATCGCCATGTCGCGCGCGCGCACGCGCAAAAGCCGCCGTCGCCCGCCCCCCCCCAAGCCGAGAAACGCGTCGCCAAAGCGCACGGCAAAATCCCCGACGACCGACCGCCCATTCTAACGCGTTGGTCTTTTTTTTCTCTTTGCAGCACCGAGGGTTTACGCAAGACCGACCTCGAGCTCGCCATCGACGAGAAGCTGTCCGAGCATGCCACCCACTACCAGGCGGACCCGCGCTTTGCGGATTACTTTCGGAGCCGCGCCCGGGCCGGCGGCTCGCCCATCAAGAAGGAGACGGGCACTGCCCTGGACCTGAAGCCGTCGCGCCGTCGCGTCCCGGTGAAGACCATCGAAGAAGCTCCTGCCGTTGCTGCCGAGTAAGCAAAGACCATCCATCCATCCGCCTCTTTCCCCTCGTCGCGTTCTGTCGCACACACACGCGCGCGCACGCTCCTCCGTCCTTCGGATAAACACAAACACACATACACATGGATACAAGATGCCCCGTGTCTTGGCTCCGCTAACCGGCCAACCCTTGCACAACAAACAACAGTGAGGAAACCGCCTCGGCCGCCTCCGAAGAAGAGCCCGCCTCGGACGCGCCTCTGTCGGCGCAAGCGGCGCAGGCCGACTCGGCCATGTCGACCGCTCTCGCGCGCACGCCGGCCCGGGCGCTGGCGCTCGCCTCGCGCCTCTCCCTGCCGGCCACCCCCGCCGACGTGGCCCAGGCCGTCGACCGCGGCACCGTCGCCGTGCGCTCGCGCGTGTCGGAGCTGTACCAGCAGTCGGGGCTGACCGAGGCGACGCAGTCGACGCGCGAGTTCCTGTCGACGGTGCACAGCGTCGTGTCGGCCATCGCGCTCTTTGAGCTCTACCACCTGCGCCGCGAGGTGCTGCCGGACCGCTACGCCTTCGCCATCCCCGCCATCGCCTTCCTCGGCACCCCGACCTACCCCGTCTACCTCCCCGACGTGTTCGCCCTGCTCACGGCCGCCTTCTGGGGCCCCGCCCTGACCTGGCTGACCACCTCGGTCCTGCTGCCCAGCCTGGCGGGCTACTTTTTCAACCTGGGCATCGGCGCCGCGTCCTCGCCGGTGCCGACCAGGCCCGGCGGCAAGCGGTCTCCCGGCCGGCACGCGGCCGCGGCGGCGGCGCCGCCGCAGCAGCAGCCGCAGACCGAGTACGCGGTCGACCCGCTCATGTTCAGCATCGCCAAGGCCATCGTCACCTACGTCGTGTACGCCCAGGGCGTCACCTTGGGCGGCCTGATCGGCGAGGAGTCGGTGGCTCGCATCAACAGCGCGCTGTACAGCGGCTGGAAGGGCGTGCTTGTCGGCACGGCCGTGTCGGGCGTCACGGCCGTCTATGACGCCGTGCTGAGGAAGTAAGGGCGGAAAGAGCGAAACATGGCGGGAGCCGCGTGGTAGCGGTCTTGTTGTTACCTTGAGCTTCTCCTGCTAGTTGATTGGGTAGGTTGCGGTTGGGTATGCTATCGGCATGGGTAGGGTACGGTATGGCGATCTTGGGTTGCTGCCGGTGCTGGTGTGGGGCGGTGGTTGTGGGATATCTCTTCTTTTGCCTTGATTTCGGCTAGGGAAAGGCGTGTACACGTGTACCGATCGAAGGAGGCCTGGAAGATCCCAATGACTGGCCGCCTGCGGCATAGGCTGTTCGGGGAACCTTTGCGGAAGGGGGGTTGCGGGCTTGTTTTTGTTTCGGAGGCGTTACGGGCGTTAGGGTTCGATGTTTGTTTACATCCCCCCCCTTTGCGTTCTTCTTCCTTGGCTACCTACCTACCCGACTCAGCGAGTGCCCCCAGCGAACCCTCGGCTGGGTGCTGCCGGCGCTTGGTACGAGGACAAGACTTCTTCTTTGGCCTGTTCCTCTCTCTTCTGTGGCGTCAAGGAACCCTGATTCTCGGATTACCCTGATACCATATGTTTTCATCTTAGCCAATTTCGCCGTCCTTTGTCCTTCCGTGTCCTGTCTTCGTACGCTCCTTTTGTTTTCCGGGGATGTTGTTGGTCAGAGCTTGCTATGGTTGGGTAATTACCATCGAACGTTCTGGGACGGGAAGAGAGAAACCTTGCTCGAGACAGAACGGTGCAGACCGAATAGCTACAGCAACAATGCTTTTTGTTTCCTTCCGAGTGCTCCTCAAGTTCTGGCTATGCATGGAAATACAAACCACGTCGGCTGCATGGTGAAGAATGAAGGGTGAAGGGTGAAGGGGACATCAGGTCCCCGGGTATCTATACTACTACAACAACCCTTGGCGTCATGGGTGTTTGGAGAATGCCAGCTTCAACCGCTGACGCGAACCAAGTTACCTATCTACGGAAGATACAGAGTTGGTGCTTCTACTAGTAGTCGAAGATAACGTTGGTTAATACCGAGGAGACCCCAAGCGTGGGTGGCACATGACAGGGCGAGGGGGCCACCCCTCTCCGAGCCCCTCTCGGAGCCCCTGTTAGTGTCCCTGTTAGTGTCCCTATTAGTGCCCCTCTCGGTGCCCCTCTCCATTGTCAACGAAGGAACAGAGCAACCTAAAGATACCGCAACATAGAACAGCACATTCCCCTCCTCCCCCTCCCCTTTTTACAGTTCCTCAACACCACAACCGTAAAATCACAGAAACCACAGACCAAACACGCAAACACACAAGCTCCAAGCTTCGTCGCAGCCCACCATGACCACCGCCGAGCCCGACGGCCTCACCCCCGAACAGCTCGCCGCCTTCCACCGCGACGGCTACGCCATCATCCCCGACGCCCTTCCCCCTTCCACCGTCGCCGCCCTCCTCGACGAAACCCACCGCCTCCTCGACTCGCTCGACCTTTCCACCCACCCGCTCACCCGCTTCCGCACCGGCGGCGACACGGGCGACGACCACGTCGGCGACGACTACTTCCTCTCCTCGGGCGACAAGATCCGCTTCTTCCTCGAGGAGGACGCCTTCGACGCCGCGGGGCGGCTGGTCAGGCCCAAGCACCGCGCCGTCAACAAGATCGGCCACTTCCTGCACGGCCTGTCCCCGCCCTTCGCGGCCCTGCTGGCCCGGGACCCCGGCGACGAGCGGGGGTTCGTCGACGGCCTCCGCGCCCGCCCCGCCGCCGTCGCCCGCCAGCTCGGCTACGCCGACCCCCGCGTGCTGCAGAGCATGGTCATCTGCAAGCAGCCCGAGATCGGCGGCGCCGTCCCGCCGCACCAGGACTCGACCTTTTTGTACACGGACCCGCCCAGCGCCGTGGGCTTTTGGTACGCCCTCGAGGACGCGACGCTCGAGAACGGGTGCCTGAGCTTCCTGCCCGGGTCGCACCGGTGGGCGCCCGTCGAGAGGAGGCTGGTGAGGAAGAAGCCGGCGAGGAGGTCCGCCGCGGGGGCGACGAAGACGACGACGACGACGACGACGACGACGAGCGCGAGAGAGGGAACCGCGGAGGAACCAGAGCCGGGGCAGGCAGGCGGCTTTGGCAACAGCGACGGCGACGGGCAGGGGACCATCATGGTGCCCAACGACGGGCCGCGGTTCCCGCGCGGCCAAGGGTACGGCGAGGAGGCGGGCCGAGAGCAGGACAAGGCGCGCGGCTACGTGCCCGGGGAGGTCAAGGCCGGGTCACTGGTGCTGATCCACGGGAACCTGCTGCACAAGAGCGAAAAGAACACGAGCCAGAAGGGGAGGATCATCTACACTTTCCACGTCATCGAAGGCGGCGACGGCCATGTCTACGACGAAAGGAACTGGCTGCAGCCCCCGGCCGAGGGGTTCACCAAGCTGTACCGCAGCTAATTTAGTCAAGCTCTGTTACCTGGCGGAAGGGAGCGCTGCTGAGCGGAACCGGTTTCCATCCCGCCGCCGGCATCGACCCCCTTGGCATCCGGAGGCCCATTAATAACTAAATGATGAAAGAATGCGCATCGTGGTTCAGATTAAAGGCGTTGTTTGTGTTACTGTACAAAGTGCCAGCGCCAGCCAAGTTCGACGTGCCGTTGTTGTTGCTCCTCCTCCCCATCCCTGGGCCCCGGTATCGTTTCCTGTGTCAAGCCTTGCGTCACCCCGCCACCTAAACACACACACACACTCTCTCTCTCCCTCCCCCTTTCACGAGATCTCGTTCTTGTAAAAGACCAAATCATGCTGCTGACCCTGTTGCCCCCCCAATTGGCAAGAAATAAAGAGGCCGAAGTGAAGAAAAAGAAAAAGAAAAAAAAAAAAGGCAAACCTATGTAACTCAAACAGCACAAAAAAAAGGAGACCATCATCATCACCACCACCTCATCATCTCGTTCCTCAACGACCATCCGACGTTCAACGAGGATCCTAGCCTCTGGCGTACGGATGGAACCCGCGATTCCCACCGCGGCCGCCTCCGCGATAGTTGGCGCCGGGACGGCCGGCGTTCTTGGGTCCCGTCGGCGCGTTGGCAGGCGGCGCGTTGGCCGGGTCCACGGGACCCTGCGGCATCGGAGGCCCGCGGTTGCCCTTGTGGAAACCGCCACGGCCGCCGCCGCCGCCGCCGCCGCCGCCAAAGCCGCCCGGCGGTCCCTGGTTCATCATGGGCTGCGGCACGTCGTCGTACATGCCCTCCCAGCTCGTGGGACCGCCGCCGCCGCCGCCCATGTATCCTCCCTGATTGAAGCCGCCCTGGTGGTGCATCATGTCGCCTCCGCGGCCGCCGCGGCGACCACCGCCGCCGCCGCCGGCGCCACCGCCCGGCCCGCCCCCGGGCCTTGGTGGCCGCCGCCCATGCCCTGCTGCTGGTCGAAGGGCTGCTGATCGTAGGCGTTGAAGCCGCCGGGGCCGCCCGCGTTGGGACCGCCCGGGCCGCTGCCGGGCCCGTTGCCGTTGGGGCCGGCGCCGCCGGCGGGACCTCCGGGGACCTGGTTCATGCCGCCCTGGTTCATGCCCATGGCGCCGGGCCCGCCGCCCTGCTGGTTCATCATCTGCTGCATCTGCGCCATCTGCTGCTGCATCATGGCCGGGTTCATGGGGGGCATCGGGCCGCCGCCACCGCCGCCGCCGCGGCCGCCTCCGCCCATCATCTGCTGCATCTGGTGCATCTGCTGCATGTACATCATCTGCTGCATGGCCGGGTTCATGTTGCGGCTCATCATCATCTGCTGCTGGAACATGGCCATGGCCTGCTGCATGCGCTGCAGGTACTGGGCCATGAGCTGCGGGGACATGCCGGCCGTGCCGTTGCCCCCGGCGCCCATGCCGCCGCCCATCATGGCGTTCATGTTGCCGCCCTGGCCCGAGCCGTCGTCCATGCCCCCCACGCCCTGACCCTTGCGGCCAAACTTGCCGCCGCCGCGGCGGTTCGCGTCGTCGTCGTCGCGGAGGTTGCCGCGAGGCTGGGCCTTCTTGACCTCGATGGGCTTGCCGTGCAGCTCGAGGTTGGCGGCCAGGCAGGCCTCGACGCCGGCCTCGCTCTCGAACGTGACGAAGCCGAAGCCGCGCGGACGACCCGTGTCCTTGTCCATCATGAGGGTGGCGTCGACAACGCGGCCGAACTGGGAAAAGTACTCGCGGAATTCATGGTCCGTGGTTTCTTGCGAGACGCCGCCGACAAAGATCTTGGACGTCTTTTCCTGCTCGTCGCGCGGGATGGCGCGCTTCGGATCGATCTTTTTTGGGGGGGCGGATGAAGTGTTAGTACGTGTGCGCCGTCGTCGCCTTTCAAAGTCGGCTGGATGCGGGTTCGAGACTCACGATCTTGCCGTCCAGATAATGCTCCTTGACCATGACGATGTTGACCGTCTTGGGGTCCTTAAAGGTCAGGAATCCGAAGCCGCGGGAGCGGCCGGTGGCGCCATCCCTCATCACGGTGCACTCGAGCACCTCGCCGAACTGCGAGAAGTAGTCCCGGAGGGATTCTGAGAGGTCCGTTAGCAAGGGACCATCGCAAGGCGATGGCGAGAAGGCGACTCACGATCTGTGGTTTCCCAGTTGAGTCCGCCGATAAACATTTTGCTGTCAGGGATTCTATCAGCATTTCCCGTTCCATCTTGCGTAGCGCAACCACGGCAATATCAAGAAAGCCACCGAGCATGACAAGATGAGGGCGCAGAGGGGGCTAAAAGCAAGACATGAGCGCAAAGCACGTGTTCCCCCACACCGACGCCGGCGACGCCCTTTGACCAGCGGTGAGAAAGCCCGTCGCGATGAGGGAGGAAAGAGTTGGGCGCCGTCGGCTCGGGGACCAGAACAGAGCACAGACGGGTGACCAAGCCGCGGCGTGGTGGGCTCTTCAACATCCATCCATCCATCCATCCATCCATCCGTCCATCCGTCTGTCCATCCATTCTTCGGCGCTGGTTCCAGACCTTCCGTTCTTCCCGTAGTCTGATCCACAGTCCGTGTCTTTTCCAATCTGAAACCGGCAGTCTGGAGGGTGGGCTTCACCAGGCTCTTGGGCTGTGCGTTTGGACATTTCTGCGTCTCGCCACGGGGCAGAAAGCGAGGAGGATGGGGACAGGGCTTTGGCATGGCTGTCGATGTCCGTCAAAGAGTCGAGGGAGGTGGGCTCCAGGTATGGAGCCGGGCTCCGATCCCCCTGGGGAGGCGGTGAGGAGAGGGCGTTGTTGTCGGCCATGTCGAGCGGTGGTGGTGGTGATGGTGGTGGTGGTGGTGGTGGTTGTCGTTGGTGAAGGCGAGAGAGAGGCGACGCGATCGGTGCGGCGTTGGAAGAAAGGAGGTTGCAGAGCCCACGCGGAGCACGCTACAGCAGTTCCCACGAAGGTGTGAAAAAGATGCAGCGCAAAGTGCCAAACTAGGACGACTTTGTTTGCCGAATGCGATTTCTTGTTCCTGCCTCGTGGTCTTTTTGTTTTGCTATCGTCAAGCTAGCTTTTGTCTCTGCTTCTGCTTTGCTGGGTTGCTGCGCTAATCGCTGCCAATTTCTTGACCTAAGAAACCGGAGACGGCAAGCTTTCCGGATTGCCATCTGGCTCTCCAAGCATTCCGGCGGGCTATGGAGACAGGAGGACAGGATCCCATCCATGATGTCGGCGCTGGGGGTTTTCGGGTGTCGGAGTTTGGTTGCTGCTTGGTCCTCCCCAACCTCTCCCCAGCTCTTGTTCTTTTTTCTTTTTTTTTTTCTTTCGAAACGACGCGGCCGCACGGGCGTGCTCCGTTCTCTTTCTTGGTCTTGCTCGTCGCCACCGCGTTTCCCACATGACAGGGAACCGGGCGCACACCCAAGCCAGCCATAGCCATCCGCACCGCCGACAGACTCCTGTATGGCCGCCCATTGCCAAATCCCCGTGTTTTTGTCCTCCCCTGTCCCCGGAGGCACCAGCACAAGGTGTGAACCAACTCCACCAGCGTTCCAAAAAAGACGCCTGCCAACAACAAGCGTTTCCCACTCCCACGTGGAGCAGGGCGGCAGGGCTGCCGCGGAGAGCAGAGGGGAGAAGCCGATAGACGCCCGTCTTGGTGCTGCGCGAGGTGTGTATGCACATGTCAAAGCAAAAACGAACAGCGAAAAAAAAAAAACCACCACTTACCCGTCTTCTTTGGCATTGGGCCCCCGAGCTGGCGCGGCGGGCGCCGGGGCCGCGCTGGGCGTCGGCTTCTCGTCATGATGCTCCTGGCTGTCGTGGCTGTCCTGACGGTCGGGTTGTGTTGTTATCGTTGCGGACGGGCCGTTGCCGAGATTGAAGTCGATGTCATCGTCGTCGTCGTCTTCTTCCTCTTCTTCATCGCCTACGTCGCCTCCGTTGTAGTCGGCTTGCTGGCCGAAATCATGGCCGTTCTCACGGCTGGGCTCCGCCGCTGCCGGCTCAGTCGAACGCTGCTGGTCGGATTCAGGGGCGCGGGCGGGTGGGCCGGCTGGCTCGTCATCGTTGTAGCTGAAACGTCTGTCAGTGATGGGGGCGCAAAGAAGCGGGAGATGCTTCGGTCCGGCGTACAGATCGGCAAACAGCTCGTCATCGAAGTTCTCCGGTTCCGTCATGGCGACGACGACCTAAGGGGGGATGTCGAGTTGGGGGGAAAGGGAGGGAGAGATGTCGACGCGCTCGCCACGAAAAGAGGTGGCGGAAATGCGAAGAGCAACGCGGCTCGGTCTTGAGCTGGAAATGGAGCCGGGGGGGTTAGGTTCGTTGATGGACGTCAATGATGGATGAGATGGGGTTGGCCCTCGATTCGAGTTCGAGTTCGGGGAGAGGAGACGGCAAAAAGGCGAGAAAGGAGGATGTGTTGTGGCTACCAGACTCACCTCAGGTTGGTCCAACGATTGTGAAAGATCATCGCCGGGGGTTGCCAGGTTCGTGTTGGAGTGGGTCCGGTGAGTCCAGGATTCTTCATAACCGACTTGACCTTACCACAGTACGCGGTACTGCGTACACTAGTTAACCCTTGGCTTTACCTAACAAACAGCCACTGGATCGGGGGGTGGGGGGGGGGGGCTTGTGGGGGCCCAGTGAAAAGGGATGGATTGGATGCCCGGGGTTGGGGGAAGGGACCTCAACCTACGGTGCCCGTATGGGGATGCACTTCAGATGCAGGCAGGGCGGCCCTTCCCCTGACCGCTGCTGCCCGTTACGGTGGCCCAGTGAGGGTGGAAGGGCGCTGCAACGTTCCAAGGTTGTACGCACATTATTAGGTAGTGACCTACCTACCTACCTACCTAGGTACCTAGGTACCTACCTACCCACCTGAGGTACCTACCTTACCTATCGACTGGACTGGACCACAGCAACCACGGGCAGTAAGGGAACCGAAAGGGCGCTTGCGCTTGCTCACCTGCCACAACTGCCAAGCAGCTGTCCGCCACTGAAGGCCCCAGGAAACCTGCAAGCGACAGCACCTACCGTTTAGTGAGTATTACCTAGCTTGGGCTTGACCCAACGCCGGTGCACACCACACCAGATCACCACCAAAAGGGAGCACCAACCAACAACAACGACAACAACAACGACAACAACAAAAAACAGCCTCGCCAGCAAGAAGCGTCATGCGATCACCGCCATACCCGCCCACCGCCGTCCGCCATCCATAGCCCACCATGTTCTCCTCTTCTGGCGGTGGCAAGAAGGCGCCGCCTCAGGTAAGAAAGAGCCCACGGTTGCTGACCGTCTTGGTGGAAGCAACGTGTTAACGACCCTTGGGGGGGGGTGAGCAGCAGCAGGAGATGGTGCAAGTCGGTAGGGACATGACGCCCCATACGCCTCGGAGCCATTCGCTGACAAGCCTGCTCTTGATGCCATGACAGATAGGTCCGAGTACGTCCATCCTCCCCGCGCCGCCCCCGGGTTCCCATGCTCGTGAGCTTCAGCTAACACGCAGGATGTACCCAGCGCCCCCTCACCCTTCTGGAGGGGCGCATCCCGCGACCCCACGCCTGCGAAGAAGACGCGCGACTCGGGCCTCGTGGTCGGCGCCGCCTATTCCCACGCTGACATGCTCAAGTTTGACTCGTTGTAGGTCTATGTCTCCTCCGTTGTCTGCCCCCGCCCCCTCCTCCCCGATCCCCCTCCCTTGGCTTTTCTGACGCCGGCGTCCCCTCTCCCAGGAACATCTCGGGCTCCGGCTCCCGGCCGCGATCCCCGCCATCCACGACCCCGGGCCACGAGCGAAACTCGTCGCTCAATTCCACCTCGGCCAAGTCGGGCTCCAAGTCCAGCGCACCTCCGCTCAAAACGTACATGAACTTCCTCTCCAACACCAACGATGACTGGACCGTGGACGACACCGACGACATGTACGACTACGAGTCGGACGATGGCGACGACTTTGGCCTGCCGAGCTTGTCCAACATGAAGAGGAGGACGCAACGGAAGGCCGAGCAGAGCAAGGCGCGGCGAGACGGCGGCCTAGGCGCCGGCGGCGACGATGACCCCGAAAGGCAATCGCGGCGGCGGAACTCGGACAGCGCGGACATTGGCTTCGAGCGGCCGGCGTCCATCTACCCCATGCCCAGGAAGAGCGAGGGCAAGATCTTGCGGCCGCAGTACAAGGAAATCCTGCGCGACCCGGCCAACGCCCTCCACCTCATCAACTACCCGACGATCCCCCCCAACGCGACGCAGAAGGAAATCGACGCCATCAACTCGAGGATAACGCGCATCAACAAGTTCAAGCGCCTGCTCCAAGCGTCCACGATACCCCTCGCCGATCTTCGCCAGCTCGCCTGGTCCGGCGTGCCAGAAGAGGTCCGCGCCATGACGTGGCAGCTGCTCCTCAGCTACCTCCCGACCAGCAGCGAGAGGCGCGTGGCCACGCTCGAGCGGAAGCGCAAAGAGTACCTCGACGGCGTGCGCCAAGCCTTCGACAAGGGCGGCGGGCCGGGCGGCGGGCCGGGCGGCGGCCCCAACGCCGGCACCACGGGCTCGTCGACGCGAGGCGGGCGCGGCCTGGACGAGGCCATCTGGCACCAGATCAGCATCGACGTGCCGCGGACCAACCCGCACATCGAGCTGTACGGCTACGAGGCGACGCAGCGGTCGCTGGAGCGCATCCTGTACGTGTGGGCGGTGCGGCACCCGGCGAGCGGCTACGTGCAGGGCATCAACGACCTGGTGACGCCCTTTTGGCAGGTGTTTCTGGGCACGTACATCACGGACCCGGACATCGAGAGCGGCATGGACCCGGGCCAGCTGCCGCGCGCCGTGCTGGACGCGGTCGAGGCCGACTCGTTCTGGTGCCTGACCAAGCTGCTGGACGGCATTCAGGATCATTACATTGTGGCCCAGCCGGGCATCCAGCGCCAGGTGTCGGCGCTGCGCGACCTGACGGCCCGCATCGACGCCGGCCTGGCCCGGCACCTGGAGTCGGAAAACGTCGAGTTCATCCAGTTCAGCTTCCGCTGGATGAACTGTCTCTTGATGCGCGAGATCAGCGTCAAGAACACGATCCGCATGTGGGACACGTACATGGTGAGCCCGTCTTGCTTTGCCTTTTCCTCGCGATGCTTTCCCCCCCTTGAGCGTGCCCGGGCCTCTTCGAGCACGGGAAGCTGACGTGGTGCGATGATTCCGCAGGCCGAAGAGCAAGGCTTCTCCGAGTTCCACCTCTACGTGTGCGCTGCCTTCCTCGTCAAGTGGTCCGACAGGCTCGTCAAGATGGACTTCCAGGAGATCATGATGTTTCTTCAATCGCTGCCGACGCGCGACTGGACCGAAAAGGACATTGAGCTGCTGCTGAGCGAAGCCTACATCTGGCAGAGCCTGTTCAAGGGCTCGTCGGCTCACCTGCGGGGGTCCGAGAATCGCGTGCAGAATACCCACTTCCAGCTCTGATGATGCCTTTCTTTTTTTTTTTTCTTCCTTGGCAAGCAAGCGGTTTCTTGTGGTTCCAACGACAGGCAAGGAAGACGGTTCGCATAAGCATAGCACGGCATGGGGGTTTGTATACCTTATATATACTTTGATTAATGTCACGACAACGTTTGGAGGTGAAAACATGAACTACGCCAGCATGGCGTTGTGAAGGGTGGGTGGCATATTCAACAAGACTCGGCGATGACGTACTGTATACACATACAACTCTCGGCATGGGGAGCCGTACGTCTGGTTCTGCATGGCCAAAACAATATTGTTTTTTTTTCTCTGCGTCCATGCTATCGTAGCCATCATTCCGGCCATTTCGTTCGTTTGAAAGCATCAAACCCATCTCGCCTCTGTACGCCGTCCCCCTCCCAAAAGACGATTCCGCAAGGAGAGAAAGTAGTGGTGGTGGTGGTGGTGGTGGTGGTGGTGGTGGTGGTGGAAAATAATACTAGTCATACAATAATCATGTCCCCTCCCGTACAGCACGGGCTTAGAGCTTTTCCTCTCCTTGGGCACGCCGCCGCAGCTGACCCAAATACTCCGCCATCAGCGCGGCCGAGCAGCCCCAGGCCCCGGCGGATGGGGCCTCCCCCGCTCCCGACACCACGCTGGCCAAAAACCCGGGCTGCCTCTAGCTGGCGCCCGCGCCGTCCTCGCGAGCCTTCTTGCCCGGCTCGTCGGCGGCGGCGGCGGCCCCGGGGCCCTCGTCGGCCTTTCTCTTCTTGCGCACCAGCCCCGTCAAGTCGTTGGCCGCCTGCTTGACCTCCTCGGACACCTCGGGCTTGGGCGCGGGGGGGATCCCGAGCGCGGCGTTGAGGTCGACGGGCGGCTTGCGCAGGTCGACCAGGCGCTGCTCCATGTCGGCCAGCACCTCCTTGACGTCGGCGATCTGGCGGCGCGTGGCCTCGTTGTCGTCCGGGTTGTGCAGGGTCGCGAGCTCGACCTCCTTGCTCTGAAGCTTCTGCTTGGTGCTGTTGATGGCGGCCTCGAGCTCGGCGGCCGCCTCGTCGCGGAGCGACTGGTCGACGTGGTTGTTCTGGGCCGCGTCCTCGTCGTCGGACGACCTGGTGACCGAGGCGAACTCGAGGGCGAGGGAGAGCTTGAAGTGCGCCTCGGCGATGATCTCGGATTCGAACGGGTAGAGCTCTTCCTTGTACTTGAGGGACGCGCGCGAGTCGGTGATGGCGTTGGTATATCTTGATTCGGGGGGAAGCGAGGGGGCGGGGAGGAAAGTAGAACGTATGTCAGTTTGCAAAGCTCGGGAAGGATCATCGGCTCCTTGGTGAAAGATGGTCCTTCACGACCCTGCAACATACCTCTCGTTCTCGAGCGAGATCTCGGCCAGGAGATCGTGCGTGTCGGCGAGGCGCTCCTTGATGTGCCGGACCTTTGGCGAGTCGTTGCCGGGCTCGGCCACCTCCTTGCCCTTGCCCTTGCCTTGTTGCTTCTCCTTCTCCTCCTTCTCCTCCTCCTCCTCCTCCTGGTCCTTGAGGGCCTCCAGCTGCTTGTTGAAGAGGACGCGGGCGAGGTCCAGAACCTCGAACGCCGTGGCGAGATCGTCGTCGTCGTCCTCGTCCTCCTCGGCCTCGCCTTCCGCCTCCTCGTCCTCATCCGAATCCTCAAAGTTCTCGTCGCCCTCGAACTGGAACAGCGGCTTCTTGATGTCGGTCTTGTCGGCGGACCCTGACGCGGCGGCCGCCGCCGCAGCAGGCTTTGGCTGCGAGGCCGCGGAGGCGCTTCCGTTGGCGGCCTTGGCCGTCTTGGGCTTGGCCGGCTTCGCTTCGGGAGCCTTCCCCCCGAGGACGTCGCTCTTGCTCTGGCCGACCTTGAACAAGGCACGGCCGTAGAGGAAGAGGATCTCGGCATTCTCTGGGTTCATCTCGCCGTTCATCTCGGCCTGCATCTCGGCGGCCTGGCCGTAGACCTCGGCGGCTTCCTCATACTTTTTGTGGGCAAACAAGGCGGTGGCTTTGGCCGAGAGGTCTGCGAGCGAGACATTGAGGCTCTTCTTGGTCTCTTCCGGGTCGAGCTCCACGATTGGCGTCGCGGTGCCGGTGCCGGTGGGAGTCGGCGTCGCCATGGTCTTGCCGCGATGAGGAGGGTAGAGGTGGCTTGGCTGGCTGGTTGGCGAAGGAAACCGTGGGTTCCCTCGAATCGATAAAAAAAAAAAAAAATAACGGCGCGAGGCTCGCTGTGGTTGGATGAATTGAATGATGTAGGCAGTAGGTGCTCGATCAGCTGCTTACTACGATAAAAATTAAGGTTAAAGTGGTTCCCTTGAGAGCGAGCTTCTGACACGCGCAGGTGGTGTTCAGCCGTTGGTGACGCGTCTCATTGGCTCTTCTCTGGCCGTCCTCCCGCGGCGACAGGGGTGGTTGGCTCTTGCCGACGGCTTTTGCGCCGATGACCATGCTCCGGGAAGGAACCCCCCCAAGAACAGAAAAGCGCTTGGTGGAAACGTTGGAGACGACGATGCAGCCAGTCTATTTTGAGCGTCTATAGAAACAACAGCCCCTTGGTGATAACATGCAAGGTGCAAGCGTGCATGCAAGAATAGAAATTGCTTACTCTCGAGTCTATGCTGAGAGACTTTTCTCTTTGCCTCTGAAGGCCGTCCGGAGTTCACCACCCGTGGACCTCAATGCGGGTTCGAATCCACATGACGTAACAGCCCAGCTGCCCGTGCCACGGGGGATGGGGATTTGGAGAAGATGAGGGGCCGTCGTCGCCCCACGTCAGGACAGCGTCAGGTGAGCCTCCTGTGCGAGTCTCTCTCCTCCTCCTCTCCAGGGATGGTGGATGAATGAATGCTAGAGCGAGGACTGGGATGGGCTGCAGTCCGTCGGATTTCATAGTTGGGCAAGAAACGTCTCGATGCAGGTCTCGTTATGTTTCGAACCCCCCTCCCCCCATTTCTCAGCTCAGTCCCGGCGAGAAACGGGGTGGGAAGATCGGCTCCATGCCACAGCGACTGTAGATGGTTGTGCACGCTTCAGCAAAAGAGGAGCGGCAGGACCCGAGGTCCAACGGCTACGTGCTCCTCTCGTGATGGGGAGAGACCCAGACTTCTCAACTTCTCGAGGCCCTTGTAATTCACTCAACATCAACGCCGGAGATAAACCTGTTCCATCTTCGGAAAACAACCTACCGCGGTAGCTTTCCACTCCAAAAAAAAAGGCACCGGACAAACCAACACCGGGAGCATCACTGCGTCTCCTCGCAAATCAGCGACCATGTTGCAAATGATCAGCGGCCAGCATGACGACCACTACGAGGTCAGCCAGTCCAACTCGATCGAAAGCCTGGTGGCATCCAGAAATGACGGGAAGAAACATTTACTTTTAGCGTATGCTTCTCCCAAGTTTGATGAAAAAGAAAAAATGAAAAAAAATGAAAAAAAAAAAAAAGAAATCACCCAGGGAGTATATCAAACAGACACACTTACACCTCGTTGCAGGGCATCCGGCTCCGTGGCCACGATCAAGAGCAAGTCTTACACACACAACCCGGACCCCTGAGCACCTCCTCCCCCCAGCATGCCCGCCCTGTCTAACGTCCACCGCCGCAACCAGTCCCCGTCATCGTCCAGGAGCTGGCCAAGCACCAGGGCCGCCTCTCGATCCGCATCGTCCTGACCGAGTCGGCCTGCCACTTCCTGGCCGGGCAGAGCGCCGAGCAGCCCGCCGTGTCCTCGCTGCTGCGGCTGCCCAACGTCGACGCCGTCTACCGGGACCGCGACGAGTGGGGGCCCGAGCCGTGGCGCCGCGGCGCGAGCATCCTGCACATTGAGCTGCGCCGGTGGGCCGACGTCCTCGTCGTCGCCCCGCTCAGCGCAAACACCCTCGCCAAGGTCGTCGGCGGCATGGCCGACAACCTCCTCACCTCGGTCGTCCGCGCCTGGGACACGGACTCGAGCATCGACGGCAAGAGGAAGCTGATCCTGGTCGCCCCGGCCATGAACTCGGCCATGTGGAGGAACCCCATCACCGAGAAGCAGATCCGCATGCTCACCGAGGACTGGGGCGTCAAAGCCGCTGAGAGCGGCTCGGCAGGTGGAGCGTCGTCATCATCATCGTCGTCGTCGTCGTCCGGCTGGTTCCGGGTCATTCCTCCCATCAGCAAGACGCTTGCCTGTGGTGATACCGGAGATGGCGCCATGGCATCTGTGCCGACCATCTGCCAGGCCATCGAGGAGACGCTGGGCTTGGGGGACACGGCATGACAACGACGACGCCCGTCGGGTAGAGCTTCATGATGGGATGGGAGGGTATCCAAGGAATACCAAGCGGCTGGATGAAAGGCCCTGTTCGGCCTCGGCCTCGCCTTGACAAAAAATGTAGTTCCAATCCCGGGTTCAAGTTTACAGAGCTGCCATTCCGAAGAGCATGCCATAAACCCATGATTATGTCACAGGCTGCTACTAGATTCCTAGACCTGGAGTACTTGTACAAATAACCAGCTGTACACATCAGAGCCCCCCCTTCTCCCATTCACACATCATCATGATCTGCCCCCCAGTTCCCCATGTTCCTTTCTGTTATCCTCCCGTTGCGCCGCATGCAATGCCATGTATCTAAATGGGTAGAGAGGAGGACATGCTTGGACAGGATAAGCCGGCGCTGCCCTTGAAAATGCCCTTCTCCTTCCACTTCTCTCTCTCTCTCTTGATGCCCTTGAAGGTGTCTGAAGTACAGTACAGGGGGGATCCACACATGCGAGAAGACAAGACAAGAAAAAGAAAAAGAAAAAGAAAAAAAAAAAAACCATAGCGAGGCGCTTGGCAGACGATAGGATCCCAGGTAAGCAATGCCGCCCAAAGATGCCTCTCAAACACATTAGCCCGCCGATAGAGCCAATAAAACAGGTTGTCGGCTCGAAACGCGTCGCGCGTGCGCCTTCATGCGCGGCTTCCATCCCGCCTCCTGCTCCTTGGAATCCCATCCGAAAAGGACAGCCAGCCGGCGCGGCGACGATCGACAGCCCTTCGCCCCTTAGTCGTGACGGAAAGTGCACTTGTCTCCCTTCGCACACTTCCCCTTCGCCCAGAACATGCAGGCCTTGGTGCCGACCAGGTTCCGGCCGGCGCCGTCGCCGCCGTTGCCGCGGCCGCGCTCCCGGTGTCCGCGGTGGTCCCTGTCCCGCTCGCGGTCGCGCTCACGGCCGTAGCCATCCCGCTCCCGTCCGTTCTCCCGCTCGCGGTCGCGGTCCGCGCCGCCGCCGCCATACGCCTGGCCGTAGGCATCCCGCTCTTGTTGGGGCTGGCTGTAGCCGTGCGAGGAGGAGCCATAGCCCTCGCGGTCCGCCTGGGGAGGGGCGTAGCCCTGGGGTGGGTTGTAGCCTTGAGGACCGGCTTGGCTATAGTACGGATGCTGGTGTCCATACTGGGCGGGCTGCTGGCCGGTAGCGGCGTGCCGGGCGATGCTTAGCAGATGCTGAACCTGCTGAGGGTCGACGGCCTGGGCGGGGCTTGCTGAGACCGCCTTCAAGAGCATGTCGACCTGCTGAGGGTCGGGGACTTGACCGGGATTTGCAGCCGTGAACGCCTTCAGAAGCATCTCGACCTGCTGATTGGGGCCCTGAACGACAGGCTGTCCAACAGGCTGTCCAGCAGGCTGCTGGATGCCAAGCGTCGCGAGAATGCCGGCGACCTGGTCGTTTCCGGGGGCTGGTTGCGGCTGCTGATGTTGCTGTTGGGTATACCAGCCCTGCTGCTGCTGCTGCTGTTGTTGTTGTTGCTGGGAAGCATAGTACTGCGCCCAGGCAGCTGAATAGTCGGGGGCAGCCGTCTGAACGGGGTGAGCGGTAACGGCAGCAGGCATCGGCGCGGGAGCGACTTGGGTGGGCGCTGCCTCCTGACGGACCGGCCGGGGTCCCTTGGGGATGGTTGCAGCAATGGCCCGCAAGTTTGCGAGCACTTCTTGGAGCCTCGCGTCCTGGGCAAGCTCCTCGTCCGTCATCCGACGGTACGTTCGGTTGGCCGGGTCGGGATCCCTCCAGCTTCTGACCCGGTCGGAGCTCAGAAGCTCGAATGTCGCTTGGTCCCGCTTGGCGGCCACCGCGGGATCGTACCATGTCCGCGGATCCGAGTGGGCGGCACTGCCCTGCTCCCTGGAATGGTGGTGGAATGGGGTCGGCGGATTGTCGGCGCGGTGCAAGGCCGCGCGAGCCGCGTGGTAAGCGCCCCATTTGCTAAAGTCGACGCGCCGACGCATCAGCTCCTCGTAGCGCGGCACCTGAGGGCCCAAAGAGATCGGGCTTGGGACGTGCTCGCCAGCGGACGAGGTTGGGAGAGGGGACCGGGGCGAAGGCGGAATGTCCTCCCGGTTGTGGTAAATGACCATGAGCTCGTTCCGTTCGCGCTCCCGGGTGCGCTGCTGCTCCTCCGTCTCAAATGTCTTGAGGCCGCCGCGGGTGACGTACGTGCGCTCACGCTGTTCTTGAGGGATGCCGGCGAAGTCGATGGCAGACGGCGACTCCCACTCGCGCTCTTCAAACTCGTCATCAACCAAGGCCTGGCCGCGGTGAAGCCGCTTCATCATCTCGCTCTCCTCGCTGTTCATGGTGCGATAGAGCTCCCTGCCCAGCCGAGCCTTGTTTGCCTCGGCGATCTCTTCGGGCTCGCGCGTGAACTCGCGGATTTCCACCAGCGCATCGCCGCTCTTGAAGCTGACTCGGAGATGGCGCCTCGATTCCTTGCGCAAACGGCGCTGGCGCTGCTCGGGAGTCTCGGACGGAGGTGGGGATGGCTCTTTCTGTCTGTGGCTCGCAGGAGTTCGTATCTTCTTGTCTTCCTCGATCGTTTCAATCAAGGCAGAAATGCGCGACTTCGAGGGCGCCGTGTCCCTGCTGATATCCGCCGGCTTGGGCTTGGCCGTCTTCGAAGCAGTTGACGCGCCCGTTCCCGCATCGGCTTTGGAACCAGCTGTCTTGGTGGCTGGCTCTGCCTGTCCTGCGGCGTTCTTCTCGTCGGCCTTTGCGGGCTCTGACCTGACCGCAGGTTTGGCTGCCGTGCGCACCTTTCCGGGAAGCAAGAGAGAAGACCGTGGCTTTGTCGGAGGAGCGGCCGAGCTGCTCGAGGAAGACGAGGCCGCGGGGGCCGAGGCAGGGGTGGTAGAAGGCTTCGTGGCGGCTGCCTTTGTGGTGAGGGAAGATGCCTTCGTGCTGCCGGTCGAAGGCGCGTCGGTGGCAGGTTTCTTGCTCGAGCGCGACTCTGCGCCGGCCGCATCGGCCTCCCGAGGCCGCTTGGCCCCGGCAGCCGCGGCGGCGACTTTGGTTGTAGGTTTGGATGATGCCTTGTCGGCGTCCCCGTTGGAGGGCATCTTGGAAGACGTAGACGTGGCTTTGTCGTTGGAGGATTTTGTTGTTGAAGTGGCCGATTTCGAAGAAGAAAGGGAAGCAGAAGCGCTGGCCGGGGTTTTGTTTTCGATTGGCGTGCCGGTCTGCTTTGACGGGTCCCCCGCTTTCGCAGAAGTTGTTTTCTTTCCGCGGGTGCCAGACGCTACGCTCGCAGCATCGCCCTGGCGCGCGCCCCCGTTTTTCTCCTTGCCTGCGTTTTCATAGACGCGCGCTATCAACGCCTGCGCCTCCGCGTCGCCCTTTTCCTCGATTCTCTTCCGGACCTTGTCCATCTGCAGGGCGTCCAGATCGTCCCGCGTCAACTTGGCCAGGGCGAACAGCTCCAGCAGCGCCTTTGCCAGCGGGGAGTTGAGTTCGCCTGTGTTGATCAGGTTCACAAAGATGTTTTTGAACATGACCTTGAGGCGATCCATGCCTCTCATGTTCGGGAACAGGTCTGCGGCATCGGCGCGGATACCTCCCGCGATCGTAGCGGTGAGACGTTCCTTGGCCACCCCAAGAGGCACGCCCTGCTGTTCGGCACCGTTCCCGGGGTCCTGATGTTTCCCAGAGGCCCGCCGCTGCGCATCTCGGAGCTCTTGGGCTCGGGTCTTGAGCAGGTCGACGTATTCTCCCCAGGCGACATTCGACACTTGCTGGTTGTCCCGGTGAGCAGGGTGGCGGCGAAGCAGCTCTTCCGCCAGGATTTCTGTTTCAAGGGGTTCCTGAAGCAACAAGCCCTGTACGGTATCATCGTCAGCAACGGCGCTGGCGTGGAGTCGCGGGTAGAATCCTGAACCAACCTCCTTCACGTTGCGATCTTTGAGATGCTTCTTGTATGCCTCGGCCGGCATATCTGGTACATATCGTTAGCAACACTCCCAAGGCACGGCGGCGAAGCCAACTGACCTGGGCTCGCGCGCTTCAGCTCGACCTCGAACCGGATATCAGCCCTGCGGATATCGATGTCGCTTGTCGCGTTTTGACGAGCGAAAACATGGTTTCCTATGGCTTCGGCCACCATCCATCCACGCCACAGTTGAGGGAAGAGGGGGTCCCGTCCACCCCTCGTCTTCAGATCAACATATCTCTTGGTGGGCGTGCCCTTTTGCAACGTCACTGGGGCCGAGCCGATCACGAGGTTTGGAACGCCTTCCCATGTGAGCTCCGGGCGCTCCTTTGCGCTTTCCAGAAGGCCGCCATCCTGATGATTGATGGTGCAGAAAGGCCCCAGCGGTTCCGGTGGCGGGGCTGACGCCGGCAGAGGCTGAGAAGACGGGGCTGGAGGGTTCGGAGTCGCCGGCGCCAGCGCCCTGGCCTTCTTCGCGACGGCGGGAGGGACCTGGGCTTCAGACACGGAGTTGAGCCGGGTCCCCGGAGAGCCCGCGTGGCCGCCCTGAACGGGGTGAAACGGCTGCCCTGTTTGTCCATTGGCAATCGGCGGCTGGGATTGTAGGCTCTGTCCAGCGGCTGGCTGAAACACTGGCTGTTGAACCAGCGGGCTGGTCGGTTGTTGACCGGTCTGTTGAAGTTGGGGCTGGGCTGCCGGCTGGGGTTGAGGCTGAACCACCGGCTGAGGCTGGGCCTGAACAGGCTGTTGCGGTTGAGGCTGGACAACCTGTTGGAATTGAGGTTGAGGCTGGCCGCCTTTTGGATGCTGAGGTTGGACAACCTGCTGGACTTGAGGTTGGGCGGTGTGCTGCAGCTGGGCCTGGTGTGCTTGGTGGAGCTGAGGCTGGACAGTCTGCTGAAGTTGGGGTTGGGAGGCCTGTTGAAACGGAGGCTGAGCAGGGTACTGCTGAATCGGTGGCCGAGGCTGCTGCTGCTGGGCCGGCGAGATGTCCACGGCAAACGCGGGCTGGTGCTGCCGCGAGCTGGTGATAGCCGGCTGTTGGAATCCAGCCTCGTGCGGCAGCGGCGAGGCCGCATCGGGGCCACGAGGAGGAAGGAATCCAGGGCCTTGGTTGGAGATCTGGGGGTCGATGGCGAATGCCGGAGCGGCGGCCAAGGGGTTATCGAAATGAACGCCGTTCTCAAACCTCGTCGGATCTTGTCCCCAATGGACCGGCCCCTGAGGGTAGCCGGCGGGTGCCTCGGAGACGAGTCGGTTGTCGACCTGATGGTCTCCAAAGGTCTGCTGAGGCACTGCCGGGCCCTGCCCGTACGACACCACCGAGGCCTGTCCTTGATCCGACCAATGATTGATGCTATTTCCCTCATCGTAGCCGAGGGGAGGAAAGAGTGAGGCCTCGAGGTTGGCGGCGCTCTGCTGGGCTTGGGGCAATCCGGCACTCGAGTAGCCGCCGCCGGGGCCGGGGCCCGCGCCGAAGCCGAGTCCAGGGTTGCCGTGCTGAGGAGCCCAGGTCCCGTCGCCGAAGCCACTCAAATCCCAGCTGGCAGCATCGCCGTTGAGATGTTGATCCATGGCTTGCGCTGCTGCCCCTGGGAAGGGGTTGGATATCACGTGGTTGTGGGCGTGGTGGTGATGCAATTATCGGAGGAGTTTAATCGGTTAAGAAGAAGTGTGCAGCAAACCGATTTTCTCCAAAGCGAGTTTTTGTGGGGAGGGCACATGTATCGGCTTGGGCGTGCAGGTGGGGCGAGTGCCGGATTCGGACTAGTGAGCAACCAAGTCTGTCGTCAGCCAACGAAACCACCAGCAGCGGCGGGCGTAACGAAAGTCTGCCTCCTTATTGATCGCTGCAAGCAATACCAAGACAGGTCCTGGAAGACGGCAGCCAGCCAACACCAGAAAATAAACACCACACAGCCAGCAGCCAGCAGCCAACAGCCAACAGCGAGGCCAAGCGCAGCACCGCAGTCTCCCATCTCCATCATGAACAGTATCGGCTTGGCTCGAGAACTGCGGGCCGTTGCAGACCATAGGGCTTGCTTGCGACCCGGGCTGAGAAAGCGGGTGGGAGTGCTGCTGCCCTTGGTATCTGACGACCATGGGAGTGGTGGTGGAGGGCAGCGGGCAGCGGAGTGCCAAACCCCGGGGCTGGGTGCGCCAAGACTGCATGGCGGGAAGCTGGTCCGCCCAGCCCGAAGGGTGAGAGATGCCGCAACATCAGCACCCCCGAACTTTGGCGTCTTCATTGCCCCAGCCTGCCTCCGATCTCATGCAAACGGGCGAGGCGCCGAGCTGCAAGGCGAGAGCGCGAGACTGGGGATGCGAAGATCCTGCGTTGATGACTGAATGTTGCCCCCCTGAGATGTCGAGATGCGAGCGAGCGAGCGACACCCCCCTGGAGAGTGGAGGGGCAAGCTTAGGCTGTGACGGCCTAAACAATCAACTCTGCTCTCTTCCCACAGCACAGAGAGATCCTGCAGATCCAGCATCTTTTAGAGGGAGATTCCAATCGCCCGCAGGGACCGTCGGATCCAAAGTCGCGAGGCGGTTGTGGCATTTGAAAAAAAATTATTGCCAGACGCCGCAGTTTAATGGCCCTGGTCCCGGCCTCAAGGCTGCGCGATGTGTGTTTTGGTTTGGCCATCCACGGACCTCTTGGCTGCTCTCTCACGGCCGGCTGTCCGCTGCGGTGCCCTCCCCTGTGTTGGCTGGCTGCACAATTCTCCCTATTTCCAGATCTCAGGCGTTACGTGCAGCTGTGGCGGCTGTGCCGTGAGTGACCAGCCAGGCACCCACCGAAGCGTTCGGCAAGCTTTTGCTGCCGCCCTCACGGCCCGCCCTCCAACACGCGGGTTGCGACCGCGAGGTTTGGCTGGTGGCTTCATCACGACATTGCCCTTTTGAAGGCGCGAACACTTATGGGGGGTAATCTTAACTCTGGGATGGGGAGTGGTGATTTATGCATACCCTTCTTTCAACGTTTGTATGCCGCGTCAGCAGCGCGAAATCGTGTCCTTCACGTCCGACTCGAATGTCATGGCTGGGAAAAAAAATCACCCACGCTCACTGACTCCGTTCGAGCATTCTCTCAGAGGCTCTACACGAGACTTTGGAGCGGAATCTGATCAAGGGGCAGGTGGGCGGGCGCGTGTGGAAAGAGAGCGCGAGGGCAGGGCAGGCTAAGATGGTCTCTCGCGAAACGCCGACCCAAGAAATTAAAGGGCAGATACGGATGGATTGACCGACGTGCGATCTTAAAGGGCTGGGTGTGAAGGCTTTTAGATCCAGGAGATATCTGACGCGAACTTGGTGGTGGATGAAGTTGGAACTGCTGAACGGCAGACGCGAAGTCCTTGTTGTTGAAAGAGAAAAGTTGGCTCCAGGTCTGCGGATCACCCGCGACCGTCATTAAGGAGCTCGCTTGCCAAGGGGCTTGACATGATCCGTGCGTTGCGGCAAAGCCCCAGTGCCATGGCTCGCTTCCCACACGGAGCCACACGGTTCCATGGAGGCTTGGCAGGAAACCGTCATCTCCGCAGGCGCATCCGTGTTCCAAACTAGGACCTGACGAAGGTAGGTTTTGGCCCCGAGCGCTGAACGGGGGGAACGATCGCATGGCCTCAGGTCCCTTTGACAGCAGGTCTTCTGTGAGAGGCAATAAGGACCGCTATCCGGGTTGCCTAAGAAGCGTCTTGCGAGAGCTTGGCCGGTTGACCTAGCACATGGGCTTTCTGTGCAATGCGATGCGCTACCTCGCACTGTGTAGGTAACCCAGACAGCATGGACTTCGCACCCAGCTCAGAGCGCTGACTGACTTCATTGTCACGTTCTCGCCGCTTTGTCGTGGAGATGCAGAGACAGTGGCCATTCCCGTTGCTACCTAGACTGCTTGAAATGCTTGGTAACTAGTACAGCCAAATCGAGATCGCCGTTGGACCATAGGAGCAGACGCTGACCAGTGTCGCGGGCATACCTTTTGTGAGTCGCCCATAAACAGCCGGATCCAGCAGGTCAACAAACAGACTACCTGGCCATTTCCTTGGCGCCCGGTTCCAACGTCCGCCATCACACGCCTGCTTTGAACACCAACATTTCGTCTGCGAACTCGGCCTTGGGAGCTTCTAGATCGCCTTCAAATTGCATACCTCCGACCGGCCAGCCAAATTGCGAACCGAGCAGCCCCCCCGACGAAGGACGTTCCGGCCCTACTGCGACCTTGCACAGACAGACTTGGTCCCCTTGAAACTGCTGCTGGTGGGGGATTCGAGAGAGCAGACCGAGAAGTGGGAATTCCTTGGAAAGCCCAACTCAACTTGATCGATCGTCGACGGATCCTATCCGTCCGACACACGACACACATTGACCGACCATGGCGGCCCGGGGAGCTTCTCTGCGCGACAAGCAGATCCGTACGTCCCCGCCCCTTGCGCCGTGGTTCGCGGGCCTGCGAGACTCACAAGATATGAACTTCAGTCTCCATCAAGAAGATCCTCAACCTGAACGAACCGATCGAGACGAGCGAGAATGATGAACCCCATTCCGGCGGATATACCTCCTTGCCCGCGCCGATAACAAAAGATGGTATTCCAATCTGGAAGCTCCTCGTCTTCGATGTAAGCAGCACAACAGAACATGGGGCAGTCCCAGCGGCTGCCCTTCCTCCGCCGGACCGTTCGCCTGCCAGCAGAAAGAATCTTGGACGGGGCATAGGCTGACTGAGGATTCTGGACAGGATTTCGGCCGCGATGTCATCAGCCCCGTGCTCCAGGTCTCGGATCTCAGATCAATGGGGGTGACCATGCACATGTAAGCCCTCCCCCGCCCTCCTGGATACCAGGGATGTGCGCTGAACGAATGCAAGGCATATCAACTCCCAGAGAGCCGCCATCCCCGACGTCCCAGCCATCTACCTCGTGGAGCCTACCTCGGCCAACCTGCAGGCGATTACGAATGATCTGCAAAAGGGGCTCTATAGCACCGCCCACATCAACTTCCTCTCCTCAATACCGCGGCCGCTGTTGGAAGACTTTGCGGCCCAAACGGCTGCAGCGGGGACCTCGGAGCAGATCGCGCAGGTCTACGATCAGTATCTCAACTTCATCGTCACCGAGCCGGATCTGTTCAGCCTCGGCATGCAGAAGGAGCATACCTACTGGGCGCTGAACAGCGCAAAGACAAAAGATGAAGAACTGGATCATGTCGTCGACAGGATCGTCAGCGGCTTGTTCAGCGTTGCTGTGACATCAGGTACGGCAGATGTTCGAGGGCGCGGTGTGCATGCTCATGGCTAACGTTCACCCCAGGAGTGATCCCTATCGTATGTGACACTGCCGCCGGGCATTCTTGTGTATGGATGCTAACGGTCATCCCCAGATCCGGTGCCCGAGAGGCGCTGCGGCCGAGATGATTGCGATGAAGCTCGATCGCAAACTCCGGGACCACGTCCTCAATTCCAAAGACAATCTCTTCTCGTCACAGGCGCGGTCAGGAACGTCCGGCGCAGCCAACCCAACGTCCCGACCTGTGCTTATCATTCTGGACCGGAACGTCGACCTGATCCCCATGCTCTCGCATTCGTGGACATACCAGAGCCTTTGCTTTGACGTTTTCAAGGTTTGAGCCCCTCCTTTGGGTGCAGCATGGACGTCGCTAAGGCCCCAAGTAGTCCGAGCTCAACCGCATCACGATCGAGACGCCGGCAGACCCCAACAACCCGTCCAAAGGAACCACAAAGAAGACGTACGACTTGTCTACCAAGGATTTCTTCTGGGCCAAGAATGCGTGCTTGCCGTTCCCCCAGGTGGCTGAAGATATTGGTACTTGCGCCTCCCGCAACCCTGATTCCCTTGAGCTGCACTGCTGACGACGCCCCTGGCAGATGCCGAGCTTACCAAGTACAAGGAGGAGGCCGAGGCTCTCACCAAGAAGACCGGAGTCAGCAATTTCGAAGATCTCCAAAACGACACGAGCGCCAGTGCGCAACACCTCAAGGCAGCCATCACACTGCTTCCTGAGCTGCGAGAGCGGAAGGCCACGCTGGACATGCACATGAACATCTTGGCAGCCATTCTCCAGGAAATTCAGAACCGGCAGCTAGACAACTACTTCCAGCTCGAGGAGGACGTGATGAAGCAGACAAAGGCCCAAATGTTGGAACATATCAAGGCCGCAGACAAGGGCCAGCCCCTGGACAAGCTGCGCCTGTTTGTGATTTGGTTCCTCAGCACCGAGCAGGACGTGTCTCGGCAGGAATGGGCACAGTTCGAGGAAGCCCTCGAAGCAGCGGGATGCGACAAGACCAGCCTGGCCTACATCCGACAGTACGTGGTGCATGAGCCTTTCCAGGAAACGACAGGCGGCTAATCGTGTTTCTCTGCAGGGTCCGAGCAACGACCAAGATGACGCAGCTCACCACCATCAACAGCCAAGGGTCGGCTGCTCAGCAACAATCGGGATCTTCAGATCTCTTCAACCGCTTCTCGGCCATCTCGAGCCGCCTGACGGATCGCCTCAAAGAGACGGGGGTGCCTACGAATGCGCTGACATCCAACGTCGCCTCGCTGCTCGGCGGGATCAAGAACTTCCTGCCGGTGGACAGGGACCTCACGGTGACCAAAATCACCGAGTCCATCATGGATCCCTCCAGCGCCAGCTCGTCGGCGATCGCCAAGACGGAGAACTACCTCTACTTCGACCCGCGGAGCGCCAACGCGCGCGGGACGATGCCCCAGCCGTCGGCCTTGCGCGCGGGGGCGGCCTCCACCCCGGGCGGGCTCCCTGGCGTGCCGGCTCCGGGCACCGGGGCGACCTTTGGCCAGCGGCGCCAAGGCTTCTCGGAGGCCATCGTGTTCATGGTCGGCGGCGGGTCCATGGAGGAGTACGGGAACCTGCAGGAGTGGGCTGCGCGCGCGGGGGCGGGCGATAGGCTGAAGAGGAGGGTCGTTTATGGGGCCAGCGAGCTGATCAACGCGAAGCAGTTCATCAAGGACGAGCTGGAGAAGCTTGGAAGGGAGATATCGTAGGGCGGTGGCGAAGGCGGCGGGACGGAGCGTTGGCACCGGATGGCAAAGACATGCATGTGTTCCTGCTCCTCCAGCGGAGGCAGGACGGCTCTAAGCTTTCATCGTAGTCCTGCTTGCTGCAATAATACAAGCATCCGTGACCTTGGATTGTCTCTCGACGGAGACGGAGACGGAGAATCCGGCTCGGCTTGGAGATTCGAGAAACCGTTCCGCCCCGGGCCTTCCTTGGTGGACGGCGGCATGCATACGCAGTAGACGGGAACATGACAGGATGAGCTCAGCAAACCCCATGGGAATTGGACGGGAGGATAGATGCAGGAACGACGGGTTGCCACAGCTCAAAGCTCAAACCAATGAAACCGGAGAAAGATTCGGCGCCAAAGCCGTGTCTGTCCAGCGGATAGAATCATCCGGCCCGTCCCTCAGCAGACCGTGTAGAAGTGCCGCTTTGGATTAACGATCCTTGCCCATAACGTTACCCCGCTACATACGCAGTACTCCCCCCATCCGAGGCATTCTTTTCGCACAAGCCGTGGGATGACGCGATTTGGCGGTGTGGCTTGGGTTGGAAGGCTGTGCTATTCTTGAGCTTGGGCTGACGTGTGGTTCAGATTCCGCGCCTGGGATCAACGAGGCAACCACAGCGCAAAGCAAGACTAAATGGGGCATGGAACTTCCGCCACCGGGGGGGGGGGGGGGGGGGGCTTGCGGATTTTCAGGTCCTCTTTGACGGGTCGAACTTGAGCGAGTCAGGGGGTCTGACGGAGTTAGTTACCTAGCTCAGCAAACAGGATCCGGTAACAGGTAGATTCTGTCGTGCTAGATTCATGGTTTGACATGTATATGCATCCAAGTAGGTCAAATCAGAAACGACGGGTGGGTTTTATTGTTTTGTTGCCGATGAGACTGGAGACCAGAGGCTCCAGCTGCTGACCTAAGGAAGCTAGCTATACTATATTAGTATACACAGTACTCCCGTCTGTACGCAGTAGACGATGACCCAATGGATTGATTGGGTTGGAACGTTAACCCAGTATGGAAAACGGGGTGGGTACTCTGCGCCAAACCGCTGCCGGCCTCCCATCTGAACGTCGTGACACAGCCTCGTGGAATCCATGACGCTGGGTCCATGTGGGGTACTTTGTGGGAGTTTCGTTGCCTGTCGAGCCACAAGAAAACAAAACAATCGGCCTTGCCCCTTTTGTTGAGCGCTCCTGCTGCATACCGAGGTCGCAATCCAGAGCGTTTCTTCACTTGCCCCAGGAACAATCATGAACTGATTTCCAGAGTTCCATCCATCTGCTTGAAGGTTTGTTCATCAAAGCCATAAAGCCGAACCCCACAGCAATAACCTTCCCAGAGTTGCAACTCCGTTTCCACCCTGTCTCATCGCTCAGGGCCCAATCAGGCGGTGTCGCTAACTCGACTACCGTATAGGAGGAGGTTGCAATCAGTCCCCATATCGGGCGCTGAAACAAGCCTTTCCACTCCGGCACCCCCCAGCTAGCAGTTGCCCTTCATTCGTTGGGCTCACTTGCACCCCTGTCAGATTGCGGCCCCGGCTCCTGAAACTTGTACCTCCTGCCCCATTGTCGATCTTCTTCCTGCGACACCCCAAACCACGACGGTTCCTTGAACTCTAACTACTCCGCAGAGCTGCTCGGCAAGCCAACCAACTGACTGACTGACCGACCGACCGACCGACCAAGAGAGCGAGCTGTCTGTTTGGCGGTTGGCCAAGACGACGACGACCGCCACGAACGAGCCAAGCTCCAGCCGCTCACGAACGCGCTCGGGGCTGCGGGAGAGGACAGGGGCGCCGCTCCAACAGCACAGCACAGCACAGCCATCCGACTATTCCTCCCACAAGGCCTGACGACCGAAGGCCACGCGGCTGCGGGCAGAGGAGGATCCCAAAAGATCCTTGACACACGCAAAAACCGGCCCTCGGTTTTCTACACGGACAAACCAACCTTTCACATTCCCCTCCCGACACCTCGCACGCCTCTGGCATTTCGCCGAACGGCCCTTCGAGACGTGCAGCCCGCCTGGATCGGGGTCGTGCCATACGAATCTTGCTCCCACACAGAGGGGAACCGCATTCCTCCTCGAAAAAATCACGGACCTGGTTTGTGTTTCAGTCGAGTCCCCCTTAGTACGACGCAACCATGTCGTATAATCGGTTAGGCAAGTGGAACATCTCTCTTCCGTCCACTTTTTCTTCACATGGTCCTTTTTCCTGCTCGAAGCCAAACCTCGTGCCTCCTGCGCCTGACGGCATCCCACTGGCTGTCACGCGCCCGTGTCACACACTCTCTCCCAACTCGAGCGGCAGGCCCCTCGGGACTTCTCTGATTTCTTTGCCTCCCGCGCGAAGCCTGGGCGCCATTGTCCCGGAGTTTGGTGGTGTTTGTGTCGCCGTCTCATTCCTCCGGCGAGAGCAAACAGCCCGGATCCCTCCCCGGTCGTCAAAGCAGCAGAACGAACCCCTCGCAGCCGCGCCGTATCGAGCGTGGCGGCACGGGCTGCTTCGCCCTTGAACCCTCTCTGGTCCGTGTGACTTGGTTGGCTCGCGAGCGAGAACGGGGAGGATTCGGCGTGGCTTTGTTGGGTCCAGGGAACGGAACGTCCTAACCATGGCTCGCGGTGCAGACGACGATTACTACGAAAGCCACCCCATGGAGACCCGGCCCCGCCGGACGCCCTCTCCGGGGCATCCCCTCCACGGTCATCACCGCGACGATCCCTACGGTCAATCCCACCTGGACGTACACTCAGTCCCTGGAAGATCGTATAGCCCTGGCGACGCGTTGCAAATGCAAATGGCTGTAGGTCTCACAATGCCCATGCGGGTTGCCTAACCCGCTCACTGGGAAGAGGAGAGTGGGGGACTGACAATGCCGTTAGCAATCCGTTGACAACCTCGGAGGCTACTCCGTCAACCCGGAAGCTCACCACGATGCCTACTACAACCAGCCATACGAGCCGAATCCGAACCAAGGGTACGAGCAGGGCTACTACGACGACGACAGGAGGCCGATGCTGCCACACAACGAATCGCACCGGGGCGCTGGCCCTTCGCCGTACCAGGACGAACCCCAGGCCAAACCCAAACCTGCTCCGATCAAGAGGTGGAAGACGGTGAAACAGGTGCTGTTGTACCGGGGAAACCTGGTCCTGGACTGCCCGGTCCCGCCCAAGCTGCTGAACCAGCTGCCCCATGGCGAGCGCGATGAGTTCACCCACATGCGATATTCGGCAGCAACCTGCGACCCGTCCGAATTCTACGAAAACAACTTCACCCTCCGGCAAAAGCTCTTCAGCAAGCCGCGGCACACGGAGCTCTTCATCGTCGTCACCATGTACAACGAAGACGAAATCCTCTTCGCGCGTACCATGATCGGCGTTTTCAAGAACATTGAGTACATGTGCAAGCGGACCGAGAGCAAGACGTGGGGCAAGGACGCCTGGAAGAAGATCGTGGTGTGCGTCGTCAGCGACGGCCGTGCTAAGATCAACCCCCGGACGAGGGCCCTGCTGGCAGGCATGGGCGTGTACCAGGAGGGCATCGCCAAGCAGGAAGTCAATGGCAAGGAGGTCACGGCGCACATCTACGAATACACCACCCAGGTCGGCATGGTCATCAAGAACGACGTCGTCCAGCTGATCCCCAAGCAGCAGCCCGTGCAGGTGCTCTTCTGCCTCAAGGAGAAGAACGCCAAGAAGATCAACTCGCACCGCTGGTTCTTCCAAGCATTCGGCCGCGTCTTGGAGCCCAACATCTGCGTGCTGATCGACGCGGGTACCAAGCCCGGCCACAACTCCATCTACCACCTGTGGAAGGCGTTCGACCTGGAACCCATGTGCGCCGGCGCCTGCGGTGAGATCAAGGCCATGCTGGGCACGGGCGGCAAGAAGCTCCTCAACCCGCTGGTCGCCACCCAGAACTTCGAGTACAAGATGAGCAACATCCTGGACAAGCCTCTCGAGTCCGCCTTTGGCTTCATTTCGGTGTTGCCCGGCGCCTTCTCGGCCTACCGGTACGTGGCGCTCCAGAACGACAAGCGCGGACAGGGCCCCTTGGAGAAATACTTTGCTGGCGAGAAGCTCCATGGCGGCGACGCGGGCATCTTCACGGCCAACATGTACCTGGCCGAAGATCGTATCCTCTGCTTCGAGCTTGTCACCAAGCGCAACTGCCACTGGATCCTGCAGTACGTCAAGTCGGCGACGGGCGAGACGGACGTGCCGGAAACGGTGACGGAGCTGATTCTCCAGCGTCGTCGCTGGCTCAACGGCTCCTTCTTCGCCGCCATCTACGCCATCGTCCACTTCCACCAGTTCTTCCGCTCCGACCATTCCATTTTCCGCAAGTTTGCCTTCTTCATCGAGTTCATCTTCAACACGGTCAACATGATCTTTGCCTGGTTTGCCATCGGCAACTTCTTCCTGGTGTTCAAGATCCTCACGACCAGCCTGGGCGACGATCATCTGCTGGGCACCGTTGGCAACATCCTCGGCGTCGTGTTTACGTGGTTGTACGGCATCTCTCTCATGACGTGCTTTGTGCTGTCGATGGGTAACCGACCGGCCGGGTCGGGACCGTACTACATGGCCATGGTCATTTTCTGGGCCATTCTCTTCATGTAAGTATTTTTTTTTGTCCTCCCTCTCTCCCCGCGCGCGCAAAGCCGTCAGACCTAACACGCAAACCATAGCTACCTCATGTTCGCCGCTATCTACATCGCCGTCAATGCCATCATCACGGATCTCAGCGTCAACGGCTTCAGTGTCGACTCGCTCTTCAAGAACAAGGTCTTCTCTACGCTCATCGTCTCGGTCATGTCCACCTACGGTCTCTGGCTGGTGGCGTCGGTGCTGATGTTCGACCCGTGGCACATGTTCACGTCTCTGGTGCAGTATATGCTGCTGTCGCCGACGTACACCAACGTGCTCAACGTCTATGCCTTCTGCAACACGCACGATATCACGTGGGGTACCAAGGGTGACGACAAGCCCGAGAAGCTCCCCTCGGTCAACACCAAGGACGGCCAGGGCAAGACGGATCTTCCCGACGAGGGCGATCTCAACGCCCAGTACGAGCGCGAGCTGGCCGTCTTTTCGACCAAGTTCGTGGAAGAGGTGAAGCCGCCGACGCCGGCACAGATCGACCAGAAGCAGCAAGACTACTACGCCGGCGTGCGTACCGTGGTGGTGCTCATCTGGATGATCATGAACTTTGCGCTGGTGGCGGTGGTGCTGTCGACGGCCGGCGTCGACAAGATCGTGCCAAACAACGGCCTGACCGAGGAGGAGATCAAGGATGAGCGCGCCAACATCTACCTGAGCATCGTTCTTTGGTCGGTGGCGGGCTTGTCAGCATTCAAGTTCTTGGGCATGCTGTGGTTCTTGATTGTGAGGATGTTCCGCGGTGTCTGAGCGCGGGGAGGCTTTCATGCTCTGCTGGGGGCGAAGTGAAGAGAAGGGGAGAGGAGAAGGCTGAGAGAGACCCAAGGGGGGTCGGAGTTTTGTTTCGCTTTCCCCATGATAGTCTTTCTGTTTTGACTTGTTTTTCTCACCATGTTCCGCACTGGGTTCTGCCCAGGGGAGTTGTTGGCCATGTTCGTTTCTCGACGGCCTCTCTTACTGTCACGCACCCTCGGCCGACATCCATTACCTTTGACGGCGGCGCCAAACGTGGCATTCGCTGTGGTCGGTCGGATTCATGGATGCCCGAACGGGTTCTGAGCGGTCGTCAACATCGTTGGCGGATGTTTTGTCTGGAGCGGCGGAGCATCAAGTTCATAGAGAGCGCGTTGGTCTTTGTTGCTGCACATAACCGGTAGGAAATAATACCCAGATTCTTAGTCATGCTGGTTTTATGCTGGTTGATATTATTAGCATGCGTGGCTCAAGCACAACAGCAATTGCGGGTTGGTGTCAAGGTTGCTGTTGTGGTCATGTCCATGTCTGTCTCTCTTCCCGCATTGTCTTTGCCTGTCAGCGAAGGGTCTGTGTTTCATGCCCCCTCTTGCGGCTCTTGACCAAGACCCCGGACATCCAGGTTGGAATGCCTCGGCGGTCCATTCGCATGAAGCCATCCGTTGTCTGCTCAGGACGTCAACTCCGGGCGTCTTGACTCGATGCCAGTACGTCGCTGGGGGCTGCCTCATTTCGAGAGAGGAAGAGCAAAAAAAAAAAAAAAAAAAAAAAAAAAAAAAAGACTCAACAAAGACATTCCATGTACCCAGCCCTCGCTGCCAGCAATTTCTGGCGTCTCTGTGGCGGCGCCCTACCAAAGGCCAACGAATCAGCGACCAAGGGCGGCGAGGCCGTTGAGGCTGGGCTGAAGAGGACGGAAGAGGAAGCCATCAGCGCACATACACAGTAGTTACTGTGTAGGGCTGGAAGTGCAGGGCGAAATCCCCCTTGCCCGTTGGAACCAGATTTTGTTACATTCCCGCTCAGCTAACATTAACGTTATTGCTACACTAATCGGCGCTTGGCCGACGTCAACGGCGTTCGGCACGCGCCCGAAACCTGCGGCATGCGACTTGTGATGTTGCAGCTCGTGCCGCGTTCGGCTTCCCCTGTTGGTGCTGACGAACTTCCCCTTGCCGACCTAGGCAAAGATCGAAGTGGGAAGAAGGTCCCATGTCTCGATCCGGCTTTTTTTTTTTTTTCTCTCTCAGGGGGGGTTCGGCCGCGGCCCACTTGATCGTTCTCACAAAAATCTGGGGTTGCCGCCGTTAGTGCCCTGGTCCCGGGACCGGGTCTACTGCGTAGAGGCTTTTCCCCTCTTCCCCCCCCCCCCCCCCCCCCACCAGACCATGGGGGAGGAAACAAAACCATGCCAATTGGACCTTGCCAACGGCCCGAGGAAACCTGAGCACAACTCCACAACAACGCGACAGCACGCTCTGGTCAACCCACGTGGTGCGAAAAGTTTGATGCCAAGTCCCTCCAGACTCGACTCAAGGCCTGTAGCAAAGCCGCTACCGCGAGTCTGCTGATGCGGTCCTGCGGCCGTTGAGGGCGCCGGAAGCAAGCTGAAAGCCCCAAGAATCAACGAACGGAAGCTCCGGGCATGGATGGTGACGTGACTTGGCGCCAAGGTTCCGAGCTGCTCGATGCGCACCCTCACATCCGATGGCGTCTCACCGCACTAGTGTAGCCTGTGAATCGCCGGCATGCGATTCTTTGGATCGTCAAAAGCAACCACCAGCGGATGGCGTGTTGCCATGGTGTCGTCGCACAGCACCGCGTCTTGCAGCGTTTGAAAGGCTGTCCTGGGTCAGACAGCAGATGCCGTCCCTTGCAGCCACCCCTCGGTGGAGCCGAGGCTGGGCATGGAAGTACCAGTTGGCTGGGAGCACCCGCAAAGGGGTACCTGGCCGGGGGGCAAACGATTGCGTAACGAAAAGGCGCTGCCCAGCCGCCGCGTGACCGCAATGGGGATTCCATCAGCTAACAAGATGCTCCATGACTGGACGCTGGGCTTCTCGGCGTCGACAGGGAAAATTTTCCCTGCCCTTCCAAGACAAACGAACCAGGGCGTGGGAGCTGACGCCCATCCCCAGGACCATCTGCCCAAGCAGCCGACCGTGCGAGGTTGGGCGGGTGAGTTGCCCGAACCAGTTGGCCGGGGCATGTTTGTCGTTCTCTGACAGCCCTGTTGACAAGACTACTACTGTGTATGAAGTACACTAGCGTAAGCAGGGGAGGAGGGTACGTACCAGAGGAGGCTCACAACGTGCCCGGCTTTGTAGCCGCACGTCATGGTACGTTGGATGGCGGGTGCATGGTCACCACGCCCCGCCCTCCTCGGGAGTGACCGAGCTAGTGGACATACACACGCAGTACAGCCGAAAACTGGGGCTCCCTCCCCCCCTGGATCCGTCAGCCTTCGCCATGGCTTCCATCACAAACAGAATTTCGCAATGGATTTTGCAAGCTGCGTGCAGGGAAGTGGTCATGCGGTACTTCCCCTCTCGCCTGGCCAGACCCGTGCCCAGAGAAGTGTGGATGGAAGGTTTTTGGGTGACAGCGGGTCATTGTTTCGAGCCAAGCCCTGCGACACCACTTACACCATCCACACCTACCGATCGGCACACACCCTTTCCATCGAGTCCACCATGTATATAAGTCTCGTCCTGTCCGTGTTCTTCAGCTCCATTTTGAGACATCACACACACACACACACACACACACACACACACACACACACACACACACAACATTCCAACGCAATACACAGCTTGCGCACTCTTGACTTGCCGCTGCTACCCAAAGAGTCCTTAACTCTCTTGTCAGACAGCAAACCATAAGAACAAACCCAAAATATATCACAACCGGTTCTCCACCACACAAACCACCACAATGGCCCCCGTCTACACCATCACCGAGCCGCACCCGACGGTTCCCCAGAACAGCTACACCCACTCGGGCCGCGGCGGCGCCGGCAACTTCTTCCGCGCTCCCAAGACCACCTCCCCGTCCGGCGTTCCCACCCCGGCCGCCCTCACCACCACCACCACCACCACCACCACCACCCGCTTCTACTCGGGCCGCGGCGGCGCCGGCAATGCCCACGCCGCCGCTAGCCGCGCTCCCGCCCTGAGTTTCGACGAGGAGTTCACCCGCGCCGAGGCCCGCGACAAGACGGCCCACCTCAGCCACGTCGGCCGCGGCGGCGCCGGCAACGTCTTCGTCAACAACGACGGCTACGGCGACGGCGACTCGCTCCGGCGCGCCAGCTCGGGCAGCTCGGCCGGCAGCGCGGGGAGCAGCCTCTCGGGCGTCTGGTCGCGCCTGCGCCAGAGCGTGAGCCACCGCCACTAAACAAGGCGTGGTGGGGCCGCGAGGGATTCGGCTTGATATCATCATCATCATCATCACCACCACCATCGGAGCCGAGTCGGTCTTCTGACTGCTCGACAGGCGGGGCTTGAGTTATTTTTTTCGGGTTGCCTCGCCATCACCATCATGACGACTCTCTTATGTTTTCTGCTTTGTGTTTTTTTTTTTATTCCAACATTATGATGTTGGGGGAAGATGGATGGATGGGTGGATGGATGGATGGATGAATGTCTGCAAGCAAGGCGTTTAAGGGAGGCTAGGTTGCTTGGGAGGGAACGTCTTGAAACGGTTGACGGTCTCGCTGGAACGAGTAACGGGACGGGACGGGTTCATGACGGGAAAGGAAAACCAAAAGTTGGGCAGCTGCATTTCTTTTGTCTTGTTTCTTTCGGATCGGATTTGGAGGATGGCCGAGTGTGGTTTGGACTGCGGTCCCTGCTTGATGGAAAGCATGTACCAGTTATATACCCCCTAGGAGTGTGAGCGTTGGGAATGCATCCACATATTCTTTTCTTGACAAAGGCAGACTCTCTCTCTTCTCGCTATCTGCTCCCAGGACTGTGACGATGGGCTTGCATCTTGGACATGAGTTCGGCTCAGCTCATTCCGATGACCGTCTTCTCTTTGTTCACTAATAGGGCGTAGGTGCCTGGCCCTCTAGATGTAATAAACGAACGTCTTCAATGAGGCGCAATGTCAAGCAAAATTTGGGTATCATTCGCCTTTCTATGACGTTCGTGTCAAGTCCCCAATCACCAATCATGCCGCCATGCTGCCATGCCTCCAACTACTTCTCCCTCCCTCTGCACATAGTATCGCCAAGATGCCGACCGCAGATCCCCAACCATCTTTGACTGTACACGCCTGCCTATTAAGATATAACCACCGCCGACGAGACACACCCACCCATCAAGTCCTGCCCGTTCCAACACTCCTTTCTTTCCTTCTCCCTACTTCGCAGCTCGGTCGCCCATCTTACTTAACTTGGCCGAGGATAAATCATCCCACCTCTCGCCTCACGCCTTCATCGGGGCCGGTGTTGCCAAGCACGTGCCGTCTTACGTGAACTTGGTGTGGATAATGTCTGGATTCTCGTGCCAATCATCGATGCTCACCCACATCTGCCCACATGTTAGCCGCCATGTTCCTCGCCGCCACCCCCCAAAACCCAGCCCAAAACAGGAAGACATGAAAGAAAGGAACAATGAAAAAAAACCGGCTTCCAGGACGTGGAAACGGAGCAAACTCACCTTCCTGAAAGTGCTCAGGCCCGCCAAGATACTACCGCCAATCCAGGTCGAGTACTTCCTCTCGGGCGGCGCAAAGATCTTTATCCTCATGTCCTTGACCGCGACGCGCTGCACCTCGGACAATAGCCGGTCGCCGAAGCCCTTGGTCAGGGTGCTGCCGCCGGAGAGCACAATGTTGGAGTACAGGTCTTTGCGCAGGTCGAGGTCGGTCCGGTTGATGGAGTCGACGACGATCTGGTGCACGCCGGGGTACTCGAGCCCGATGATCTCGGGATCGAAGAGGATCTCGGGGGCGCGGAACCTTTCGGGGCCGATCTGGACGGGGTCAGCGGCTGCTTCACCGTTGCTTCGTACGGCCGCCGTGAACATGGCATGACCGGAAAAGAAAAGAAAAGAAAAGGAGCGCGCGCGGATGAACAATCGTACCTTGAGCTTGTTGCCATCCGGCAGCACATACTCGGCGATCCTGCCCGGATCCAACTTGGCGGCGGCCCACTCCTTCTCCTCCTTGCGCGGGTCCTTCGCAATGTACGTCACCGACTCCTTGATCAGGCGCACCACCTCCTTCTCGGCGCTGGTATGAAAGACGTAGCCGCTCTTGCGCAGCAGCGTCTGCAGGTACTCGGTCACGTCCCGGCCCGCCACGTCGATGCGGCGGATGCTGTTGGGCACCGTGAACCCCTGGTAGACGGGCACCGCGTGCGACACGCCGTCGCCCGAGTCGAGGACCACGCCGGTGGTGCGGCCGCTGGCGTAGAGGGAGAGCACGGCTTGGATGGAGGTGTAGAGGGCGGGCACGTTGAAGGTTTCAAAGAGGATCTGGGCGGCCGTGTCACGGTTCGAGCGCGGGTTGAGCGGGGGTTCGGTGAGGAGCACGGGATGCTAGAGCAGCAGAACTCGGGTCAGCATGTGGACGGCCTGCTGCCACGGCGGCTCGCGCGACGTTGCCGGGTGGCGAGGGAGGGGTCGGGATATTCACTTCTTCGCTGAGCGTCTTCAGCCCCTCTTCGTACACGTAGGCCCAGATCTTCTCCATGTCGTCCCAGTCCGTCACGATGCCGTGCTCAAGCGGGTAGTGGATCTTGAGCAAGCCGCGCAGCTCGGTGGCCGCCTTTTGGCCGATGAAGACCTCGCCCTCCAGCGCGCCCGCGAGCACGCGCAGGTGCTTTGGCCTGCCGACCCACGAGGGGAAGACGCATTTGGGAACATCCTCTCCGGCGAAGCCCGCTCGTATTGTCCCGGATCCGTTGTCCAGGACGATGGGCGCGTTGTGCAGCGTTTCCGCCATTGTGTGTTTTGCCGGAGCGGGGTGCTACAATGGCATGCACATGTAGGGGGGTGTCAGGTCAAGGGCTCGCTCGACGTCGGCGACCTTGGTCGGTATCCCAAGAGGAGGGGGGGGGGGGGGGTCCTCGTCCAGCGTGGAAAAAGCGGAGGTCGGGCAAGCTATCACGGTCAATACTCGGCCACGGTTGGTCGTCGATCGAGCCCAGGTAGCGGCGGAGTACTCTGGAAGATGTGGACGGAGAACAGTCTCGCTTTGGGGTGCTGATTTTCTTGCTCTGGGGCCACCTCGGGGCGATCACCGTTGGGCGCTGAACTGTTCTGTTTGTTCTCGACACCGAATATCCGAAATCACGACGCGTTGGTCGAGCGAAAGGAGACCCCGTTCGTGCAACGGCGCATCATTGGTGGCCTGGCCCCTGTTGCCGGAAGCGCTCTTAGAGTGGGTCCGGGGGGAGCACCACTCGCACGGCTTCATCCGCCGCCAAGACTTCACAACAACGACAACCTACCACCTTGACATCTTATCAACTCTCATCAACCAAAACTTGAAGCTTTCAAAACCGTACGAAAAGAAAAATAGAACCGAAAAATTGCTGCCCTTGACGATTTGATACAATCGTGTCCATCTTGTCACTAGCTCGAGGCTCATTACGGTGTCCACTGCGTCGAGAAGTCGTTTCCAACGGAGGGAGGGTCCCCAAACCCCCTCCCCCCTCCCGGCACCCCATTCCATCCAAACCCCCTTAACCCTGTCAGCCCTTCAAGCCCTGTCGACATTGGAGGTCAACAACTCCTTGTTGGGTTGCTTCTTCTTCTCCCGTAAGTCTGTATTTGCTACGACGTCATACCAAGAGGTCATTCCGTTGCGGATCCTAGCCAGGCGGGTCCCTGTCTGCCTTGGATCCTTTCGCGCAGGGCTTTTGGTCTCGAACTGCGCCGCCGCGCCAATGCCCGACCTCTGCACTGGAAACGGGCTCGAGGCAGGTCCTGGCAGCTCCGTTTTCTGCCAGGGATGCCATGCGCACAACATTCACTTGCAGCGCTGCATGACCGACCCTGCCATGTTCAGCTTCGGCGGCGTGCTTGGCAGGTACAGCAGGGGTTCTTCCATGTTTTGCTCAAGCCCAACTGCTCGATTTCTCCTCTTTGTGACGTGCTGGTTGGTTCAATGATTCAATGATTCATCTGATAGCTAGAGTATGTGTGGTGTGGAGTTCATGTGTTTGGCCTTGGCATGGGTGTAGTAGTCGATGGCGGGTGCCGGTATAGGGGTAGTGCTGTAGCGTTCGAATCCGTTCCTAGGTAGGCACCTATTGGAGAAGATGCCTGGTGTCATGTATGCTCCATCAAGGTATTTCTGCCCATGCAACAGAGAGACGTGCTTTATATGCTGTTCGGCATGCTTGCCGCTCAAATGGCAACCAACCACTGAATGCGGTCTCCATCGTCGGACGCGTGCTACGCTCACCGTTGGTGGCTTTTCTGATTGCTTTCTTGCATCTTCTAGATATGTTGGAAGGCCCTCCTAGTTCGGACTTCTCGGGGGGATCGGTTCAGGGACCGCGTTGGCAACAAGCCCCCACGCCCGCCCTCGGCCAAACATTCAACAAGGCCGGGGTCCTTGCTACCTAGGAATTCCCGTCGATTTGACTTTCGAGTCCCATTGACAGGCATACTGCTCAGAATTGATTCTCATCATGTTTCGACACCGATGCTCTTCTCGATCATCTCCATTCCCTCCGTAGCCGGCTCTGGTCCTCGAGCGTACGTCTTCCCCGCTGAGGACGCTACGCGCTGTGTATGACTTCGTCGTACCGGCGTGTAGGACGCTAGTGAGACGCAGCCATGTTCGTCTCGCGGTTGGGCTTGGTCTCTTGACTCTTGCCTTGTCTTTGCTTTCAAGCATGTGAGAAACATCGCTTCCCAGACAAGGACACGATTGGAGAATCAGGCGCCGATCTCAGACTGAACATACGTTCGTTGATGATTGCGTTCCGGATATTGGTGTGTTATGTAGGGGACGAATGAAGTCCGATTTTGACCAAACCTGTATTTTATTCACGTTTCATTCTGTTGAATGGCAAAACACAGGTCTTTGGTCGACTTTGACTGCCACCTCTTCTGTTCTTGGTGAGTTGCAACATCGTTCGACCTCCCGGTCCAAGCTAGCACGCTCTCTCCCCTGCGTTCCGGACTCCAACCTCCACGCTTCCAGTATTACAATGAAAGTGACATGCACACGAACCTGCACGTATTCGATATACGCTCTCCCACACAGCCAGGAAACCCATACATGACGCTGGAATAGCACGCGAGGAGGGGATATGTGTGACAAGTGCCTGCTGGTATGCAGCAACCCTGTAAAAATCAAACGCAGACAAGTGATCTTGTATCAGTTGTTTAGAGTTAGAAACCTGTGATATCCTACTACGACAGACCGCCAGACAGATCACCCCTCGCTCTGCCTACGCCGCCCACTTCCCCCTCCCGGCCTATCTGCCACACCCGCGCCGCATTCACCATGCAGTGAGCGCTGGATTAATACAAGATGGACACCTGGTGTCGAGGAAGCGAGGAAAAAGGCATCAGGATGCTAACCGGAAGGGGTAGGATAGGGAGTGGATCAGTCAAAAGGAGAGAGGGAGGTAAGACTGGGAGAAAGCAGAAAGCAAAGCAGCAGAGGCGACACTGCGCTGTACGTTGCGAGGACCGGGCAAGACGACGAAAAGGGACGCAAAGGAAAGGAAGAATACCAGGTATAGAACCTGTTTATCTAGAAACGGGGACAGAAGCAAGAGGTTCCTGGGCACCTAGCGAGGTGTCTATTTTGCGAGTCGAGCGAGGTATTAGAGCAATCTTTTCACCAAGACTGATACTAGGGAGCGAAAAGGAGGTTGGGGAAAATGAGAAGGGCCCTAGCCAACCGCTCGCTGGAGTTTTTCCGAACCTAATAAAGGCTACCGGACAATCTTTTCCTCCACTGTGATAGATAGATTCGTGAGCGACCCTTGTTACCTTGTTACCACCATTTTACAAAGAGGTGGATGCTTCTGCTGAAGGGGGTATACTCGACGTCGGCATCGCGAACGAGGGCCCAGGCTGGTTGGCAAGTCCGCTCACGGGAGGATCCGATCTCTGTACTTGAAAGATGTGGATTCTTATAATATTATATGCATACCAGAAGGAAACCCCAGCAACATGTTTTCCGTTGCTCTTCTTCCACCCCCGCAACCCAAATGCTCTCTACCCATCATGCCTTGTGCAGGTATATCCAAACATGCCTTCCATGCCAAACCCAACGCCGACAAAAGAAACTGTAGTGGAAAGTGCTTTATGCTCCATTCCCGGAACCGAGCCCCAAGTCTATCGCAGGAATCGACCATGTCTTGGGTGTATACTTGTAGCCGTCGATGACTTAAACCGACCCATCGACGAGGGTCTTGGCGATGTAAGGCCACCCCAGAAGACCACCAGCGAGGGGGAAGAAGCTGTTGACGCAAAATACGTGTTAGTCCCCGTCGTTATAGAGAGGATGGCCACCCCCAACACCAAGAGGGGGGGAAGAACGTACACAACAGCGTTACCCGCAGTCTTCTTGATCAGGCGGCCAAGGTCGGCGGGAGCCGGCTTGGCCGTAACGGGGACGCGCTGGAAGGGGTGCGGCTCAAAGGAGCGGGCAAAGCTCCGCAGGCTGCTCATGAAGGAGAGGTTGGCCTGCTGAGGGCGGCGGAGGAGGGTCTGGGCGGACTGGCGGGCGGCGACACGAGCGAACATTTTGGCGGGTTGGTTGTTTTTTTTTTTTTTTGTTGAAGAGTGTGAAAATAGTTGAGATGTCTCTTGGATGAGATACGACAAGACGGAGCAGCGAAGGGGCCGAGTCTTTGGTGGGATATGTACAGCGAGGGGGAGATTGGCTTGAGAGTTCTCCGAGGGGAGCTATTGATTTGACTGAGCGGTGATTGATTGACTGGATCGATGCGGACAAGACAAGAAGCACGCCACACCACCACGACGGCAGCATCGCCATCTTATACAAAGCAACCGCCTCCACCACGTTCATCGAAACGTTTCTCCCGCAACCGACATCTTCCGCCGCCGCCGCCGCCGCCGCGGCCACGGTAATTGCCCTCCTCGGCCAGGTCCTGCGAGGGGCCAACCGAGCCCATTCAGCCCCTCACGTCATCCCGCCAACCCGGGCCAAGTTCGTTCGCCTTTTGCAGAGTCGTCCAACGGAACGCGAGAGAGATAGAGCCGGCGTGGAAAAGCGACCCAGCAGAGTGGTGGCACGAGGCGTGAGGGTTGAGTTCAAACAGTTCACCATCATGCCAAACCAACATCAAAGTCGTCTGACCTGGCCGCGTCCAAGACGAGCTGGGAGGACGCCAGCCAATGAGGGGGCGCGCAGCCTTGGGAAACCGTTCGACACTTGGCGGCGAGTGGCACGATTTTCGGATGAACTTGGGTTCGCTTGCTGGACCCACCCTTCCACGCGACGACCACAGCGACGGTGGCCTGATTCGTCCGCAGGGGCCGCCACACCCACCAACCATGACCGCCGGGCGTCGCCCTGCCCCTCGGGGCTGCCCGTACCTCTTACTGCGTACATAGTAGGTTGCCTCATCCAGCCCAGCTGGGGCGTCACGTAACTATTCGGTGGGGGCCCCTGTGGGGGGGGGGGGGGGGGGGAAAGGGAATCCCGGGTCCATGTGTTTCCCCGTTCCTGACCAGCCTAGAATGCCCACCATACGAAAGGGGGGGAACCTCGAAATTGGCATGATATCTGGTGGTGGTTGCCGTTGTGCCGATCGATCTATCAGAGTCTATGTACACTAGGCCGGATCCGATCGGCTGGGACACCGGCGAGGATGTAGGGCGGCGGGTTGCGGCGATGACGCCATAGCAGGATGGTGCCCCGGATTGGCCCACGCGCAGGCCATTCCCACGTTGTCGGAAGCTGGACGTGGGCAGCCCTCGGGGGTTGTATGTATGTATACGTAAACTGAGGGGCATTGGGTTTTGATCCTGTCCATGTCACTCTTGGCCAGACGATGTTGCCCTCCCACCTCTTTCTTGCCCTCGACGACCTGACCAAGGCCAAAAAAAAAAAAAAAACAGCAGCAACGGGTATCATGATTCTATTATTCATACTCTTCTTTTTTGTTTCTTTCTTTCTTTTCTCACCTCCGCGGCTCTGCTATACCTTGTCTTCCGCTACGCCCGCGTCACGGTTGTCCCCTCAGCCGGCTCGAGCAGCTTCCAGTTGCACACAATGTTGTTTTGCTTGAACTGGCTGATGATGCGATTGGCGATCTCGTCAAAGTTGCTCGTCGCCAGGGCGAGAATGGTCGGGCCGGCACCGGACAGGCAGACGCCCAGCAGGCCGGGCTGCGACGCAGGCGTCATGGACTCGACGATCTCGGTCAGCCCGGGGATCAGCGTCTGCCGGTACGGCTGGTGCAGCTTGTCCTGCATGGCCAGATAGATGAGCTCCGGGTCCGGCGGCGACTGGCCCAGGGCGACGGGGAGGAGGGCGATTCTTTGGAGGTTGAAGGTCTGCGGAAGCGCGGGCCCCTGAGTTAGCGGTTCGGGTCAAGCAGCAGCAACGACAGAATCGGCACCGGGGAGCATCAACGCACCACGTCGTGACGGGGATACTGAGCCGGCAGAACCTCGCGCGCCTTGGCCGTGGCGACCTCGAACTCCGGGATGATGGCGACGGCCTTGATCTCGGGCGCCCAGGGGAAGGTGATGTGGTGACCGATGCCGTGCGGGGGCTCCGGCGGCCGCATGCCCGTGTCGATGCCGCCGGCCGGCGCGGGGAGCACCTCGCTCAAGGGGACCTCGACGCGGGCCGCGTCTTCGGGCGACAGCGGCATGAGGTAGGTGCCGACGAAGCCGCCAAAGAGCGCGGCGCCCACGTTATCCGGGTGGCGCTCTGGGTGGAGAGTCAGCGGCTGTTTCATTGATTTTTTTTTTTTTTTTCCCTCCTGGTGCCTCCATCCATCCAAAGGGTGCCTCCAAGGAGGTTCGGTCTCTCTCACCAATCATCAGGCAAAAGTCAAACAACCTCTCCGGGGTAAGGTGGTGGAGGCCGCCGACTTCCTTGCCGAGCATGACGCCGGCCACCACGGCAGCGCCCGACGATCCCAGGCCCCGGCCGAGCGGGATGGGATTCTTGATGTGAACATGGGTCTCGAGGGGGAAGGACCGCTGGTCGTGGCAGCGCAGCACGTAGAGGGCGACGCGGGTGAGCAGGTTGACTTGGGGGTCGAGGCTGATCTCATCGGTGCCCTCACCCTCGCCCTCGTATGTGATGCGGCAGTTGAGCGGGTGCGTCGACGACGTCTTGGAGCGGTCGATGGTGACGTGCAGCTCCAGGTACATGGACAGCGCCAGGCCGATGACGTCGAACCCGGGGCCAATGTTGGCGCTGGAGCAGGGCGTCTTGATGACGAACTTCTCAACGGTGGACGCCATGATGGTGGGTGGGATGGATGAGCCTGGCCGCGGCGGGCGAAAGGGGGGGGGATGGATGTCACACAGAGATGGATTGGGCGCTATCCCACAGTCGAGCGGTGCGTAACGCTCAGGTAGCACTCGCTCTCTCGGATCCTGGACTCGGAAAAGGCCGCAAAATAGACAGACCCGGCCTCACACACAAGCACAAAAAAAGAGAATCGCCGGCGTGGTCTTTGTGATGAGGTTCACGGTGATGTGCGTCGGCCAGACCCGGTTCATTCTCAGGACGCGGGGCCGACCAACAATTCTCCCGTGAGCCGCTGACGATGGATTTTTGCTGGGATCCGGAGGCCCCGATTGCGGAGCGGGGCTCGCCCCCCGATCCACTCCCGCACCGATGCTTTCCGCCAACTAGTTACCTTACTGCGTACACTGGACCTGGGATACCTATACCAACCCCAGCCGCCCCCCCCCTCCTTCGGGGCTGGGCATCCGTGGTTGACAACCCAATTTTAGATCCGCGACGTTCAAAACAAGCCATTCTGGCCTGGTTGGGCTCGATCCGTCATGGTGCCAACCTCGCCGGTTGCAAATTCCCATGCCACAACGGTGCTGCCTTGCTGCTTCGTCCACAGTTGCAGCGCAAACTTCACGGAAGCCTCGGTCGCGCGCGACCTTGTCATGGTCGCAGCGAGATGCATTCTCCTGGCCGTCCGAATCGTGCAGGACATGGATGGATGCCCCATCTGACCTACCCCCGGGTCGTCTCGCCCATGATGGAAGCGAGGTCTCTCGTCGTATCGTGATGACCTCACCTCTCCAAGGCACATGCATGAAGCAGCTACATACACGCACGGTTCCAAGAGAACGTAATCCGAGGGCGTCAAATCATTCCGTGAAATTATGCCACAGCTGGCATGGAGGTACTTGATTGATTCACCGCTGTACCAGGCCCTCCTCCTCTTCCTGAAAATCCGCCGTGCCTTACCCCCCCTACACCATGGTCCCATTACGAGAAACAGACCGGCCATCTCATCGCATGTACTCGCAAACATTTCCCCTCCTCCAGTTAAAACGTCATAGAAAGCAGTGTATCCTAGCCTTCCCCCCCCCCCCCCCCTTCCCCCAAAACTAGCCATGACAACTCCCAGCCCAGACGCACAACAAACCCATCATCAGAAAAGCCAAGAAGGTATAATCGCCCTGCGCAAAACAAACCCGCCCGCCGCGAAAACCAGCTCAACCAAACCAGAAATCCCATCATGAAGCAGCAGCACCTGGCCAAACCAGCAGCCCGTCTCTGCTCATTCATCCTCATCACCTTCGATCATCCATTCCTCCGCGAAGCATATCGCAGCAACTGACGTCATGTCATGCAAAGAGCCGTTATGAATCGTCTAACGGCTTTCCATCTAGAAAGTCAACGACTCCTGCGACGCAACGCTTCCGAATGTGTCTGTCAACCCCGGGGAAAAAAAACCGCCCGCGTCAGTAACCACCGCCTCAACGCAAAGAAAACAAGAAAAAAAAAAAAAAAACTAACCCCTCTTCCTCTCTCCCTCAACGGCGCTCTCGCTCGACCGTCCCAGAGCCGAAGGCCCCGCCCCCTTCCCCGTCGGCGTCATCGGCCGGGGCCCGCTAGGCCTCCGGCTGACACCGGCCTGCAGGGCGCCGCTAAGATTCCTGTTCTCCAGCCTCGGGCTGCTGCTCCCCCCGTCGTTGCTGTCGCGCTGGCTGACGTAGCTGGCAGTGGGCACGCCGTATGTCATGGTGCCGTAGCCGCTCTCCACGCTCTGGTGCGGCAGAGGGCTGCCGTGCTTCTTTTGCAGCTTGCTGACCCGCTTGTGCTGCGGCGGCGGCGTCGACACCTGCGGCTGCTGCTGTTGCGGGAGGGGGCTGGAGGGAGCGTCGAGGGCCTCCTTGGGCGGGCGCGGAGGCGGGATGTCGGTGCTACCGGTGGCGCTGTTAATGTTGAGAGGCGCCGGCGCCGGCGACGAGGACCAGGGCTGCTGGTGGTACTGAGCATCGCTGCCGTAGCCATCCATGTTCTGGACGAACCGGGACAGGCTGGTGGTCGAGCCTTGCCAGTCGGTGGCTGACTGTGGGCTCAGAGGCTGGTCGAAGCCAAGCGCTTGCGACTCGAGCGCCGCCTTGAAGCGCTCCGTTTGGCCCTGCCGCGGCTGCGGGTGCACCAGGTTCATCGAGTCGCGGTGTGCCTTGTACTTGGGATCCTCAGGCGTCATGCTCATGCTGACCCAGTTGGGGTCCGGCTGAGGGAGGTTGGGAGTAGCCATCTGCTCGTACATGTTCTCGGCGCCGTCGTCCTGCTGGTAACCCTGTGGCAGCTCCGTCTCCGAGAAGCCCGTGTGCAGCTTGTCGGTCTGAATGGGCTGCTGCGTCGAGTAGGGGTAGTTCTCTCCGTAGTGGTCCAGAGAGCCCGAGCGCGACGGCCCGGCGGCGAAGTTTGCCGTCTCGTCCTTGCTGGACTGCTTGCCATGGCTCATGGCGCTCGAGGCCGTCGTCTCCGACCAGCGCGAGATCTTGGGGATGCGGAACCAGCTCGACCTCGACTTCTTCTTGCTCTCCCCGGTGCCAGGAGTATTCTCGTTGCTTGGCGGCCCGACGGGGGTGTCCAGGGGCATCGAGCCGGCGGCCTGGTCTCGGCCGGGCGTCATGAGCTGGGGTGTATCATGCTTCCGGCCGTGGTCGTACTCCTCCTCGTTGTCTTCGGGCACCGTGCTGATCCTGTGCGCCGAGGGCTTGCGATCATATACGGGCTTGGTCGATGCGCCGCGGGACTGGAGAGACAGGTACCCGGACTGAGAGGCATGGCTTGCCGTCGACGTGCCGGCCATGCCCTCGGGCTCGTAGCCGTGATCTTGCTCGTCCTGGATCTCGGGCTGGATGTTGTCGTACGACGGGTTGACCTGGCCCAGATGGTGACCGGGGGCGGTTTGGGCCTTGAGGGTGTCAACTTCGGTCAGAAGCTGATTGAGCATGTCTTCGATCCTGCTCAGGTCGTTGGCCCCCTTAGCACTCAGACCCTTGAGCGCGCGACGGAAGAGGCTGCGCTTCTTGGCCGCGAGGTCGTCGCCATTGACGGAACCGGCCTGCGAAGCGACGTGGATCGAGTGACGAGTGCTGCCCGGGTAAGGCCGCGGTCCATTGATGGCGCGCTGCACCGTCTTGTCGGTGTTCTCCTTCACCTCGGTGATGATGACATCCTCGGTGTCGGCAAGGAGACGCTTGATGTCCTCGAAGTTGTTACGCATCTCGGTCGCGGCGCGAACGAGAGTCACCAGAATCTCGGTGTCACGCGCGCTGCGCTGGGCATCGCGAACCATCAACTAGAAGAAGTCAGTATTCCCCGCGAAAATAATGCACCAGGGATGACAGAAAACTTACGTGCTGCATCAGGGCGATGATATCCTTGGACTCGATGTTTTCGATGCCCGCGCCGGTCGCCGCGTCGTACATGGGAGTGCCCATGCCCTGAGACATGCCGCTGAGGTGACGAGTTTGAGACGTGAAGAAGGGATCCTCCGGGCCAGGGCCGACGAGGCCATAATCGGGGCTCTTGCCTTTGGCGTGCATGTCGGGCGTCTTGTTGGGCCCCTGGGAGATGTACCCCTCGTCGACCTTGTGGCCGAGCGGGCTGCGGGTGCCATAAAGGCCATCAAACGCCGCAGGGTCGAAACCCTGGCCCGCAAGCAGGGTGCCGTTCGCGATGGGGCTCGAGCCCTCGTATGGGTTCGTGACGAGCGTGTCACGCTTTCTGTCCTCGGGACTGCGATACCATTCGTCCTGATCCTGACCCTCGTTGTCGGCGGCAGCGAGGTTGCCTCTCTGCTGAGGGGTTGCCTGCGACGCGCGAGCCCCGTCGAGGTCCTGGTAGTCAACCTCATCTTGGGGATTCTGGGGATGCTGCCGCGGCGTGGCATCGCCTTCCCAGTGGTCATCTCCGTCACGACCCGATTCTCCGTTCAGGAGCGAGGGATTGGTGAGCATGTCGAAGTCATCGTCGTTCCACTGTCCAATCTCCGGCATTGGGTCGTTCGGATCCGGCATGCTGCTGAAGCCCATCTTGGGCCTGTTTGCCTCGCTAGCCAACGACTGCTGGCTTGCCGTGTCGATGCCGGGCCGCCGACCATTCTGGGTGCGGTCCTTGAACGACATGCCCTGTTCCGCCCCAGCGCCCTGGTAGTCGATCTGGTCGTCCGCGGCGACCGCCTGCTGCCCCTTGGCATTTTGAGCCCTGAGGACGGCGGCGGCGGCACCAACGGCCGCGCTCGTGATGGCCGCCTCCGACACGGTCGGGGACTGCCGATAGGTAGTCTTGGGCACCTTGCGGCCGTACTCGTCGAGATCGTACTCGACGAACTGACGGGACCGGTGGCCGTCGGATTCTGGGCTGACTCCCCTGGAATCAACCTCGTCGTGACGGCTCCCCACGGAGCGTTTTGACGGAGTGCCTGGCTCACGGGGGTGCTCCTCTTCGAGCGTTGACATCGCCTCGCGAGGGACGTACTGATGACCCACGGCACTCGACGAGTTTGTCAGAACAGAGCCGTCGATCATGGACGCATCCACCAAAGATGCCACGTTGGACTCGATGCCCGGAGGGTGGATTATGTCGGGATTCAGGGCCACTGCGTGGACAGCCTGACCTGAGGTGATGGCGTCGAGCTCGCTGCCGGGCGGGCTGATGACGCTGGCTTGGTCGAGCACCGAGCTGCGCACGCTTCTGTCGTCGCCCAAGTTGGAGTCGCTGGCGCGATGCGTGGCCCGGGACTCGCGAGCTGCCACGTCGCTGCCCTCCGTGTAGCCCGAGACGCTTGGGATCGGGCTTAGACCCCGCCGCTCGGGCTGGTACGGGACATACTTGAGAGGAGGAGGAACGTCCTGTGTGCTGTAATAGTCGTAGGGATTGTCTGCAGCAAAAGGCTGGCCGGACTCGGAGTCTTCGTAATCGTCGTCCTCTTCCCCACGCAGACGCCTCGCCATACGAGAAGGCACCTTCTTTCCATTGTCGTCGATGATGTATTCATCCCACTGCCCGGTTCTCTGTTCGGGCAGCTTCTTGAGGTCGCCATGGGAGACATTTGCATGGAGCGTCCCCAGAGCCTGCAAGAGATGCCTTGTTGGCGTTGGGGTGGACGACCGCGAAGGCCGCTCGTTCTCACGGTCACGGCTGGGGTCGAGCTCCTCGCTAGCCGAGTGTGGCCGGTCCGTCTCGGCGGACAGAATGGATGCCCTCGTCACGTCGGAGGCGTTGACGTCGCTCATCAAGGGCATGGGCACAGAGGGCGGACCGAGCTCCGAGTCCTCATCGGCGGTGATCTCAGATCCGCGGGCCCGCATCTCAGCCCTGCGACGCCGCCGCGCGCGCTGCTTGTCGTCTGACGGCGATTGAAGTAGCCCATGGATGGCAGCGGTGGCCGCCCCCATGGCAGCGCCGGCACCGCTGGCTTTGAGACGGTCAGCGCTATGCACCGGTGTGTCGTCGTAATCGCGGTCGTCGTCGATCGAGTCGTGACTAATGGCACTGCTATCGTCAAAGTCGTTACGGGCCTCTCGGTCGCGGCTCGCCTTGCTTCGCATGCTGTCGCGCGGCGTGAAGGGGCCTTTATCGGTAACTCCCGACCGCCGCCTCTCGCTCGCATAGTCGTCCTTTGATGCTGTCGTCGTGCTAGATGTTACGGAGTCGCGGCGGGTCTTGTGTTTGCTCTGCTCTCTCTTCAAGGCGTTCAGCTCGGGCAGGATGAGCCGGCGGATGGCGTCCTCGACGGTCTCGAGCAGCTTGGGGTTGTTGATGGAGGAAGCCTTGGAGGCAGCGGACCGGACGGAGTGCTGATCCATAGACCGATGGGTCGGAGCGAATGCGGACGAGACTACACTAGAATCTGCCGCGGATACGACCGAGTCGGTGTGGCCCTTGGACCGTCGGCGGGGGGACTTTGCGCGCTCGGAGTATTTGTCCTCCTTGGACAGGCTGCTCGTCCGACTCTTGCTCGGCCGATGCCTGCGGTCCCTCTCGCGGTCCCTCTCGCGGTCCTTCTCGCGGTCTCTGGTTTTGGATACGACCACTGAGTCACGCTCACGGGACTCGCGAGTCTTGCTGCGGAGCTTGTCCGCGGCCGCAGCCGCCCCCAGACCAGCAGCTGCCCCGGCGGCGTAGTCGCGAGACGGGTCGCGAGACGGGTCGCTCTTGGTCTCGGACATGCCAAATGATGTGGCTGGCCCGGAGCCATCGAGGAAGCTGTTGGTAGGGATGGCTGATATCTCGCTCCCCGTGGCGTTCTGATAGCTCACTTTGCTGTCGGTGGCCGGGATCAATGGGCTCGCTGGGCGACGGCGGCGAGCGTTGCCGCCCCGCTCGATCTCTACCTCGATCGGGTTGCGGCTGACAGTGCTCTCCTCCGTGGCCGAGGCGTACGAGCTAGTCTCCATGTCTTCCAGTGCTTCGATCTCGCTGCGCGTGGGGCCGACTTTGGATCCGGAACGCCGACTGGGGCTGTTCTTCCTCGATCTGGACTGCGAAATCCTGATGCGGTCACGTTCGGAGCTGCTCCTCGACCTGTTCTTGCTGCCCGGGGTGACGCGGACACGGACGCTCGGTTTCCGGGAATCGCTGGCGGCAGAAGTGTGGCTCGCCCTCCCGCCTTCCCAGTACTCGATGAGCAACGATGTTTGTGACTTGGTTGACCGGTGACCGCCTGTCCTGATGACAACGGGGGTGCCGTCGTCGGGGAGGGAGTAGGAGGACTTCTCATCACCGCTCTTGGATATCTCGCTTGTGACATCGCTCGGGGCGCCGGTCAGTGTTGAGTTTGTCTCGGTGGGCACAGGCAGCGGCGGCGGTGGCCGCCTTTTCGACTCGACAACCATGGGGAGATGCGCCTGGGAAGCTGACGCACGGCGGTCCGTTGGTTAGGTATCAGCGGGCCTTCGTGCCTCGCCGCCCAATGACTTCCCGCGGCAGGGGCTCAACGCGGGTGGTTCGACGATGAGCCGAGCGGGAAGCTCGAAGTCCCCGAGCGTAAAAGCACGCAGGAGTGAACCGAGAACGATCGAGCCCAGTCGTTTCAAGTGGCTCCCGTCAAGCGAGGAGCATTCGTGGCGGGAAAATCTGTTGGACAACGTGGGGCCTGTGAGCAACCAGTCCCAAGGCGACAGGATCAGTTGGGCTTCGATGGGGATGTAACACGGACTTCCGATGGTACAGAAAGGGATTATTAGAGAGAGGGAGAGAGAGAGAAAAGAGCGGAAAGACAAAAGTCAAGCGTGCGCCAACAGAGAAGACCGCACGAGAAGAAGAACAAAGATGATCAGGATGGAACCGTGTGATGATCGGTTGTGTTGTTGAGAGCCCACAAGCAAATGGGCACATGAGAAAAAACAAAATGGACGCCTCCGGAGGAGAAGAGAGGAGGGGGTTGAGGGGGGGGGGGAGGAAGGAGCTGGTTGGCAGAAAAGCGGGAGGCGGCGCAAAGACGGACGGCGCACGCAGGAGACAGGCTGGGGCTTGTTGAAGCGGCAACCAAACGAAGGCCGCCCGGAACAGCGGGGCACGTCGCAACCTACCACGGGAGTTCCAACAGCAGGGTTGGCGGATCGTCTGGCTTGGCTTGCTGCAGCTACCAGCGGCGAATCCAAGGAGTGTCTGGCCGCCGGTGAAGCCTCGGGAGAGACGGCCGAAAGTTGCACCACACCGGAGAGAGTTGCAACGGGGACAGCGTTTCCGATCGGTGGAGAGCCCGACAGCGTGGCAGACTTCCCACAAAGGCCTGCTGGCCTTGTTCGCGTCCGTTCGGCGATGCCTAGTGAGGTTGTTTACTCCTTGCTGCGGCCTGCGGCCCTCCGTCCGCCGGCGTCTCTGCGTTACCAATCCAGAGCTTGAGGGGCCTATGGGAGCTCCTGTGGCTGGCGAGTGACCCAGACTGATTGATGCGCTGGCGTTGCTTGGGGGCGTCGGCCAATCGCGCGCGGGGGCCGGGATGTCGGCTGCAGCGACGTGCAGCAGCGCGGGAGCGATGGGGAAGAAGCAACAGACGACGCAAGGCTCAGCGACGGGGCAGAGACCTCTGCATGAGATACGTTACCGGCAGGTAGGTTGTGCAGACAAGGAATGGGAGAGGCTGAGATGAGGTGTCCACGAGACGAGATGCGACCTTGCGAGCTTCTTATTGAGCGGCGGTGCGGAATAAGGTTTGGCGGCAGGACAGAATTTGGGGTTGGGTCCTGACGGGGAGCTTCACTGCCTGGAGCTCCGGGGGGGTGGAGGGGGGGCACCTCAGAACGGCTTGGTCGCAGCGAAGGATTCGAAAATCGGGGAGGCTGGGTGTGACGGCGAGAGATGGTAACGTTAGTCTGGGTGTAGTTTGCAGTGTTGACTTTCAGCTCGGCGCCCCGCCAAGGAAACCACCTGTGAACGTGGGTAAGGTTACGGAGCCCCGTGGTGCCCTTGAAGACTTCCTTGCGGATTGTGGACACCTTCAGGGGACGGGAGCAAGGCTTTAAGATCTCTCCACCCAAAGGCGAGAGAAGCCTGAAGCGGCTCCACACTGCCGATCACTCGGGAAACCAGACGTCACCCCACGGGCTGACCTTCCAGGTTGCCCCAAAAAGGGCTTTCCCAAGTCCAACAACCTGACCAAGGCCAGCGGACAAACGCCCTCTTGTTCTGCTGTGCCGCATCGGGTCTTCCGGGCAGCGAATGAAGTCTTTGACATGGAGAAACTCTGGATTTTGAATGATCGACCGACCGAGTGTCCAGGTTCTGACGGTCTAGCTTGCTTCTGTTTCACCGGAGCCAACCTTACACACATTGTGATTGGTGGGGGCCAGGACGAGATCTCCATCTGCGGTGAATGAGCTTAAGGTCCAATCATGGGGGCGGGTGGTTACTGCGTAGAAAGATCTCAGCCGAGTGTGCGGCAGTCATTGATAACTACCGAATATTGTTCTCTAACTTTCATCGCCAGCTCAGGTACTATTATACATCGTCGTCTTTTTTTTTGGCTGCAACCAGCAACAATCCTGCCGCCCAGGCTCCATCCAACACTCCAAATGCAACAACACGCCGTCGACCGCCAAAGCTCAGACACTACTTCGTCTTCTGGGTGACGAACTCGACCTCGGCGCTGCTCATGATATCGCGAACGATCGGGTTTTCCAAGTAATGGATGGGGAACCCTCCTCCAAGCAGAATCTTGAGCATCTCAACCCGGGCATGCAGCGACCAGGTGTTGATGAGCAGGAACTGGTTGTAAATGCGGATCTTTTCCCGGTATCCAAATTCTTGAAAGTCGCCTTCCTCCTCGTTCTTGGACCCACCGGTGTGCGGGTTCGGCCCCGACCGCCCTGCCGTCGAGTAGCCCGGTCCCTTGCCGCGCTCGAGCGACGTGACGATGCTCGAGAAGTTTGACCGCAGGTGCTTGCGGTCCTTCTTGGACACGCCCTTGGACGAGTCCCGCACAATCTCGCTCATGCGCGTCATGATCCGGTGCTGGTTGTACTGCATGCCGGAGCTCTCCCCTGTCGTTTCTTCATGCTCCCGGGCCGACTCGAACAGGAGCGCAATGTTTACCCCCGCGCTCATTTGCACTTCGGGGTCCGAGCTGTCGAGCTGTTCCATGAACGCTTCGATGGCCGATTCGCTGTGCTCTTCCAGATCATCCATGTAGCTGGCCACGAAAGCCCAAGCCTGCTGTGCCGCTGTCACGACCGGCCCGCTGTCCGCCGCGCCGACCGAATGGCCGTCGCTCTCGACAATCTCCAGGAGAAAATCGAGCGTCTCATCGGCCGCTGTGTCTGATCCTCCTCCATATGTAACCGCGATGCTCAACGCGTAGATGGCCTCGACCTTGACGTTGTCGTCCTCGACGTCCTGACAAGCGGACTTGAGGACGGGTAGCGCCTGATCGAACACGGTATCCGATGAGCAGGTGAGGAGGGTCAAGGTGAAGGCCTTGAGCGCCCTCAGCTTCTCCTCGTCGCTGCTGCCGCTCCGGATGAGGCGCAGAAAGACGGGAAAGAGCTCGGAGACGGATCGGTCGAGTTGCCGCTGCGCGAAGTGATGCTTCAGGAGATGGTTGTACCCGCCTAGCGTCGCCTCTCGCCCCTGTACGCTGCTCCGCTTGCGGTCTTGGAGCTCGGCGACACGGTCCTGCAGCCGTTCGGCCCAGGCGAGCCCTTCGCCGTCGTCATCCCCCTCCACCGAATTCGTGCTCATCGTCATGATGTCATCATTTTCCGAATCGCTCGCGAATTCATCTTCCGAGGCGTAGCGGCTGCCGGGTCGTGAGTTGGCGCGCGACGGAGCGCGCGAGCCGGCGCGAGAGTTGGCCGGCGATCCGTTGGGGGAGGAGAGGCCTGATTCGGGCCTTAACCGCGCTTTGCGTGAGATGGTCTTGCCTCCCCCGAGGGCTCTTCTTCGAAGGTCGGACATGTTTTGGCTCCGTAGTGCCGTCGCCCTTGTTTTCTGCGAAGTCGGAGGTCTAACGAGTGCGTGGCAAGAGGCTATGCCAAGCTTGAATGCGTCTGTGGGAGAAAGCTGAAGGCCGACGAGCTGTCGTGGGGGAGCGATTTTCAGGTGACGTTAGTGGCGGAAATGATACGACGCGGCAGCTCTCGGATGCGATGGGTTTTTTCAACGAAGTTGTGCGTGGGCAATACATCCATGAGTGACACGGATAGCGTGGCGTGGTTATGTGCTTGGCTCGTGGCTTTGGTGTTCGAGGCAGCTGCTGATCTTTCACAAAGAGGCCTTACAAATCAGGTGCGGCCCGCAGAATGCAGAACCGGACAATAAAGGAGCTTCATGGACGCTGATCATTGGGGCGGTGCTGTTTTATATGTTCGAGTACTGACTCTAACGTCGACAGTCGCAGGTCCACGGCTGAGGATCAGGGTCACAGCAGACCCAGCGATGACGCATGATGCATTTGGGTGGCACGCCACCCCGGGCGGGCTTGGCCGACAGGCCCCATGTGCTCCCGTCCGAGGCTGATGGCGGGGTGGCTTATCTCGTGGACGACCGACAGATGGCCGAAACACTCCAACACTCGAAATAGGCGGCATTTGGGTGGTTGGGGATCAAGGTCCCTGTGTTTGCTCCTGTTGACCATTGGACTTCGAAACAAATGAGTTCGTTCTCCTTTAGCATTACCAAGAGCCCGAAACCCGCTTTTGGTCCCTTCCCATCCTTTGTCGCTGCTCCAAAAAGATTGACCGTTATCGTCTCCACTGTCAGGTTGTCCAGGTCTCCTCCAGCCCCACGCCTATGGCCATGGCGGGGTCACTTGCGCACCCCGGCGACCGGGACCTTTGAGTGGTTGCATGTCGCGCTTAGCCTGAAATGGCTAATGTTGCCTTATGATCACGTGAATCATGGTGGCGAGACTTCGTGGCTCCGAAACACAATCGAGGTCCATGGCGAGCCGATGTTCGTAAACGAAGCTCTCCTCTGTTAAGGAACTCAAAAACTGGGTTGTCATGAACCGAAGCTTCAAGAGAAGCATAAAAAAACAACCGAAGTCTCCACCGCCTTGCACCCTGCCAGGACGCTACCGTGTATCATCACATGAGTGGACGTCCCAGACCCCACTTTCGAGGTTGACAGGGTTCCTTGCTGTGCTGTCACGGGCCCCTTGCCGCGGTGGACGTGTTGGCAGGAGGTGCTCAATGCCGTGGCTCGACATGCCAGCTTAACAAGAGGAGGAAATTGCCAAAGCAAAGCAGAGAGGGAGAAGCGGAACAAAATCCAAACATGTAAAAGTCATTCTTCGCGAAGAATTTGCCCTCGTTTCGAGCCGTGACAGGTCATTCTGCTGCTGTTGTCGGCCCCGCACCAAAACGACCTTTGGGGCCAGCACGACCATTCCGATGACTTCATAGGTCGACGGGTCAGCGCCCGGCCCCGGAGACGTTGCGCATCGATTCCCGGAGCATCGATTCCCGGAAACGTTCTTTCAGATATACGCCCATCACAACACCAGGCCTGCAGACTTTCCATGCCTTACGTCTCGTCCTTGAGGCTTCAAAAAGGGCGCATTTTGGAAGCCATCCCTTTACCTGGAGGTTTGCCTGCCGTGGACAGCCTGAACCTCGAGACTCGAAAGTCAGCATCGGCCGGATTGCGCCCCTCCAAGGAGCCACGATAAGGCAGAAGGCTGCCTGCTCCTCGACCCCGCCTTCCAAAACAGCTCCCCTTTCCCAGAGCCAAGGGGCTTTGTTAGAGCACCCGACTGACTCGGCGTTTCGGACCACGCCTGCCTTGCCTCGTCTCTTACTCTTTCTCCTCTTCAACCTCAACCAACTCGGCTCCCGTCCTCCATGCCATAAGCTCCTGGTTTATTTGCATATTCTCGACAATCCATGACCGAGTCCTAACCCGACCTACCAGCGGTCCGAGAGTTCGCTCTGGCGCGGAAGAAACCCGACCCAGCAGCCTGCTACCACCTTCCGCGTCCCAGTCTCCCTTCATATTACGGCTCAGCCCCTTGGCCAGTTTCTCCTTCGACCCCATAGAAACGATCCCGGAACCACAACTACAACAAGGGCTCCACCAACGGTGGACATGTGTCTCACGATGCCTCTGGGGCCCAAGACTACGAAGTCGGGTATGTTTTATGATGTGTTGACATGCTTCCGCCCTCAGCCTCTGAGGTCTTGGAGTCCGAGGACTAATTCCAACCTTACCCCTCCCTCAGTGCTGCTCAGCCTCACCGCAGTCTCGGACCCAGGCCATGACGTCGACTTCCCCGAGCGTCACATCATTCTGAGCACAGAGAACGACCACATTACCATCGGACGAAGCTCCAAGGTTTCTACCAAGGGCTTCGTCGCAGGTGAGGACAATGCCTGGTTCGACAATCCAGTCATGTCCCGGAGGCACGCTCTGTTGCGTGCGAATCTGGATGATAAGGTCCGTCTTCATTCCTTATCAGGTTTCCAAGCGCCTTTCTAACGGCCGACCAGAAAGTCGAAATCAAGGACCTCGGTTCTCTGCACGGAACCTACCTCAACGGTGACGAGAGACTGCCCAAGGAACAGGCCCGACAGCTGAAGGAGGGTGACATGATCAAGTTCGGCGCCACGATCTGGCAAGGGACCACGCAGCACGTCCCCACCACAGTCCGCGTCGATTTTCAATTCTCGGAGTGGTAAGATGGCCTTCTGTCATCGCAGTCGAGCACGTATTGATGCTATTGATCCAGTGTCGCACCCCGCTCTTTTGTCGTTCCCGACGAATCGGATGAGGAAGTCTCAGAAGAAGATGCGGATGACGTCCACAAGAAGATGAAGCTTTCCAAGAGCCAAACGTCTACAAAAGTCCGATCCTCCATCACTGAAGTTATCGACCTCACCGGTGCTCCTCCAAGCCGCAATACTTTGAGCATCATTGATCTGTCTTCTCCTCGCGGTTCGCCAGACCATGTCGACGACACCACAGTCCTGGGAAACCCTGCAGAGAGTCAGGAGGGGTCAGGGGTTCAATCCAACGACAAGACCGATGGCATGTTGGTCAACTCGAATCCCCCTGCGACGGCTTCCATCAACAAGAAAAGCGATTCCGGAAATCTTCCTGCTGGCACCTCTGACTATGATCCCGAGTTTGACGATGTGGATCTGCCTTGGTCGGATCTCGAAGGGATCGACGATGGTGACTACGCTGCGGCAAGCAGCATCCGGACAGATGACGAGTCCTATCCGGACAACCAAGAGGAACATTCCGAGGACGGCAGCGAACTTCCGTTCTCGGATGACGAAGGGCAAGGGCCTTATTCGGAGAGTGGCAGCCAGGCCGATTCCATGGGCGAAAACGTGAGCCATGGCGAGTATCTGGATGAGGGCTCTGCCAGCGAGGATGGCAGCTTCGATGAACCCAGTGAGGCTAAAGAACTCGGGGATGCCTGCCCCGTGCCGGATTCGAATCCGCCTCTGCCCCCCATCCGAGACTTCGCCATGCCTCGCACATGTGACCAGCCTCGTATCACGTATGATCCCGACTATCCGGAGATCATGCCGCTGGTTCAGTCCCTCTCACGTCCTCCCGTGGCTTCGGGACTGCGTGAGACAGCCAGCCGGGGCGCGAACAGTTGCAGCATCGAGTTGTTGTTGAACCGAGATCAAGGATCCCTCCCTGTTGCTTGCCAAGAGCCTACGCCAGCAAGCAAGGATGACCCAAACCCCAGCACTCAAGCACAGGATGCGGTCACGGCGGACAGCAACGAAGCGCCACCAAGTTTTTCTCCAACCTTGTCTGGGGCCATCGATTTGGGCATCAAGACAGGAAAGATGGATTTTTTCATAGCCCGAGAAGAAAACAAGCTTGCCATGACTTCTCAGAAGACCTCGCAGCCTCGTCCGGCCTCGTCGGTGCACGAACTGTGCAATGCGACCGAGCCGACAATCGAGCCAGCGAAGGGAGAAGAGCTGCCAGAGGAGTGTCATCACCAGGCTCCTGTTGCTCAGCCGGAGCATGGCTCCCCGTTCTCTGAGCTGATGGCGGAGTTCTCTCGTGGTGCTGCCTCGGTGTTTGCCCGTGAGGTTGCCCCGCGCATGGGTTCGCCTGTGAGCATGGGTGATGAAACCGAGGAGCCTTCTTGTCCGCTGGACCAGGTGGTTCCCGAGACTGCAGCATCTGATATTCCCCTTGCGGACGGCAAGTTGAAGCGCAAAGCTGAAGAGATCTCCGACACGACGCATGAGGAAGAGCAATGGGCTGCCAAGGCCGCTGCAGTGCTCTCTCCTGCTCCGAGCATCAACGGGGAACAGCAGTGTCTGCGTGACGATAAGCCTGGCGAGGCCGGTCAGGAGACAACTGAGGTCTCAGCTAAACCCGCTTCACCTGAACGCGTTCAAGACGGCGACTCGGCGGTGGCCCCTCTTCCTGCCGAGAGACCGGCAAAGCGGACTCGGATGATGCGTGTCGCCGAGCGTTTGGGATACGCCGCTCTGGGTGGCGTCACGGCAGGCGCGGTCATCGTCAGCACGCTGATTTACACGGCTCCCACTTTCACTTGAGGAGCAAGAATGATGAACTGATGAGGGGTAATGATGAAAGATTTTATTTTTATGACTTGCAATCGCTTTGGGTTGTTTCCTTATATGTCTTTTAGGTGGCCCAGAAGTGGTCTATGGGGCGTTTGGAAGGGCAACTGGTTATTTGGCAATGGCTTTGAGGGAGATTCTGGGACGGGATATTACGGAAGGAAAGGAAGACAGGGAGAAGATGCTTCGAGGGGGAAATCCAGTGGGGGGCTGCGACACGGGGCACAAGGCTACTACCACAGCATTTGGTGTCGCCGCCCGGTTCTGTCCTGCAGTTGACTCTGTCATCGAGTTTTCCCGTTGTGTCGTATGTTCTACCTTCGCAACTACCACTAGCTATCTATCTAGGTATGACTGAATGTACTGGCTTTTTCCATATGACCCGACGAGCTTATCGGCGTGATTTCGTGGACTTCAGCTTTATGTAGTAGTTTCTCCAAACATTTCCAGGCCTCATCCAATCGCAACCTGGGGAAAGAAGGACATCAACCAGGTCTAGGAGGATGAAGGAAGCGTTGCCCAGCACCAAATATTGGTCTCAAGCCCCCCGATCCACCACCGCGATGAAAACCTCAAATCAACACCTGTTCCTTTTCCCAGCTAGTATACGCAGACGCCAAGTCGCAAATGCGGGCACCACCTCGCCATGATGGCTGCACCATGATGCCGGGAAACAAGCCCTCCGGGCTCTGTTAGGCTCGGAGACCCAGGCCGTGGCCACCGGCCTTCGCAGTGAACCGGTCAGTAATATTGGGCTGGGCCGGGAGCATCAGGTTCCGGTTTGTGCTTACGGTTAGCGGCCCGATCTGCGCGGGCGGGACAAGAGATGGAAGCACACAGCAGCATTTGTCAAAGTAGGGTTGACCTACGTGAACAGGTCACGGGGACGGAACAGAGTTCTGACTGCGCAAGAACCCAATGACCGGGAAGGCATGGTGGCGAGCCTCTCCGCGAGATAACCGGGTTTGGTCTCGTTCAACAGTGCCGGGCCATCAAATGCATGCCTCGTGGACTTGGCTGTATGCACAACCCCCAGAGCCTCCCCTCATCACGCTTGACAAGATGTTGAGACTGTTGGTGCCCTCGTGGCGCCAACACGTGGTATGACAGGTCTGCGATGGTCTTCCTCTCCTGCTGTGATACCTACCTCAGACGCAGGGAATGTTATGGGAACGACCCCGACGGCAAGATGACGTTGGATGTGGTGACTTCTAAAGATGGAAGCTTTTGTGGGTTCACATGTCTTACCTGCAGGACCGGCGTTGTTGAGCTCGGTTGGTTTACTCAAAGACGTTGAGGCAGAGGGTGATTCGGCTCAAAGGGAGGGATGACGATGATGGACGGGGGGTCGTGGAGACAAGAGGGAGGAGGTAGCCCCAGGGTGGGCTCTCATCGCTGACGCTTCTCAAGCAAATAACCAAAAGCCTAAACCCAGATCTATGGGTACCAGTACCGCGCCTCCAGGAGGGTAGCAGCGGTCCGATTGGTACTTCTTCAGTTGGCTAAACTGGGGCCGCTGCAGATAAGCCGAGCAAGCCACATGGACTTGCCAGTGCAGCCGACTACTTCCGCCCCTGCCGTTGGTATACTTCTTATCAAGTGTGTAAAGGGGGGACCGGTGTGACTGTCGTCCCCCTGTCCATGAGCACGTTAGATGCGGCATGTGCTCCTTTGGTTGACGATACTCTGGTTTCAGTTAGGATGGCTGTGATCTGAGGCCTGTGATTCGTCGGAGCCTTCGAGATGGTCGGGCTCACTGCTGTACTGCCTGGACCGCCTTGGGCATAGGTCGTCAGGATTGAATGGTCAAGCTTGAGACATCTGCTGGCCGGTGGTGCCTCGGCAGCGCACAAGCATCGACGACATGGGAGGCACTTTTTAAGCCCCGTCGTTGGAAGTCTCTTCGAGTCGTTTCGGTGCAAGAGCTGTGAGGCATGCTTTCATAATGGATGCTTAGTGGAACATAACATGGTGGCCATGTATCTCATGTGATTTGCTGGCACCTTTTCAGGGAGGAGGCGCTGTTGCCCACCATCTTCGAGCGAACGCGGGGCGGTCTACCTAGCCACGATATGTTCGGTTGCTCTGACCAAGATTGCGTTGGATTCCGCCCATCAGCGATGATGAGGTCCAAGAATAACTGCCGAAGGCTGTTGGTGTCTAGCTTCACTAAGACACTTATTTTGAGATGGGTGTTCGAGTCATTGCAGAAGCCCCCCGGTGATCGTCACCGGGGTGTTCTCGTGAAACGTTGGGTCGCCTTCCCATTTCTGGAACCCGAGGCCGCCAGATGGAACCAACGCATCCCCTCCAATGGTCGATGATGAGCTGGGGCGGGGTAGGACATCATAGAAGACAGCCCTCCCACGGCAGAGCGGCCCGGTCGTTCGCCAAAGCTGAACGAACGCCGAGCGTGTCGAGAATAAAGGCAAACTGGACGGCAGGAGAAAACAGGAAATCCGGGAGGGGATTGGCATGGTTACACCGCTGGTAGTTACTGAAAGCCTCGGTAGCTCAAGGAACGCACACCAAGTGGCGATGGCGATGCGGCGATGCTTGAGGCAAAGGAGCGATGGATAGACGCAGCAGCGAGGGTCCTTTGCTTGCTTTGTCGAAAGGCGAGCACTGTTCGCTGGCAGCAGCTAAGAGCGTGGCGCCCCTATAAGGGTGGGTTCTTCGAGTCTCGGTCTACGGGTACTTGCAGGACCTTTGGCATGATGCCTGCAGCATGACGGTGGTCGCTGAGGTTGGGGCAAGGGTGCTTTCAGGGATCGGTTGCATGACCCGAGATGTAACCTAGCAGCTCTGACCAAACGGGACATGGACGACAGAAGAGGCTCCGGGGAAGCATTTACGTATAATATCGGATGACCGCTTAAGGCCAAGCCTGTACGTATGAGCTACGAGTTCATGAATGTCTCACATCAGCCGGTCAAGGGATGTAGGCGACGCCGCCTTGACTTGAGAAGAACTTTCCAGGCTGCTGGGACCTCGAAGCGTCATTTTTGGCGCAGAGCCATGATCACCGGACCCGTTTCCATAGGGGCAAGAATGCCGTCATTGGATCACCATCAACAAGCGGTTCGGCAGCATGGACGATAACACACTTCACGCCATGGAGCAAGGAGCCATGACCCGAGCCCTTTTGCGCGGAAGGAGACCCAAGGATCATAAAAAGGAGGGATCCCATCTGGCTTTGGAGCTTCATCATCAGTCTCAGCGGCCAGCCATTCACCCGGCACCCGGGATGACAAGTCCTCCTTCTCCCATCACCTTCCTGTGAAACACCGTTACGAGCCGGAACCCCCCTCGCTGACACACCCTACGATGGACCCCGAGTCTTGCGGATGCATTCGGATGGGCGACGGCCGGTTATATTCACCAGTGCTCTGTGACGCGTGCGCCGGGAGCATGAGAATGTAATGTGCTGTCCCTACCTCGTGCGTGGTCCTGGTTGACACTGACGACTTCAGGGGCTGTTACCGCTGTGGTGGAACTGGGTCGTTGTTGTACCCATGCCCACACCAGCAGTCGCTCAGGTCACAATCCCCCTTGTCCTCTCGCACGCATAGCCGGTCGTCGTCCCGCCGCATCACGGCATCTAACGGAAGCGGGTTGTCACCTGTCCATCACGAACGGCTTTCTCTCGAGAGGAGCGAAGATCGGGTGGGCTATCAAGGGTGTCTGGGGTAGTGTTGATCCTTTTGACTATCAAGTGGGTTGATAACCTTGCATGTTTGCCGGGTTAGCGTGCTGTGCCCTCCCCCTCCTCTTGAGGCCTGACTGACGTCCCCTAGAGTCTTGCCCTGGTGCTGATATCAACCATCGGGTTTCGGTTCTGTAGAGGATCAATGGCACCGAGGGATGTCTTGTGTTAGTAGAGCACAGTGGCGCGTGGGAGTTGTCGGACTGATTTGACCGGATACATTGCTTTGTCTATCTGTTTCTCCCTTTCACGCAGGTTATGACAGATAGTAAACACGATGATCGTTCCATTACAGTGCCAGCACTTGAGTCTGTGTGAGTATCAGGGTGGGTATCAGCGCTAGCGCCCTCAAGAAGCGATGTGAGGAAATTGTCATAGGTGCTCGCCGTGTACAACCTCTCAGATTCCATGAGGATAGACTGATTAAGAGCGAACTTGCACGGAGACAGCAAATCGGACATTCCACACTTAACAAGAGCACTTTGAGAGTAAAAGCTCGTAACGCTGGCGAGCATTTGAGGAAGAATATAGCATCCAGCAAGCAAGATAGTTCTGTTCTATTATGCCGTACTCGACATCATCTGGCCAAATCTGACTGGGGGCGCATCATTGGGCGATGAGGATGGGGAGCGGATGGCCTGATGCTCTGAGGTCCAGGGGTTCTGGAAGACGGATTTACCTCCTAGGCTTTTTTGGGCTCTTACATGGTAGAGCGTTGGCTCCTTCAGTCTTTGAGCTTGTAATCCGTTATGAGATTTGGATCTGTGCATCGTTGAGAATTTGACTCTGGGGTAGTTGGTTCCAATGCCCTTCTGTGTCAAGGCTTGGAAAGACAGTATGTAGAGTCTGTTGGTCCATGGAATAACTCGATAAAAGGCCTGTTTGTGACAGTCACTGGTACATACGGCCATACCCACAAGAAAGCACGGGATCCCGTCCGCTCTCCCCTAGTTAAGCTTGTGAGGGCTCGAGTAGTAGTTGGGTCGGTGACGACCAGCGAATGCCGGGTGCTGTATGTTTTTTGTCGTCTGCTCTTTTTTTTTTTTCTCTATTTATTCGCTGACTCTCCCTCAGCATTTTTGTCTCTTTCATATCTACCTTGATACTGTAGAGAAGAAAAGTAGTTAGATGAGTGAGGAAGCAGATGGACTCCGTCTTGACCGGCCGTGTGGGTCGGCCAAGCTCGGTCATATCTGCCAGTCGGAGGGAGGCCAGAAAAGCCCCACTCGGCCCCCGGCCCGGGGTTGGCCGGCCGTATGCCCCACTTCGATTCTGGAACCCCGCCCAGGTTTCGCACTGAGGTGCAGCAACTGGAGCTTCCGTAAGCATCCATCACCTGCGTCGCATTTCGCCCTCCAACACCACCTATCTAGAGCCCATCTTGTCCTGATCCTTGACCGCTTCCTTTATATGTAATGAACCGGTAAATCTAGTCAGACAAAATGTCGGTCATTCTCTGTACAGGTAAGTCTATTCGTCCGTGGTTGGGTCTGTTGGCGGATTGCAACGGCTGCTTACTCGTCGCCAAAGCTGGTTACGACCACACCATCAGGTACGCCCATGCTCTTCTCATGAACGCGCCAAAGGTTTTTCGTTACCGGTGTTCAACCAGCAACCTGTTATTCTGACGCTCCAATCTAGGTTCTGGGAAGCCCTTTCGGGCATGTGCTCTCGGACCATTCAACACCCAGACTCGCAGGTCAACCGCCTCTGCATCTCTCCTGACAAGCGCTTCCTCGCCGCTGCCGGCCACCACACCGTCAAGTTCTTCGATATTAGGTCGACCAATCCCGCTCCCGTGTTGGTTTTCGAAGGGCACACTGGTAATGTCACGGGCGTCGCATTCCACTGCGACGGGCAGTGGATGGTGACAAGTTCCGAGGATGGTACCGTCAAGATCTGGGACACTCGTACGGGCGCGATCCAACGCAGCTACAACCACGAATCCCCTGTAAACGACGTCGTGATCCACCCCAACCAGGGAGAGGTTATCAGCTGTGATCGCAGTGGCAGCATCCGGCTCTGGGATTTGGCCGAGAATATGTGCGCTCATCAGCTGATCCCCGAGGAGGAAGTCTCCGTGTCCAGCGTGACCGTCGCCAATGACGGCTCCCTCCTCTGCGCAGCCAACAACTCGGTACGTTTTCGATTCTCTTGGCCCCATCAGCCTCCATCGCTAACCTCACCCCTCTGCAGGGCAACGTCTTCGTCTGGCAGCTGATCCAGGAACACGAGCGGACACAACTGATCCCAATGACGCACTTTTCGGCCCACAAGGAGTACATCACACGAATCCTCCTCTCCCCGGACGTCAAGAAGCTTGCTACCTGCAGCGCCGACCATACTGCCAAGATCTGGGAGGTCAAGGAGATGGAACCCGCCGGGCCCAACGCCGAGCCCCGCGCGTTCCCTCTCGAAGCCACCCTGACGGGCCACCAGCGCTGGGTATGGGACTGCGCGTTCAGCGCCGATAGTGCATATCTTGTGACGGCCTGCAGCGACCATTACGCTCGCCTGTGGGAGCTGCACACCCAGCAGGTCATTCGCCAGTACAACGGCCACCACCGCGGCGCCGTCTGCGTCGCCCTCAACGACTACTCCGAGACGCGTTAGGAATCGCCTGGAGACTGCCCCGTTGCACCTCAATTTCCTGGCTTGACCGAGCCTCCGGCTTTGACGACCTACGCTCAGCGCGTCGTGAACCGCGCGGGGCCGTCCCATCCCGATCACCACGAGCAGCACCCGTAAAGGATGATGCTCCTGAACCCGGCCGGAAGAGCTGCACGCCGCCCTTCGCCCCCCATTGCTGCCACCACGTCTCGCGCATGTAGGATAGCGGGCCCAAGATGCTTCCTGCGCCATGCCCCATGACGGACCACACCCACCGTGTAATCCCCGTACGCGTGGAATGCCAGGGGCTGACTCTTCCCTGGGCATGCTGGCTAGGAATCGCGATACCCGTCAACCCCGCGCCCCCCTTTCAGTCAGGGGGACACCTTTTCCGCCTACACTAAGCGGAAGCTGATCGAGTCCGTCGGTGTTCATGGCTACAGACCTTGGACGGCTGTTGTTTTTCAGCGTGGGTTTGCTCAGTTCCAGATCCGCAGGACTGCTCCTATCTATCTCTCATGCTCCAGTTGGGAGATCTGGAGTCGTAACTCGCTGGCGGACGGATACACTCTCGTCTCTCTAATGGGAGGTATTGGCGATTTCATCAAGAGATGTTCGCAATCATGGATGGGAGACAGATGGTTAGATGCTGCGAGACAGGATGGTATTACTCTTTGTTTTGACCGGCAATGCAAACATCCCGCTTCTCAAATTTCCCACACACAAGACACCTCCTTCATCATATATCATTGCATCGGATCTCTTCGTAGTCATGACTTATTCATTATCCTTCTAGCAGATTAACCCTCCTTGTCCGCTTGGTATTGTTATCCAGCCTGTCCTGCAAAAACACAAACAAACGCCTTAGATGCCCGTCTCTCCCCACACCTGAAAATGCCAACTGGTAGGCTACATGCACACGACATCCCCAAGCAAGAAACACCACCACGGCTCACCAACCGCCCCAGCCATCATCATCGTCCTCCGTCTGCTTAGGCTTCATGTCCAACTTCTTTGCTGGCGCCGCAGCCTTTGGCTTAGCAGCCGGAATAGTCTTCTTGGCTGCTGTCGCAGATCCGGGCCCAGATGCCCCCGTCTTCGTGAGGCCCTTGGGCAACGGTTTCGCACCAAGGCCGCCTTTCTTCTTCTGCGCCTGCGCAGCGAGCCACCCGGCAAAATCAGGCTCGGAGCCGTCGTCAAAGGGGGCTGCTGATGCTGTTGCCGCCGCTGAGGCGGTCTTCTTGGCCTGGGCCGTGGATGATTTCTTCGCCTCGGAGGTGAAGAAGGACGCCGCCGCATCGCCTTGTTCGGTGGCTTTGTCATTGCTATCGTCGTCTTCCACAAAATCATCCATGTCGCCCCACGCATCAGCAGCATCATTGTCGATGGCGTCCGTTGCGGCGAAGTCGTCGGGAGAGAAGGATACCTCCTTTGCAGACGAGGCCGATGGGTGTGGGGACTTCAGAGCCTGGCGCCGGAGGTCGGATGCGGATGAGGTGGACGGCGTTTGCGATCCCAGAGCAGGGCGGTTTGCCGGTGATTGCGCGGGGGCAGAAGAGCCGTTGGCAGGCGTGGAAGAGGACTGGATCTCGCCCACTGCTGCGGATAGTTTGTTGGTGAAGGAGGAGATAGCCCAACCTGCCCAAGAGGCTGCCGCGGATTCGGTGGGCTGCGGCGTGCCCATCCGAGGACCCCCTGCGGCAGAAGCGGCGCCTTCTGGCGGGAGCACCGTGTCGGGCATGGCAGCCGCCGCCTTCTTGATCTTTGCCATGTAGACATCCAAGGTCTTGGTTGCCTGGTCTCGGATGAGCTTCTCCTTGTCGATCAGGGAGGGGCAAATGGCGGGCATGATGCGCAATGCGCAGTCCTCTGGGCCGAAGTACTCCGAGGTCACGGACAGGGCCATAAGGGCGGCGTTTCGGGCGTGGACGAATGGATCTCGGAGCGAGCGAGTGAAAGCTGCAATCAACACCTTGGCTCTCGTGGAGGTCCCCAGATGCTTGGCAATCTTGCCCAGGCATATCGTGGTGTTGGTGCGGATTCCGGGTTGCTCATCGTTGGCGGTCTTGGCCAGATATCTCAACAATTCGCCGTTAATGATGCGATCCGAGAGTTTCGGGATGAGGGTAAGGACAGATTTTAATGTCTGTTCCCGCACGACTGGCGCAACATCGGTGAAGCCGGTGACCTGGCGTCTGTGAGCATGGGAGGTCTTGGTCATGAGGCGATCCGGAGCGACTCACGATTTGGGGGAAGATCTTGTCGTTGACCAGCTTCTGGGGAAGCCGGTCAATCATAAGAGGCAGGTTGTCCAGGAGACACACCCGGATTGCGCGGTCGGGGTTTCCAAACAACCGGATCAGGACAGGCGTGACTTTGGACTCGAAGTCGTCGTTGGAGAGCTTCGTAGCGATCTTCATGACAACCCCAAAGGCCTTCGGGCCGCCGCCGCCAAACTCTACGGATTTGAGCAGTTCGGGAAGAACCTTCATCTTGAAGAAATCTTCAGGGAAGTCGTCGGTAAGCTGCTCCAAGTCGCTGCGTTGGTTAGCACTCGACGCTGGACAGGTGGCAAGGAGTCATATACTTACTCCAAGAACTGCTCCCGCTCTTCTTCTGTCTTGACGCCCAGGTTCTCGATTCCATCCGTAAGCTTGATGAGTGGGCTGTCGAAGAAGGAGCCATGACGGCAGCCCTGCTCCAAGAAATGGGCCACGCTCAGCCTCGCCTTGGGGTTGGCGTTGGTTAGGCGCTTGTAACTTGAGTGCATAGTCGGCGGGATGTTCTTTGTCTGCCCGGCCTGGTCGCCGCCGTTGAAGGAACCGTTGAAAACCTCGAAGATCAAGGTGCCGAAGCCATAAGCATCCACGGCCGCGTGGGGGCTGCGTTTCAGGGCGTCCCATCCGGATGCCATCTCGGGTGGTGAGTAACGTCCCGAATCCGGGACAAGGCTGCCATAGGTCTAGCACGACGTCAGCACAAGGCAGCTAACGGACGGGAGAGCAACCTGAGAATTTACATATATCACAGCATCGTCATCCTTGACATTGCTGAGGATTTCGAAGCCCCCCAGCTTCCACTCGCCGCTTTCTGTCGTGTAGACCGACGCAACCTTTACGTTGCCATGGACGGATGACGCCTCGTTGTTAATGAACTTGACAGTCCTCTGCCAACCGTGTCAGTATTTACCGGGCATTCCTTGTCCTCGAACGCCCTATGGGAACGCACGGCAATGTTGTAGAGGCCCCATTTCGCCGTTTCGGGACTTAGGCTCTTCCGCTTGACATGCCACCGGAGGGGCACAACGCGCTCGGTTGCGATGTAGATGTACGTATCCGACTTTGCAGCGTATCAGTCTTGGTTGGCCGTTCGATCGTGGGCATGCCGTTGTCCTACCTCGACCGTGTCTAGGACTTTGATCACGCCAGGATGCCGAAGCGTCCGTAGCTTCTTCAAGGCGTTCCTGGCGAGGGGAAGAGCGGACCGGTTCGCGGTGATGTCGAAGGAGAAGATGCTGCAGTTGGACCCGTCTTCCTGTGCGTGTAGAGCTTCTGGTCAGCGAAGGGTTCCGCGGGCAGCTCAGGCTCGAGAAGCGGACGCACTCGCCGGGTGCCGTTGTAGAGCGTCCAGATGGAGGGGTCTAGATCCACTTTGTCCCCAAAGGTGTAGGGGAACGGGGGGCCTTTGGCCATGGCCGAGGCAACGGCCGACTTGAGAAATTCCATGGTTCTCTGGGGTCCAAGACGATTCTCGGATTAGCACGGGTATGTCGCTGGAGGGGTCGACAGGCCGGTCGCCGCGTGGAGCGTCGGTGTTGAGGGGCACATGAAAAGGAGTAGCTATCGCAACTTGCAACCTGTTATCGCGTCGGGAGCTACTGGGGCGCTAGGCCTGATATGGTAAGCGGCGGGTTATACGCACGGACCATCTGGCCTACCTAACTTAGGTGCCCAGCCGGACGTGACGGCGGCTGGTGGTGCTCTCATCATTCCTGCACCTTTTTCATCGTCTCTTCTCTCTTACAACACGGCTCCTCGACGGGGTGCCTGGTTTTTTCTTTCTCTCTTCGTATCTGGACGCATTTGATGTATTATTGTAATTCACAATCGAAACGACCATCCTTTTCGTTTTGGTCTTGTGGGCCTGGCCGCCAATGAAATTGTGCAGCGAAGGAGAAATCTGAAAGAGGGTGCCGGCAGCGCGAGTCGCTGACCTCAAACACCCTTGGATTCAACAGACCCGAGTCGGTGTCAACCTTGCCTGTCCAGCTTCCGGTAAGACGGTTCTCTCTTCCTATCGCGGATTTGCTTTTTCTTTTTCTTCCCTCCGCCCAAGGTACGGCGTCAATGATGAGCAAACTGGTAAAAGGTCAGACCGCCTCGTGCTCTTCTGGGATTGTGGTTCACAGCAAGTTGGCTCTCGCGCTCCCCGGCGCCCCCGGTCGCCAATCTCTACCGACCTCGCACTGCCTCGAGACAGCTGGCAACGCGAGGCCCGGCGACTGGACACATCAAAAACCCCGTCGGATGCTTTTTCCGTCTACGGTGCCACATATCGGAACCCGGCTTTGATTTTCTTGACCTCACAGGGTTGGGTCCAAAGGCTGTGGTAGACATAGCGCCTCGCAAGGCCGAGGCCAGCTTCGCGTCGGCCTCGCGCGACGAGGCTGCACACTTTCCTCTTGCTCTGAAACCACGAACCCGCTGCAGCTTTGCCGGATGATGACCACATGGAAACTGAAAAGACCTGAGACGCCTCTCTGGGTTTCAATGACTGGGCAGAAATTGAAATTCAAACCTGTTTACCCAGCTGCTTGTTGTGTTTTTTTGTGCATGGGACTAGCGTTGCTAATTTCTGGTTCACAACAGGATCCCCGCCAGGCTGGGTGGCTGCCCCGATGCTGCTACCTCGCTGCTGGCAATGCAAAGAGCCTGAGACACCAGACAAGCCGCTTGTCAGTTGCGTACGCTGTGGCGGATGCTACCACCCGGTCTGCCACCGGCCCTATCCAACAGCATCCGTGTATGTATTTGATCTCTTGTTTGTGTTTGTTGTGCCCAGTAATCCCAGTCATGTTCGTTGTGACATTTTCCAGTGAATGTGTCATCCCCCCGTCGGCGGCGGGAGTTCCCAGCGGACCGTCAGACCATGCCCATCGTGGAATGGGCGAGTTCCAGAAGCAGCATCTAAAGCCCCCCCGGCCTTCCTCCCCACATGTCATAGGCTCGCCTTCGGTATTTTGCCGGCCAAGCCCCAGCCGCCTTTCACTCTGTCTTGCTCTGACCTCGACTTGCGAATCTTGACTGCATGCTTATCGTCCGCTTCTATTTACTGCTACATTGTTTTCCTTCCATCTCCTCCTATACTACTAGTATACTTGTCTCATCCTGGTTCCACCGTCCAATTGTACACTTATTCTGTCCTCATAACAATACTAATCCTGCAGCAGCGATTGGGTCTGCAAGCCGTGTCTTGCTGGCCAGGGAGGGCGGCTCGGTCTCTACCATGAAAAATTGCCGTGGATGACACGGGCCGCCTCTCATACCTCGCCCCTTTCAAGTCGACCATTATCAGAAGCTAGTGCCGGCGGTCGATTCTCATCAAAGCCTGGCGACGGCGGTACCACCGGCACGACTTCAGCCGCGGACGCGAGTCCTGCTGCTAGGAACATGTCCGCGTCTGTGTCACTCACGCATCCTCAGACCCTTGGTTCCCCAGGCGCCACCATGAAATGCTCTTACCCCGGATGCGCGACCATGGTCGAAAAGCACCAGGTCCTATGCGACATCCACCTTGGGGTCACCACCCACAATGCCTCTCGGCAAGCCCTGGCGCAAGCGCATCGCGTTTTGCCGGTCCTGGCGCCAGCACCCGCGAACGGCCTCAACGCGGCCCGCCCAAATCCGGCATTTGCCAAACCGGGGAACCACATGCCACCACCCATGGAAACGACGCCAAATTTCAGACGCAAAACAGCGGCTCCGGCACTGCGGGCAAAGCCTCAACCGCCAACCCCAAGAGCTGGCACATCTGCATCCCGGGACGACTGCACGTCGTCTCGATCACCTCCCCCACCGGTCTCCCGTCTCTCTGTCCACTCTCCGCCACCCAGCCCTCGGCCTGCGGATGAGGAACCGCCACAGAAACGGCTGAGACGCTCGTCGACCCCAGAGTTGTCCTCAAAGACCCGTCTAAACGGTATGAGGGTGGGACAGCAGACCGTGGCGAAACCGGTCTTGGATGAATCACATATTCAGCCCGAGAATCCGCCGTCTGATCAACGTCACCCTGAACAGCGCTCTTCCCCGCGCTCTGGCAAGCAGCGAGTCAAAGAGGGCAAAGCAGCACCGAGGCAGAGCAGCAGCGCTTTCATGCGGCGGTTACCGCTGAATCTCGCCAACCTGCGCTTCATTGACGAACCGCCAGCCGTTTCGCCTCGTGGCTCCGTCGTCAAGGTGAATGGGACCGCGGACACTTCCCGACGGCCAAGTTCTGGGTCGTCGGAAATATCGTCCATCTCTGGGTTTGAGAACGGCTTTTTCGAAAGCAGCGTTTGCGCCCCGCAGACATCTTCGGTACGCGCGGGGCCGGCGGGTTCTTCTGATCCGTCGAGGAAACCCGCAACACGTCCATCTGAGCATCATCCCGCGCCCCCTCCAGAGCGTGGGAGAGTGCCAAGCACGCAGAATTGTCACGGGCCTTTCCAGTCCAGCTTCTCTTCGTCACATGCGCCTATGCCGCCGCAGAACCTCCATCTGTCAATACGTCCCCTGCCGCTTGCAGAAACCTGGAAGTCTCGGATTCCGAAACCCAAAGAGGTCGATACGGCACTCTTCGACGCCCTCATATACTCCCAGTCAGACGCAGCTTCACCCCCTCCAGATGTCGACACGACAGCCGCGAGATCGCCTGCGTCACGAGCCATGCAGCTCAAAGACGAACCGTTGTATCTCAACATTGATCCGCGCATCCATTGGCCACAACGTCACTCTCAAGCTTGGCACGCCGCAAAGCAAGAAGAGATCAAGGCTCGCGGGAAGAGAAAAGCCAATTTTGGACGCGCGGCGCAGTCACTGCAGAAACAGCGAAAGCAGCAAAGCGACGGTTCGTTCGAAGAGACTCTTCCGGAGAAAATACGAGAGAATCCAGCGTGGCTGAAGATGGTGACGAGACTCATGGGCCCTCCTGCCAAATCTTCATCTTCTGTTCGCTCTGGGTCCTCACGCTCATCGCTCTCGGCTGTGGATGGCGAAGTGGCCACGTGGGCGAGCCGAGTTGTAAACGGGGGTGGTGCTGAGGCGGGCCAAGGGCTGCTCCACAAAAAGACGGGCAAAAAGTCGGCTCGAGTGACAGCGAGAAGAATGGACAACACAGGGGTCGTTGTCATCTCGGGGCTGAACCTCGCCTTTGTGAGTTCGCTGAAACAATGAATGAAGGCAACGAAGCAGCAAAAAGGAAAAGTAGATGGACCTTGGGCCAGACGGATGGCGCTGTTCTCTCGGTTACCTTCGTTAATCATGATGGAAGGTACAACGACATTAAGCATGGGATAAGGGGATCGTTGATGGCATACATGGTACGGCGCTTGTTTGGGAGGGGGGTTAACATGGCTTTTGGCTTCAAGCATGGGATAGTGCTACTCGGCTTCGGATTCCTGCTGGCGTCATGGCGCACGGAGATGGAGTTGATGGTACGTTTGGCGAAAAGGCAGTCGGGTGTTATGATATACTTTACGAAGGAGATATTTGGTGTGTATTACTATCTAAAGCTGCCGCTTGTAGCTCAGCTACGGTGTACCCGAGGTGTGGAAAACGTAAAGTCACCAGTACGCCAAGCAAATCTAAACTTATTAACCCCACTACGATTCTGGTAGCACGTTCGCATGCCTTGGGCTAGGGAATGGTGGGTGACCCGTGACAAACTGCTGTGGCAGTGCTGCACAGCCAATGCATCTTGTCAGCCCAATATGACGTCGGAGGGGTCGTTGGCGACCCTGTGAGTAATTACTACTACACGAGGCGAGACGTTATCTCTTAACATGAGGACCTGCTGCAAATGGGAAGAACATGTTTGAAATCAGGGATCGATAGCACGTCCATCTCGGTTACGAACTGGGAATGGCACTCTGACGAATCCTACCCATCAACTCATTGATAGCTTGGACTCCTGCGGATCAGCATCCAGGAAGAAAAGAGAGGCCGAGCCTCCCTGCCATTCATTTTCAAGTACAGGACATCGCCATCGCCATCAGAGCCAACAGGGCCCTGCAGACATTATTGAAATACTACTAGGGAGGCCTGAAGAGTTTGTTGATTACTCGAACGTATATTAAATACCTAGAGAACGCCGCCTGTTCTCGCCGAACCATGCATCGTTGAGTACCTGACATAGCCTCGTAGGTTAATTTGGGTGTCCTACCTAGGCATAATTCCAAGGGCGAGCCTGCCCAGTAACTCGGATACGTTTCCACTCCCCGCGTCTCGGACCTGACACCGTGAAGTGGAAGAAGGCCCAAAAGGACTGCAAGACATGACGACTGCCCGCCTCATCTTCACAATATCTCACGTGATGTAACGGGCTGTCTGCCTGTTCTGGGATCTCGTTCAGAACCGAACCTTCATTTTCGGCGTCTTGGTGAGCCAAAGACTAATAACCATTTAGCACTGGCATCATAGCAATCTGAAAGTTCTGCAGGTCCCAGTCCCAGTTGGGTCTCCATTTTGGTGGGGATGCTCTCAGGCACGCGCTTTGATACAGAGACGTCCTCGGCTAAGGCGATGTTCTACCACAGTATAGTACCTGGTCACTGTGTGGGTACCAAGGTAGGTAGATATTCAGCCCTCCCCTCGGGGTCGATACGTATTGCCAAATCGCGTTGTCCGTTGATGCCTAATCATAGCTACTTAACAAGGACGGTTGGGCATTTACGAGGCTATAGGGACTGAATTACCTACTTATGCACCGAACACCTCCTGAAAACGACTTTCATGCAGGGCGAATCTACAACGGTAGTACCTACTCCCTAGCCCTCAGTATCAACCTGGGACTGTCCATCGCAAGTACCTATGATCCTTGGGTAAAATACCATGAGCGCAGACACCCTCTGCGGGAAGTGCAAGTTTATTAGCTATGCGTGGTTTTGGTCTCCTGGCTTTAGAGGCCATGAAAATGCCCAGTTACGCCTTACATCACTCGTGGCTCACCCATATCTAGAGGCAACAAGAGCGGTGCATTTTTGTGACCGTTCATATAACAAGCAGGAGGGACGCTTCCGTGGCGTTGTCTACCACAGCTTGGAATCGCTGGAGAGCTCGGCCAGCAAGGGATGTACCCTTTGCTTGTTCTTCCGTGAGCTCTTCCTCTTATTCGCACTCTTTGGGAACTTCTCGGTCTTCCAGCCATATAATTCCTTCACATTGCAAGTTTTCATCTACCAAAATGGATTTCTCGAGCTCATCTCGCCGTCGTCGAATTTCAAGTTGGGCGAATTGCGTGTGGCCTGGGATGACATGGCCGATCTTGTGAGCCGGCCAGCCGGCAACAGGCTAAGACACGGAATGAGAAAAATAGCTCGTCCGTTCCCGATCCCTCGTGCATAGGCACAGGTCTTTCCTATGCTGATTCTCTGGCAGGATTTACCGAAAGCAAAGACCTCGATCTCAAACTGCTCACAGACGAGGTCATCCTACCTTGGCTGGAGCAATGCGATGCAGGCCATCCTTGCGGGTGCGATGGGCTGCTACACACGGAGCATCGAGATGGAACAAGCCCTTCGCTTTTATCCCAAGAGACCGAGCTTCCCCTCCTCCCAGCTCGGGTCATCGATGTCGGCACTCCTGACACGGAGCCCCGGCTTCACATCTCCAAGCCTATGGAACGAGCAAGATACCTGACGCTGAGCTACCGCTGGGGGGATGGAAACGATCCTTCCAGGACCACCGCCCTCAACTTGAAGCAGCGGACAAGGGCGATCCATCTTGCCGACCTTCCCCGGACCATCCAAGACGCCATCCTCGTCACACGGTCCCTACGTATGCGCTACATCTGGATCGACGCCGTGTGCATCATCCAGTCCTCCGAGAACGACCCCGGCGACTTTGACATCGAAGGACGCAAGATGGCCGCCTATTACAGCAACTCGTACTGCACCATCGCCGCCACCTCGGCCGATGACGCGGCCGAGGGTTTCCTCCGGCCGCGTGGGGCCGAGGAGCACGAGACGACCCTCATCAAAGGCTTCCCCGTGCCCGAAATCTCCTGGGTCGGGGACATCATTGCAGCAAGCATGCATTCGCGCGGCTGGGTCCTGCAGGAACGGGCGCTCTCCAGGCGGACGCTTCACTGGGGCCGCGAACAGCTGTGGTGGGAGTGTGAACACCAGCGTGCCTGCGAAATGTTTCCGCAAGGTCGAATCACTGGCCTCTCGGAGTTCGACCAACCGTATATGAAGGCCAGGGGCTGGCTGGCGGGCATGACCTCAGAGACAGATCTCTGGCCGACGTGGGCCTCCCTTGCGGAGGCATATAACGGGATGGATCTCGCTCGGGAGGCGGACAGGTTGATTGCGCTCCAGGGGCTTGCGGATGTGGTCTTGCAACGATTTCCGAGCGAGAAGTACTTCTTTGGGCTGTGGGGCTCGACGTTGCAGCAGCAGCTCTGTTGGAAAGTGGATGGGTATTACCAACTCACGTCACCGGCAGCTGGTCCTCCGACTCCTTGTCCTGCGCCATCTTGGTCTTGGGCGTCCTGTCTACACTTGATTTCGTACCAGACGGACGAGTGCACACACCTCCCGCAGCATGCGCTAGCTCGCTTCCTCGGCCACGAAATGGACCCGAGCGATCCCAACGCCTGCGCCCTCCGCTTCCAAGGCAACCTGCAACGGGCTCCGTTTACAAAGTGGAAACGCTGGGGGAACAGCACGCAAGTTGACAGGGACGCCACCGATGAATACCGTTACACCGTCTGGCTTGACGACCCCCCAGATGACGACAATTCACCAGGTATGGCACGCCTAGATATGCTGTTGATGGCCGGGTCCTACAGCGAGGACACGGACGAGGACGAGGACGAGGACGAGCAGAAGTATGACATGAGATTCTTGGTGATCACACCGGTCGCGGGTGAAGCATCTCGCTATCGACGCGTGGGGCTAGCGACCTGCTGGGCACCCAACCGGCATTGGAGGCCCAGCGACGCGGTGGATGCCGAGGTCTGCCTGATCTGAGGAGACGCAGCGTCGTCCCAGAACCCCTCCCCCCCCCTTCGCTCTGCCGGCCGGTCGCAAGTCTACCTCGGTACATACCTATCCGCCATAGGCATGCCCGCCAAGAGCCCTCTCCGTCCCAATCATTCCAAGAGGGTCGACGCAGCATCCTTGACACGATCGACACGGTTCGGCGGGCCAGGCCACGGGCATCCCGAATTCTCTCCCTTACCGTTCGGCCGTGGGCAACGTCAACGCATCACTCACAACCCAGGCTCGGGATGGGATGAGGCGAACAGTTTATACGTAGCGTCCCTTGGAAGAGCCGAGTACATACGACCATACCTACTGGAAAGCTCGGGATCCCGTCCGCTCTCCCCTCGATAAGCCAGTAAGGGCCAGACTAGTAGTTGGGTCGGTGACGACCAGCGAATCCCTGGTGTTGTATGTCCTTTTTTTTTTTTTTGGGGGGGGGGGGGGGGATGATTTTTGCCTTGGCCGCTCGGATTGGATGTACTACGTAGTACTGTGCTCTGTGCTCTGGTTTTTTTCTTGTAATGTCCTTGTTCATTCATATTACCACGGGCAATGGTGGTGACTTCATGCGATTCAAGGACGGATTGGGAAGGGAGGGGCGGAGTTGTCGGAATCAGGATGGACACGAACCAGCTGATACTTATTATAGGGAATGGCCGGCTCTACTTGAGCGAGCCTCAGGACAAACGTGATGGCTGCACTGGGCGGGTAGGTCACGCAAGTCAAGTGGATGTGGTCTGGTTGGGTATCCATTCTGTTATGGGCTTTTGTTTTTTTGTAATCCTTTACTGTCTCCCCACCTAGCAACAAAACCTCTATACAATCACTCCAAACAGTCATGATGCCGTGCCCGATGCTCGCCTGCCTGCAAACAAACGCACTCCAGAGGTTTTCATCCTTTGGCCACCGCCCCCTCGAGACGCCATCCTCCCCCCCCCCGATCAACCCCCCCTGGCGAGCAGGTTCAACGCGCTGCCCGCCAGGATGAACTTGGCCTGGTCCTCGCTCACGGTGTGCTTCACCGGCACCTCGAACTGCTCTCCCGTCCCCTTCTTGGTGACGCGCAGGCGCACGTCGCCCTTGCCGCCCGCCCGCAGCATGTCGTACAGGCCAATGGTGGCCACCTCGTCGCCGGCACCGATCCGGTCGTAGTCGGCCGGGTCGGCAAACGTCAGCGGCACAACGCCCTGCTTCTTCAGGTTCGTCTCGTGGATGCGAGCGAAGCTCTTGCACACGATGAGCCTCGCGCCCAGGTAGCGCGGCTGCAGGGCGGCGTGCTCACGGGCCGACCCTTCGCCGTAGTTGTGCTCGGCCACCACGAGCCAGGGCTGGCCGCGCTTCTTCCAGCGCTCGGCCAGCTCCGGGATGGTGACCTGCGCCTCGTTGTCCAGCGCGTCGTACGCCACGTTGACCTCGCCCGTCTCGGCGTTGACGGCCGTGTTGAGCGTGTTGGCGCTGATGTTGGGCAGGTGGCCCTTGTACTTGAGCCAAGGACCCGCCGCCGAGATGGTGTCGGTCGTGCACTTGCCCGTCACCTTGACCAGGACGCGCAGCCCCGACAGATCCGACTCCGGGAACGGGTCAAACGGCTCCAGCAACGCCAGGCGCTCCGAGGTCGGCGAGATGGCCACCTGCACCGACGCGTCAGGCTCCTGCGAAAGCACCGCCAGGCTCTTCCTCCCCTCGTCAAACGGGGTTTCGGGGCCCTCGCGCCCACGCGGCGCCGGGAACCGGAACTCCTCGCCCGACGGCGTCGTCAGCGTGTCCGTCAGCGGATTGAACGTCGTGGTCCCCGCGTACGACATGGCCGTCACAAGCTCGGGCGACGCCAAAAAGTTCATCGTCTCCGGGTTCCCGTCGTTCCGCCCACGGAAGTTCCGGTTGTACGACGTCAAGATAGCATTCGGAGTCCCCTTTTTCACGCCATCGGACCTCACAAAGGATCCGATGCAGGGCCCACATTGGTTGGCGAGGACGATGCCGCCGGCGTTGGTGAAGGTGTCGAGGGTGCCGTCGCGCTCGAGCGTGGCGCGGATCTGTTCGCTGCCGGGGGTGATGTAGAAGGTGGACTTTGGTTTCAGGCCGGCCTTGTCCGCCTCGCGGATCAGGCTCTCGACGCGGGTCATGTCCTCGTAGGAGCTGTTGGTGCAGCTGCCGATGAGGCCGGCGGACAGCTTCTCGGGCCACCCCTGCTCCTGGACGGTCTTCTTGAACTGGGACAGCGGCGTGGCGAGATCGGGGGTGAAGGGACCGTTGAGGTGGGGCTCGAGCTTGGAGAGGTCGATTTCGATGAGCTCGTCGTACTCGGCACCGTCGTCGGCGCGGAACCGGAAGAAGGCGTCGTCGGAGGCGCCGGCGCCGGGGAACTGCTGCAGGGCGCTGGCGTTGATGGCGGCCTGCTCCCTGCGGGTGGCCTTGAGGTAGCGGGCCGAGGCGTCGGTGTAAGGGAAGATGGAGGTGGTGGCGCCGACCTCGGCGCCCATGTTGCAGACGGTGGCCATGCCCGTCAGGCTGAAGGTGTCGACGCCGGGGCCAAAGTACTCGATGATGTAGCCGGTGCCGCCGCGGACGGTGAGGCGGCCGGCGAGGTGGAGGATCAGGTCCTTGGGCGTGACCCAGTCGCCGAGGCGGCCGGTGAGCTTGACGCCGAGGATCTTGGGGGCCTTGAGCTCCCAGGGAGCGCCGACCAGGGCCTCGACGGCGTCGGCGCCGCCCACGCCGATGGTGATGGTGGACATGCCGCCGGCGTTGGGGGAATGGCTGTCGGTGCCGAGCATCATGAGGCCGGGCAGGGCGTAGTTCTCGAGCACCGTCTGGTGGATGATGCCGGCGCCCGGGGGCCAAAAGTCGATTCCGTACTTGCGAGCGGCCGACTCGAGGAAGTCAAACACCTCGCGGTTCGTCTGGATGCCCTTCTCCAGGTCGGCGTCGGCGCCGCGCTCGCCGATGATCAGGTGGTCGCAGTGGATGCTGGCGGGGATGGCGGTGCGGGGAAGGCCGCACGACATGAACTGGAGGAGGGCCATCTGGGCCGAGGCGTCCTGCATGTTGACGCGGTCCGGCAGCAGCTTGAGGTTGGCCACGCCGCGGATGGAGCGGCCGTTGTTGGTGTTGGAGAGCAGCGACTCCTCGACGTTGTTGAGGTGGCTGTAGAGGATCTTCTCGGCCAAGGTCAGGCGTTGCTTGCCCAGGACCCGGCGCACCTCGGAGTACTTGTTGTAGAGCCGCTCGTAGGCCGGGGGCAGCAAGGGGCCCGTCGTGTAGGATCGTGTGCTCGCCGTGCGCCGCAGGAGCTGGGCTTGGTAGGCCCTCTGGACGTTGGGGCGTTAGTGACCTCTGGACGGGGCACGCCGTAGCGACGCGGCGCAAGCGGGGGATAAACGCACCCTGAGGGCCACGCCCGACCTGCTGGCAACATCAATGGACCTCATGGTTGCTATCCCCGTTCCCCGAGTGCGTTGTTGGCGGGACTAGCCGAGGCGAAGGTTGAAGGAGAGACAAGAAAAAAAATACAAAAAGATTTCGGCTCATTGCGCCATGGCAATGTTGCCCGTTTCAGGTCCGATCCCGGAACCCGGGCCCGAGATCTGGGGAAAAGCGGGTCCCGACAGGCCGGGGAATCGACACAAATAGACAGGGGGCGGGCCGCTGTCAGCCAACCACAGGTCAAGTGATGATAATCATCCGCCCTGCCAAAGTGGAGGCGGTTCACGAGACCAAGGAAACCAGTATGGCTCCAGAACGAGACAGGCAGGAGAGAAGAGATAATACTTCTTAAAGGGGTATCGAGCATGCTACGACCAAACCCGAGGATCATTCATGACCCTGCATCCACAAGGAATGCTGGAGACGAGGTAGATCTAGTGTAGTTCCGTGACAAGAGGCTCCCTGTTCTACCAACCAACCTCCCGGGCGTTGAACCGCCATGGTGTCGTAGAACTGCTTGCAGGATGAACAACCCACCCATTCCTAAGTCACATCTGCGTCCGAGCCAGCCAGTCCCTTTCCCGTCATGTCCCGCAAAACGCCGACATTGCGCAAATCCCTTGTCCCAACCCCTTCCAAGGAGAAAAACAAAAGAATGACCCACAAGCCGTTGTGCCTCAACAACCGTGCCAGAGAATGCCTAGCCACGAAAGCCATCCTCCAACCAGCCCAATACACTGCGCTTGACCAGCTCCCTCTCCCAAATCCAGCCCCGCCCCCAAGACCTTACGACGTCCGCTGCCTCTTCAAGTCTCGCTTCGTCGGATCGTCGGCGCTGTTGCCTGTCGGACCTCCTGCGACAGCATTAGCAGGCACGTCCCCCAACGGCACCCTATTCCCACTTCTGCCGTTTGTTGTAGCTGCCGTACCTGTCCCGTTGGCAGGCGACGGACCATCAGCGCCGGGAGGCCGCTTGACCGTCGGAGGACGGAATTGGCCCCGGTTCCCCAGGGGACTGGAACTGCCGGGCGCGCCGATTCGCCTCGTTTGGTCGAGCTGCGGATTGATCATGCCGGCCGGCCTCGCTCCCGGCACGGCCATGGGGCCAGGGCGAGGACCTGCGTTGGCGTTATTTCCAGCAGGACCGCCCGGCCGCGGTGGTTGCATGCTTGGACCAGCCGGTTTGTTGGCCGCCGCCAAGTTGCCGCCGTCGCCCTCCGTCTGTTTGGGAGGCACGTGCTGAAGGTTCCTGGCAACAGGCTTGCTCTTGGTGTGGTCGACCCCCGGCGTCCTGGGTATGGATTTGGTCTCGGCCTTGGGGTTAAAGACTTGCCCCTGGGCCGGTTTGAGATTCCCGTTGTCATTCTTGAGAGCATCCTCGGGGATGGCCAGGGCCGCGCGAGCCGAGAAAAAGCCAGAATCCTCAAACCCGCCCTCTTCGCTCGGCTGCTGGCGCTGGGGCGTCATGAACGCTTGAGGGTTGGACGTTGGGTTCGGCTTGCTGGCGTTGGGTGGTGCGGCGGGCCGGCCTTGGTTGAACTGATTTTGCGGGCGTGGGCCGCCAGCGGCGTTGCCGTTCTGAAAAGTCCCTGCACCGGGAAAGCTGTTGATGTTGTTGGGCCGTGGTTGTTGTTGTTGCTGGGGCTGTGGAGGGGGCTGCCGAGGGGGGTTGTTACCCATTGATCCTGTCCGTGAGAACTGGTTCACAGATGGAGGCATAGGCTTGTTCCCGCTGTTCCCGCCGTTGCTTCCTTGATTGTAGGCAGCCCCGGGCTCGTGGAATGTTTCCGACTTGACCTCCTCTGGAAGTGGCACTGCCACGTAGTCAGGGTGTCCATCATCCGGGATGTTGAAGTCGGCCTCGTCCAACTCTGGGGCAGTGTCAGCTGTGTCTCCCGTGAGGCGCTACGTAGGACGACGCCTTACCTCCCAGAAGGTCGTCAAACGCATCCGAGTTGGGGACTATCGACGTGGTCAGCCACAACAATCCTGCCGCGACATGGTGGGGAAAAACAAGGACGCACATTGAGCGGGAGGGGCTGGGTTGTCTGGCCGGGCCGTCGTGACGCTCTTCGGCGCCTCGGTCGTCTCGGGAGCCGGCTTCGGCACAAAGTCGGGATGGCGGTGCAGGGCGTTCTCGTCGAAGCGGGCCGGCATGGCCTTCACCCTAGAGATCTTTTGGAGATAGGTCTTGTCGTAGATGCAGTTGCCCAGCACGTTGCCGAACTGGCGCAGGGCGCGCTTGAGCGCATCGGTGGTGCCCTCCTTCTTGGCCTTCTCGTACGCGGTCGCCTTGCTCTTGCAGTTGTCGATCTGCCCAAAGCCGACATCCTCGTGGTACGTGCCGTCGCGCAGCGTGACCCGCACAATGACGGTGACGCCGAGGCTGACCTTCTCCGTCTTGGGGTCGACGTCCTCAAAGTCCACGTGGATGTACTGGATGGACGAGGACCACCCGTTGAACCCAAACACTTCGTTGGCGAGATTGATGCATTTGTCGGCCGAGATGTATTGCAACCGCTGCCCGCCGGGGCCGCTTCGTGACGAGAGGTATTCTGGGCCGAGCTGCTTGTCGAGCTGGATCTGAAGAGCAGCGATCTCCTGCGCGGTAAACTCGGATATCCGTTGTGGTTGTTCCGCGTATGGATTGGCGACGTAGGTGTGTTGATCCCCGGGGCTGGATGAACCAACAGTTAGACACGGGCCAGTGCGAATCCGTCGTGGGGGGGAGGAGGATCTGATCCACATACGCGGGCATTCTGACGAAGCTGGGCGAAGCGGCCCTCTCATGCACTACGACAGACGATGATGGTTCGGAAAAAAAATGGGCACGTTCTGCGGAAAGATGCGATTCTCCGAGAATGATGATCGAGCGGGCCTCTGGTTCGGTGCGTTGCTGCCTGCAACGTCTAGGTTGGTGCCTGACTGCCTGGATTCGACTGGAAGTCGGTGCTGAGAAAACGAGTTGGGCGGGACGGGAAGGACCATGACGCGGCGGTGGAGCCTTCGCGTCGACGACAGGATGTCACGTGCCGGTTGCCTCTGGCAGCGGCCAGGCCCCGCATTCAACGTGTGGCCCGCTGGCATCCAAACATCACTGGTAGGTCTGATGGCTGAAAGAAAAGGGACGACTCATCGATGTTCGCAATGTTACTGAGCGAACTAACAGACAGGTACTCGGATACTCTGCATCGAGATAGGTCTTGCGTGCCATTGTGTACCCACAATCCCCACGTGGTCTTGACACGCTTTGACAAAGGAGCCCAGCGAAGAACCGCCCAGCCGCATCCATGTACGGCCATGCCCGATGCGCAACCTGAGCAGAACGTGACTCGACAGTCGACACTTGGATGCGGAATACCTCCTGTTCATTGCTACAGGTGCTCATGTACAGACAGAAAAAAAACCAACAAGCTGAGACCTAAGACCCCGAATCAGGTCCGACAGAGAGGGCCGAAGAAAAGACCCGTGAGCAACAAAACGAAATACATTGGCGATCGCCTCCCTCCCAACCTCTGGGTGAACGAGCCTCTGATTCTCAGAGACGGCTAGCGCTGGTGAACAGCCAATAGATAGTGTGCCTAGTGGAAAAAAAAAAAAAAAACATAGGAAATTATAAAGATGGACATCCGATTTGTGGAGAAAAAAATGACGCCAACGCCGATCCCATCCCCAATGTGCCAGATCTATGCCTCCCTGTTCCCCGAATGCCCCGGTCCCCAAACATAAGGAAAAATTGATCTCGTTACTCCATGGGTAATGCCGGCTTGATGGTGTGGTGTTGTCCGCTACCAAGGGCCGACGCGGACCGGCGAGCTGTAGGCGCCGCTGATGATTTGGTTCAGGATCGAGTTCGGATCGGACAGGCTCGAGCCGGCTGGCGCGTTGGTGCTGCTTCCGGTCCACGGAACCTGGGCTGCCATGGCGTTCATGGCCTGGCCCAGCTTCCCTCCGGATTGCTGGTTGTGCCTGGCCAGCTTCTGATCCCATCCACCCTGGTGCAAGAGAAACCCTCCTCCCCGCTTCGCCGCCTCGGTGATGACGAGAGCCCAGGCGTTCGAGATTTCGTCGTAGGCGCCGTCCTTGTGATGCCGGTATTGCTGGCTCTCCCAATCGGGAAGGGAGTGGATGATCTTGGTCGCTCCATCGAGATACTGAAGAGAAACGGTGGTCTGTTGCTCGACAGGAGGCAGGAACTGAGGCGTAAAGTCCGAGATGGCATCGATGAGGGCGACGAGCGGCTGCTTGACGCGGAAGTAGGTGTAGTCGGAGCTGGACTGGCCGAAGGGCACCGCGGCCTGAAGCTTCTCCTGGTACTCGCCGATGACCTCCAGCGCCGAGGCCACCGAAGGCCGCGGAGCGCTCGTCACCACCTCCCGGCCGATATCCGGGTGCCGCTCGCAGATGGTCTGCAGCACGCTGCGGAGCTGCGAGTTGTCGAGCGTCTCGAGGAGCCGGGGAAGGGGCAGAGGCCGGCCGGCCACATCACCGCCTCCCCGGACTTTTTTGGACGGCCTCGCCAGCTGTCTCGATGTGGTGCGGGGGGAGCTCATCGGCGACACCGACATTTCGTCGGTGTTGTCGTCGGCCTTCCGCTTCCGTGAGGCCATGGCGAAATGCGACGCTGCTGCAAACATGTCAACGACCTTGGCCTAACGACGGTTTGGCTCGTTGCGCATCTTCGGGCGATGAGCCGTGCGGGGATCGGCGAGCGAGGTCTTACTGGGTATCGACGGCGGGACTGCTCGGGAGGTTTCGCACGGAAGATTGAAAGTCGGGGGTTGCGGCGATAAAAGGGCATTCATTGTTTGCAGAGCCCAACCAACGTCCGAAGGGAGGGTGCCGGCAGCCAGACGAGATGATTTATGTTGTGGGAACAACCTCTCGGGCGATCGACGAGATGGCGACGATGGCGAAGTTGTTTTTGCGTCGGACGAAACTGGTTTGGCTGTTTGTTGGGTGTCGATGGAAGAAACGATGCGGGTTGCTGACTTTGGGGAGAATTTGGGGGGGGACCAAGGGTAAAATGAGGAGGTGCGGCGGAAGCGGCGCTGGCCTGGCATGCCCACCCGGCGGCGCAAGGTTCCTTGAAGCTTGGCCGGCAGGGAGGATCGAGAGTCAGGCGCACTGTTTTTTTCCTGGGAGGGTCCATCCGGGCTTTACCCACCGCTGGTTTGTTCGCTGTGGTGATCCCGGCCAACACCAATGAGTGTTCGGCTCGAGGCTTCTCAGCTCTTGCCTAACCACAAAGGGCCGTGTGGGGTGGCCCCCCCCCCCCCCCCCGGGACAGGCCTGGCATACATGCGTCCGTCGCTCCAGTTATAGTACATTTTGAGCCACCAGTTCCGCTCTCGGCTCCGCCAACCCGAACGCCACATCACTTCGCGGCAAAGGCAGCACACGTCACAATGAAACTTTCTGCTGTTGCTACTACTCAAAATGGTTTCGAGCCTAGGTATATGTAGCACTCTACGTAGTAGTACGCTACCCTCTACACGACAAGCGGGCTGGCGTACATACCGATGCCAGATCCGCCCGACGAATCCCATCCGATTGCCCGCAACTGGGAGCCACGGGTTTGTGGACCAATCAAGGTACGCCCGGCCGTCTAACGACCTATTCAAGATGCCACCCTGCAGAGCTGCTGTCTCAGGGCTGGGAAAATGCCGCGTGGCAAGAGGTAGTTCCTCCGCAGGGGGAACAAACAGCCCGTGCTGTCCTTGCATGGAGGCGTGGGAGAGACCTGAGCCATCGGTTGGGCTAGGTTCACCAGCGGCCAACCACACCGTCCCTTCGGGTCCAAGGCCCGTCCGTGCCTTGCTTTGCGCTCGTCGAGGGTGACGTTTTGACGGCCATTGTGTTGTCAGGCCATGTGGATTCCCCCACGCCCGTCGGTTGCTTCGTCGGCCGGCTTTCATGCGGCCAACAAAGACAGCACGAAGAAACCAAGACGCTTGTGGGATGGAATGTGCCGGACACTCACCACGCCGGATCGGCAATATTAGGCTCGCTTCGGTGCCCGGACACCAAAGGCAAGAGGCCGTGCTTGTTGTGCCAGATTGAATCCTTTCCCAGAACCCCAAGGTACCTAGGTACCTAGGTACTTATAACTATTCCTGTATGTACAGTACGTTATGTACTATAGGTTGTCAAGACAGAGCAATAGCCCAAGGGGGGGCGGGCTGTGTCTGTTGCGGGGTGGTGAGAAGGATGAATCCCCCATCCCTGGGAGCCCCCCCCCCCCCCCTAGCGGGCCCTGGCCCCGCCCCACAGCGCACCCGGGGGATCCACCTAACTCTTATGCGAAAGATCGATGACGATCTCTTATCTTATCGCGGTCGTTGGCTGGAAAATTTCAGGCGTAAGAGTTGGCTGCTGCGTTCCCTTCATGGATGGGACATGATTGTGAAAGGGTCCCTGGCGGAAACATTCCAACACCAAGGCACAGTTCAACACGCAACATTTCTCCTAGCCGCCGTCACCATCGGAAACGCCTTGGCTAGACACCATGGGGAAGAAGCATCGCCCAGAAAAGAATTCCGTCGAGGAGCCGGCCGACGTTGCTGCCACGGAGCAGCCGCCCGTTGACCCGGGGTCCAAGACGAAGTCCAAGAAGCGCAAAACCGAGCCCGCCGAGACGGCCGCCGAACCGACCAAGCCTCCCGCCGAGGAGCAGACCGCCGACGACGCGTCCAAGACCAAGTCCAAGAAGCGCAAGACGGAGCTCGCCGAGATCGAGGTCGATCTCAGCCTTCCCGAGCCTCCCTCCAAGAAGGCCCGCCGTCTCCTGAAGAAAGGCAAAGCGCTGCCTGCGAAGCCGCAGAGCGACGATGAGGACGACGATGGCGAGGACGGCCAAGGCGGCGCCGACGGCGACAAGGACGGCAAGGAGGGCAAGCAGAAGAAAAAGAAGGAGCGGTCGCCCTACGGCGTGTGGATCGGCAATCTGCGATTCACCGTCACCAAGGCCGATGTGCGGAAATGGCTGGTGGACAACTCGGGAGGGGCCATCACCGACGACCTCATCACGCGTGTGCACATGCCCATGACGAAGCCCGCGCCGGGACCGGGGGCCAAGAAGGGGCCCGAGAACCGCGGGTTCGCCTACGTCGACTTCTCCACCTTTGAGGCCAACGTCGCGGCGATTGCGCTCTCCGAGACCGAGTGGCACGGCCGCAGGCTCCTGATCAAGGATGCGAAGAACTTCGAGGGGAGGCCGCAGAAAGAAGAGCTCCCGGTCGTCGGGGCCGATGGGACCGTCGCCAACGGGTCGGCGGCTGCGTCGGACAAGGCCGCCGTCAAGGGCAGCACCAAGATCTTTGTGGGCAACCTGTCCTTCAACACGACCGAGGACGACTTGCACGCGCACTTTGAAAAGTGCGGCAAGATCCGCTGGGTCAAGGTGGCCACCTTTGAGGACTCGGGCAAGTGCAAGGGATACGGCTGGGTCAACTTTGAGGAGCCGGCCGCCGCCGCATGGGCCGTCAAGGGCTTCGTCAAGGTGCGCGAGACGGTGGAGTCGCTCGAGGATTTCGTCGAGGATGACGCGCAGAAGGACCGAGGGGAGGAGGGCAAGGCCGACGGGGCCGACGAGGCCGACGGGGAGGACGCCGCCGCCAACGGCGCAGCGGACGACAGCGACGATTCGGGTTCCGACGGCGACGCCTCCTCCTCCTCCTCCCAGGACGCCAAGCCCCAACCGCCAAAGAAGCAGCCCGCCAAAGAGCCCCCGCGCACCCGCGTCCGCAAATGGTGGGTCAACCAGCTGCTCGGCCGCAACCTCAAGATCGAGCTGGCCGAGGACGACCAGACGCGTTACAACAAGCGCTTCCGCAAGGGCGGCGCCAAGCAGAGGCAGCAGACGGAGCAGCGCGGCGAGGAGGGCGGCGAGGACAAGCCCAAGCAAGCCGGCGGGAAACGGAGCATCCCCGTCAAGAACAACGACAAGGGCGCCGGCAGCGACAAGCCCGTCGACATCAACGTCGCGCGCTTGACGGGAGCCGTGGTGGCGCACCAGGGCAAGAAGATCACGTTCGAGTAGACCGGCTTTCGCCTTCTCCACGGAGCTAGGTGTTTATTAATGCAAAACCACACACTGCCAACCTTTCGTTCTTGGTAGTACCACCCTCCTTTGCCTCGTAGCCCGTCCCCCGCATGCAGGGTGATTTCCTTGCATGTTTCTCTACCCCTTATGCTTCGCACCGTGGTATCGCTGTCGTCATGCCTGTCGTCTCTCGCCGGGCGTGTCGGGGGTGCATGGCAACGCCCCGAGCCCCAACCATCTCCCCTCTTCGAACGTCCCAACGTCCGGAATTCCCGTTCCCGCAAAGCACCGCCTCGGAACAAAGACGCCGAGGAGCTCCTCTCTTGGGCGCCTCAGGACGCCGCGGCCGCCCGCTCCCAGCTCGCCCTCCCGCTGGTGCTCACCCCGGTGCCCTTCCTTTCCTTGAGCGCCCTTGCCCAGCGCTCCGGGTCGGCGATGGGGTTCCCCGTCCCGTCGAGCCCCAGGACCTCCATCAGCTCGGGGATCTCGGCGTGGTCGCGCGTGTTGCGCATGCGGTGGCACCACGTGACGATCTTGTCCTCGCCCTCCGAGTCGGCCTCGAGCTTGCCGTCGAGGGAGGTCTCGGAGCGGGAGACGCGGTTGGCGTCGGCGCCCTCTCCGCTCTTGGCGCCGGCCTCCGCCGACGAGGGCGCCGACGAGCTCGCGGGCGCGGGGGGAGGCGCCGCCGTCAGGGCGGTGCCGGCGTGCGTGCCCCACGTCTCGGGCGCGCCGACCACGTCCATCGGGGTGGCCGGGGTCGCCTCCTTGGAGCCCGGCGGCGGCTCGAACAGGAACTCGCCGCCGACCTGCTTCGAGTCCCCGCCCTTGTGCGCCAGGCCGGCGGGGATCTGCTTGAGGCCCTGGGCGATGGACTGGCCGATCACCTTGAGCAGGGACTGGCGGGCGTACGCGGGCCTCGGGCCCAGGGCCAGCGTGCGCACCATGCCCAGCTCGTCGTACAGCCGCCGCGTCGGGTCCGAGTAGATGGGGAACTGGCAGCCCGTGGCGGCGGCGTACATGGGGATGAGCCCCGGGTCGCCGCAGCCGACGACGCAGATGATGGTGGGCTGCGGGAGGGCGAGGAGGGAGGAAGGCGTGATGGATTCCGACAGGGTGCGGAGGTATTCTTGGCAGTTCTGGGACGGCAGGCCTGTCAGCAGCAGTTCGCCATGCTCATGGTCGTCGTCAAGGAGCGCCCCGTGGGACGGAACGGCGGGGGGTTGGGGGTGGGCATACGCCGCAGAAAAAGTGCCGGACAAAGATGATCAAGACGCGCCGCGCCGCATGGCGGCCGGTGTACAGGCTGCGGAAGGTGTGGCTCTTGCCGTCGCTGTCCAGGACGACGTAGTTGTCGATCTTGCGGAGGGTTTCCAACGTGGGGAGCTCGTGGCTGGTCTCGACGTTGCCCTCAAAGTCGACCGGGTTGACGCCGGCGTCGCCTGTCACGCCGTTTTCGGACGCCGCCGGCGTTGCCGCTCCCGCGGTTGCAGCGACGGCCGCGGTCGAGGCGGGCCCCGGCGGGCCGGTTTCCGCTTTCCTCGGGTCCGGATCAGCGGCCTTGTTCTTGGCCGGTGGCGGAACGGCGCTCGGTGCGAGTTCTTGGGATGCCATAGTGTGGGAGGGTGTGCTGTGAAATCCAAAATAGGATGGAGACGCCCGTGGGGGTTTTTTTTTGGAGAATCTCTTATGAGCTGGGACGACGGACGGAGGCGGACGAACTCTTGAGGTCCGGAGTGGTTAAGCGAAAGGCGCAGGTGGCGGGACGACGGATTGCTTAGCGCGCGCAAGCATGCAGATGGGCGAGCGAGTGTGTACTGCGTAAGAGGCTGGAATGACGATGGGGACCGGGGATTGGTACCTTGGCCGAACGACTTGCCTAGCGAGCGAGGGCAATCAACGACGTCAGCGGATTCAGCGGCCGAGTGCCTTGAGGAAAGCCAGCAGTGGCGGGGTTTCATTGGGCAGCAAGGCAATGTACTGCGTAGACTTCTGAGGCAACGGCAGTTTCAGCCGGCCGATCTCTTACGTGTCTCGCTCATCGTGTGCTGAAGGTTCCAGTTTCGCGACAGCTGAAGAAGGGGTTCCATTCACGGAACAGGGCGAACCAACTGATGACGTCGTTGCGAGTGCGCTGGACAACCAGCCCTGGCCCTTAGCAGCCCCCCCCCCCCCCCCAACAACAACAACAAAACCAGTGGAGGCCAAACCCTCCGACAACCTAACTAGGTACGCAGAGTACATCCTGAGCCAACCTCAACCAATGCTACCCAATCTATAGTAGATGCCGCCACAAAACCCAAGAATACCTAAGCAGGCATATAGGTACGGTACCTACTAGTTACCCAGTTACCTTAACGAATGAATTTCTGCTAGCTTCTACCTACGGTCGCCCAGGTACTGTGCAGCACGGATTCAAACAGTGCAAGTGCCCACGGTATCCTATCGGGCGATACACGGTGATGAGGCACTACTACCTAGGTATAGTAGCAGGGTCGGCCGAGCTCATCCAAGTACCGTAATCTTGCTTTCTGCCCCAGAAACGAGTGGCTGAGGGCAGTGCAACACACACCAACATGCCCAATTCCTCTCCATAACCCTCCCTCTCTTCTTCCCCCTAGGAACAAGTCTCCACCAATTACAGCGGCCACGGCCGCCGAGGCCGCCTCTTCCAACCCATTCCACCTTTCCCCCTGCATCCATGCGCCGGTGCGAGCGCAGCACCATCCAGCGTGTCTCTTTTCCCGTGCCTTCAACATGGAAGGCCTCCATTGCCACACCGACCAACAAGACTCGAGCGGGCGTGAGCCACGTCCCAGCGAATCGTCCGTCGGCACAACAGCCCATCCATGATTGTTGTCTTGCAGGGAACCAGCGGGCACGCACACAGCCTTTGCAAAACCTGGCTCGCCGGGCCAGCGTGGGCAGGCGGGACGGCCTAGGGAGCGCTCAAGGGACAGAGCGCCGAGGGCTGGGAAACGAGCATGCACAGCCAGCCCCTCAAAGCGCAGAGGCGAGCCCCGGCCAGGCGAGATTGTGCGCTCTCAAAAAGAAGCTGCATATCCGTTGTGCCAGCCTGGTGGGCTTCCGTCCGGTCGCTCGTCCCACGCCCGCCTCACAGGCGGGAGCCGGCAAGGCCCAGGCAGATGGACTGCTTCGGCATCCGATTGATGCGTGTCTCTAGCCTTTTTGCATGGAAGCAAAAACAAAACATAAACCACCGCGTCATCCCCGGCTGGCCCCTCAATCGAACCCGGAGCCGATCTGGCTGGCGAACGCGGTGCTGACGCTCTTCTCGTCGTCATCCAGACGGCGAGGATAGCCGCCGCGACCTCCGTTCCCGCCATCGCCGTAGTAGTTCCGCAAGTGATCCATCGTCATGCGGTCGCTCTGCGTGTACGAGACGTGGCGCGCCGAGGCGATGGCATCGCTGAGGCCCGCGCCCAGGCTCGCGCCACCCTGGCCCACCCCCTTCCCGCCGATGACACTGGCCGTGCCGTCGGTGAGCTCGCTGTTGGCGACGCTCTCGCCGGCGACGCTCGGGGCGGCGCGGCCGCGGCCTTTGCCGCCCAGCCGACCGCTGCCGCCCACGCCCGGCAAGCCCGGCCATTGCTCGGGGTTGAAGTTGGAGAACATGTGCGGGTACGCAGAGTTCAGGCCGGCGCCGCCCAGGGAAGAGCCGTGGATGGACGACACGTCGTCGGGAATGTAGGACAAGATGGAGCCCGTCTCGTAGTCCCTGGTCGGGCCGTTGGCGGCGCCGAAGCGGCCGTTGGGGTAGCCGCTCGCGACGTGCTGGGTCTGCTGCTTGGGAGGACGGTGCCTCGTTTTGGGCCGGCTGAATTGCATGAGCGACGTCTGAAGGTTGTTGAGAGGGCCCTCGACCAGGCACTTGCGGTCCTTGAAGTGCACGAGAAGGCTGTGCCACAGCTCGTGCTTGGAAAGGACCTTGGGGTTTCCGATGATGACCAGGCCGTACTTGGCACGCGTGAGCGCCACGTTGAGACGCCGCGGGTCCGACAAGAAACCGATGCCCTGGTTGTCGTTGGAGCGCACACACGACAGCACGATCCAGTCCTTCTCGCGCCCCTGGAAGGCGTCCACCGACGCCACCTCGACCTCCTTGTACGTGTCCTTCTTGAAGGTGCCCGAGTTCTGCATGGTGCTGACGATGTAGCTGCGCTGGCCCTCGTACGGCGTGATGACGCCGATGTCGCGAGGGTTCACGCCGGCCTTGAGGAAGCGCGTCACCACCTTTTCGACGTTGGCGGCCTCGGTGCGATTGAGGTAGGACGTGCCGGAGGCCGAGATCTCCTCGTTGCCCAGGTTCGACCAAAACATCATGGGCATGTCGGCCACGGGCCAGGGGAAGTCCACATCGGGCCGCAGACGGTCCACCGCCGTCACGCCGTTCTGCAACGAGCCATCGTAGAATACGTTGGACGGGAACTCGGAGAGGCACGGGTGCATGCGATACTGGATCTCGAGCCGGCAGGGCATCTCGCCCAGCTTCACCAGCCGCTCAAACAGCGACTGGTTCAGGCCCGCCTTGGCCGCCTTCTTGTTCATGATGACGGGGCCGAGCTGCTTGTGGTCGCCGACCAGCACGACCTGCTTGCACCCAAGCACGAGCGGGATCATGCACTCGGGCTCGGCCGACTGGGTGGACTCGTCGATGAGGACGTTGCGGAACTTCATCTTGGCCAGCCTGGGGTCGCCGGCACCCACGCAGGTGCAGCACACCACGTCGGCGTTGTTGAGGATCTCGCGCTCGGCGGCCCGCGTAAGCTGCTTGTACTTCTTCTCGTCCTGGGACGACAGCTCGCCTTGGTCGGCCTTGAGGTCTCTGAACCGCTTCAGCTCCGTGTTTGTGTCGTTCATGCGAACCTGCTCGTGGAGCGACAGGAACTTGACCGAGGACTCGACGTCCTCGCGAGACTTGGCTGTGAGGCGGACAACCTTCAGGCCGGTGCGGTGGATGCGCTCGCAGAGCTGGTCGACAGCCACGTTGGACGGGGCGCAGACGAGGACCTGGCTGTTGTTCATCTTGACCATGTGGTATATGATGGTGGCCGAAGTCACCGTCTTGCCGGTGCCCGGGGGGCCCTGGATCAGGGCCAGGGGCTGCGACAGCACCTTCTTGATGGCATCCATCTGGCTGGTGTTGAGCTCCGGCAGGCCTGGGACGTTGAACCTCTTAGGTAGCTGCGTCTTCATCGGGCCCAGCGTCACCTCCTTGCCGAGCAGCCGATAGAAGAGATAGCCGGAAACGCTCATCTCATCGACCGCGAACGTCTTCATGGCAAGCTGCATGCGGTCGTACGACGTGGCCTTCCAGACGTAGTCGGCCGAGAAGTTGGTGGAAATGTCAATGGGCACCGACTTGTCGTTGGCCGACTTCCGCAGCTCGAGCGTGACCTCGTCCGACTGGTTGTTGGGGATCTTGATGACGTAGCCGACGCCCTCCCAGGCAGGGCGAAGGTCGCCCTTGTACCTCAGCCGCATCTCGTCGCCCACGGCGAGCTTGACGTCTCCCGACTCGATCTTGGGCAGGATGAAGCTCGCGAGGTGCTTGTTGTTGAGACCCTGGTCCCAGCGCACGTGAAGGTTGTCCTCGGACTGCGCCTCCTTCAGCTTCTTGTCGTAGTCCGACTCCATCTTGACCAGGGGTCCAAAGATGTTCTGGTACTGGTAGGGATCCTCGTATCTCAGCAGCACCGGAGCAGGCTCGTCGTCGACGCCCACGCCTTTTTCCAGGTCGGCCACGGTGGCGTTGGGCGTTTCTTTCCACATCTCCTCGAGCTTGGCGATCATGGGCGGCGTAAGATGGCGCGCGCGCAGCTGCTCGGCGTCGGTCGGGGGCTGGACGATCCAGTTCAAGAAGGTCCGGTCCTCGATGAGGGGCTGCCACCGCGAGATATCCCAGCTCATGTCCTTGGTCGAGGTGCTGGCGGCGCAGGGCTGCCGGCACAGGAGAACCACCACGGTGTCCGACTTGGCCGGGATGAAGCCGAGCATAAAAACGTTCTTGGTGCCGCAGTTGTAGCACTCGAGGATCGTGTCGCCGAGGGACGATTGCGGATGCAGCTGGACTTCTTTGTGGCGGGCGCGTACGAGGTGGTTGACAATGTGGGACGAGTTGGAGTTGCCTCGAGCGCTGCAGAACCATTTGCTGCACGTAAGGCACTTGACGACACTCGCGGGCGAGTGGATGCCGCAATACCTGGAAATCTTGTCAGGCTGGTTGCTTTGACGCCTCGGCTATGCGTGTGCAGGGTGTGTACATACGCGCAGGCATGGGGAGGCAGCTCCTTCTCTTCCTCGGACGCGTTCAGCTTGAGGCCGGCGATGCCGTCCACGGGAACGCTAGCCAGGCTCTCATCGTCGTCGTCGAGGAGCTCGGTGTCGTTGTCGTCGTCGTCCTGGCGGCGTCGGGCGTTGCCGAGGCCGCTGCGAGCACCGCGGCCCGTGGAAACGCCGTAGAGCAGGTCCTCGTCCGGGTCGAGGTTTGACAGAACGTCAGCGCCACCGGCCTTGATGGCGGCAGCCGAGTCGGAAAGAAGGTGGTTTCCGAGGTGGGCGAAGGCGCCTTCCATGTCGGCGGCGCGAAGAGCGATAGCGGCGGCTAGAAAACGGATTCCAAGGGTCAGTAGGGCTGACCATGACCTGACAGAGTGGAATCTGGATGGCAGGCGAGGGGATCAAACGCACGTCTTCTCGTTGGGCTGGTGCTGCGCAAAGGGAGGGGGACAGGGAGGTGGGCAAAGGGGGGGGGGGGGGGGGGAGGGAGGAGGGTAGGGAGGAGAGGGGAGGTCGCCCACCTGGGTCCGGAGTCACCACTGTTTCGCAAGAAAGTTGGGAAGTGTTGTCGGCTCAAGCGGTGCCGGGTTTGTGTAGGTAGGTAGGTAGGTAGGTAGGTAGTTTTGGAGGGTCGATTAAAATGGTAGAGATGGTCACATCATCGCTGGACGAGTGTGAGACGCGACGAGACCGCGTTGTGGGATATCGTGCCTTGTCGACGGTGCTGTCACGAGCCAGTCCAGCGCCCTGATCCCAAGTCAAAGTTGTGTTGCAGGTTCCATTGCTTGTGGTGGGTTCCGACTTTTAGGCGGTCGCCCGCTCGAAGAGGCAAGTGGCGGGGCTCAGCAGCGTCGCGTCGGCAACCCAGTTTTTCCCCGGCGGGGCGCACACTGTACACAGTACAAGCAGGCAGCGCACTCCAAATGGTCAAGGCGGACCCACACAGCCCCAGGGAGCCTTGCCAAGGTCTTGATCTCAGCCTTGCAGCAGAATTTCGAAGTTTTCAAGGCCAAGGCTGGCCGAGCTCAAACGAACATCTCAACTCACCGACTTCCGCGCTCATCCACCTCTCCACCTCCAACCCCCAGCACCGAGGCAAGATGATTGTGAGTATTTTTTTTTTTTGTTTGGCACATCCAACACTCTATCAACATCGTCACTGACCCCCCGCCACAGCGCAGACAAGCCCGCCAGAGGAGAGACTATCTCTACCGTCGCGCCCTGCTCCTGCGCGAAGCCGAAGTCGCGGAGAAGCGGGCCAAGCTACGAGCTGCTCTGGCCTCCGGGAAGCCCCTCGACCCGGCGATTGCGAATGACAAGCAGCTGCGCAAGGACTACGACTACGATGTGTCCCGGGACGTTGCGGGGGACGATGCGCTGGACCTCGACGATGAGTACTCTGAGCTGTCCGGCATCGTTGGTGAGTGGCCATCCTGGACGCAAGAGAGGGCGCCCGCTGACCCAGATGCAGACCCCCGTGTGCTGGTGACAACGTCGCGGGACCCCAGCTCGAGGCTGATGTCGTTCTCCAAGGAGATTCGGCTCCTCTTCCCAACGGGCATCCGGCTGAACCGTGGTAACCTCGTTCTGCCGGAACTGGTGCGGTCTTGCCAGAGCGAACGCCTCAGCGATGTGGTCCTGCTGCACGAGCACCGCGGAACGCCGACCGCCATCACCATCAGCCACTTCCCCCACGGCCCGACGCTGATGGCGTCGCTGCACAACGTGGTCCTGCGAGCCGACATCCCCCGGTCCATCAAGGGAACGGTCAGCGAGAGCTACCCCCACCTCATCTTCGAGGGCTTCAAGACGCCCCTCGGTCAACGAGTTGTCAAGATCTTGAAGCACCTGTTCCCTCCGCGCGATGCCACGGCCAGCAAGACAGCCGGGAACCGTGTGATTACCTTTGTGAACCAGGACGACTGCATCGAAGTACGCCACCACGTCTACGTCCGGACGGGTTACGACTCGGTGGAGCTGAGCGAGGTCGGGCCGCGGTTCACCATGAGGCCGTTCTCTATCACGATGGGCACCCTCGAAAACAAGGACGCGGATGTGGAATGGCACCTGAGCCAGTACACGCGCACGGGCAAGAAGAAGAACTACTTTTAATCTTGCTCTGGCGTTGGGCCGAGTCATGTCTGCCCGAAGTCGCCGGAGGGGATGATGCTGTCCCCGAGGCAGCGCCAACGGAATATCCGAAAGCCCACGGCCTTCCCATCGAGGGGACATCAACCACAGGAAAGCCGAGGCTCGACATCAGCCACGGAAAGATCCAAACGAGGCTGTTTGATTCTCGCATTCGTCGCCTCCCGACGATCAACATCTCTCGGGGGAAAGGAGAGCATGCGGTCGATGGGATCATAAGCAGAGAGAAGGTGCGATTATTTCAGCCGGGGTCGACAGCACCGATGCATCGTCGCTGGGCGTGCTCGCACATAAGGACGTCGCCTCTGCAGCTTGTTTGACGCCTTGGGCGGGTGAAAGCCGTCGTTTTTTCCGTGACCCCAAGACGCCCGGCTATAGTATGGTGTAGGTCCGTCCGATGCTTGGCGTTGTCCGGGTCCCCAAGGCCCAATGCCAAGGCCAAGCCTCGCGGCATGTGGGTCCGGATCTCGCTCGGAGGGGGCAAACCAAGAAGTGGGGCCGCGCAGATCCGGCTCAGCCCCACGAGTGACGCCATTCGGTTTGCTCCAAGGGCCAAAGAAACCCGGCAGAACCGCCGCCGTCTGATGACTGCATCCAACAAAGTGCTAAAGTCAGCGCAAGATGACCTGACTGTGCAAGGGACTTTGTCAAGGGTTTGGTGGAAAATTGGGGTTGGGATTGCACTGAGATGTTGGGACCTGATGGATTGTAAGCTAAATAAAAGAGCCTGTATTTTGTTTGGTGTCCAGGGTGGTGTCTCGAGAACGTCCAGCCTTTGTGGAACATTTGTACGAAAGCCCTGCACCAGGTCTGTGTGGGTACCTGGATTGTGGAAGAGAGCGGCCAGTCAAGGACGGGACAGCGGGCTTGGATGAGCTGGGCGAGTCTACGCCACAGTCCTGCTGCGTCGCCAGGTGGCCCTCCAACCTGAACGAAAGCTGATGAGCGAACGAGGGCGAAGCAACACTGCCTGGCCTTTCCCGGTTACAACCTTGCCCAACAACAAAAATACCAACCACCAACCACTCTCTTTTTTTGGTCCGCCCTTCTCCTGTTCATTCTGAGACAAACGAGCTGCCAGCTTCAACCGTGACATTGGTGTGTCCCAGCAAGCCTGCCTGTCCAATTGACGCCGGCGCAACCTTCTTCTCCACGACAACCAACCGCCAAAGAAACCCATTGAGCAGCCGACGACATGTCATACAACCCCTACGCCGGGGGGCCATCTAGCGAGGCCGGCTACGGCTACGGCTACGACGGCCACGGCCAACATGTGAGCTGCTTTTACCTAGGGGAGCCGCCGAGACTCGGAACTCCGGGAAGATTGAAAGATGGGATCACCGTTGCGCCGGCCTTGCGCGGGCTCATGTCGTCGCCAACAACCTCATGTCTGGACGCTGACTCTCTGTTCTCGCGATAGGAACAACACGAGCTGCAATCCTATGGCCAGCAGCCGTCTTCCTCTCTTCCACCACAATACGGACAGCAATATGGGCAGACCTCGGCGGCGTACGGGTCGGTCGCCCCTCCAGAACAGTCACCGTACGGCATGACCCCGCAGCAGCAACCGCAGCAGCAGCAGCAGCAGCAAGGCGGACGCAGCGTGCGATCCCAGATCGAATTTCTGGCCCGCGTCAAGTCGATCCGGGAGGAAATCCAGAGCCTGACGGTGGACATCTCCAACATCGCGACTCTGCACCAGCAAGCCCTAGCAAGCGGCGACGATCGGGCGCGCAGCCAGCTGGACGACCTAGTGGCGGCGACGCAGGTCAAAAACACATCGATCCGCACCCAGATCCAGAACCTGAAAGCCGACACCGAGCGCACGACCGACGGCAGCTTCGCGGTCAAGAAGCGACAGTGGGACAGCCTCAACACCGACTTCAAGGAAACCATCCGGCGCTTCCTGCAGGAAGAGCAGCAGTACAAGCAGCGGTACCGCGAGCAGATTGCTCGTCAGTATCGCATCGTGAATCCGGATGCGACCGAGGAGCAGGTTCAGCAGGCGGCGGATGCCAATTGGGGCGACGAGGGTATCTTCCAGGCTGCGGTATGTTTTCTTTCCCTCCCTCCTCCTCCTCCTCTTCCTCCACTTTCATCAACGCAACTAACTGGATGTGTTTTTCCCCCTCTGTAGCTCCGAACCAATCGCACCGGCCACGCCACCGCCGTCCTCGGCAACGTGCGCGCCCGCCACAACGACATGGTCAAGATCGAGAGGTCCATCGTCGAGCTGCTCGACCTCCTCGAGATCCTCAACCAGGAGATCGTGCAGCAGGGTAACGTCATCGATCACGTCGGCAACAAGGTCGAGGAGACGACGGGCCATCTCGACGCGGCCAACACGCAGATCGAAAAGGGCGTCAAGCTCGCGCTGGCCACGCGCCGCAAGAAGTGGATTTGCCTCTTCATCTGCGTGCTGATTATCATCGCGATTGCGCTGGGCGTTGGGTTGGGCGTGGCGCTGACGAACCGCTCAAGCGGGAATTAGCGGGCCGTCATGGGGAACCGGTGTTCCCTAAATCCCTTGGTCTGGCCTCTGTTTCGTTTTGTTTTTCCCTCTTGTTCCGTCTCTCTCTCTCTCTCTCTCTCTCTCTCTCTCTCTCTCTCTCTCTCACGCACACACCTTGGTTCTCGGTACGGGCTCTGCGTTGCGGTTCTTGAGGCGTCATCAAAAACATGTCGGATGGGCTAACCCTGCACGTCCTCTGGTAATTTCTCTCTGTTTCTTTTTTTTTCTTTTCTGTTTGGGCACACGGCTCGGAAGGGGCCTGGTTTGCTTCGCGATGGAGGTGGGCAGTTGCAGACATAAGGGTCGGGGCAAGGAAGCGTACAGGGGAATACACACGAGATCTGGCAGAGGATCGCATGATTGCGGCATTGTTAATTTACAAGACCAGCGCGCACACATCCATGTCAGCCCAGCAGTCTGCAATGAGCTCTCCTTGATGCCATGTCGTAAGGATTCGGCCGGATGTTTGCTTCCAAGAGTGCCAGGACAGCTGATTTGCGCTGACATCCTCGTGACGAACATGGCCCCGCAAAAGGCTTGAGAGCCCTTGCGTCCCTGTTGCGGCGACAATGGGGTGGGCATCTTATACCTGATGGGATCCGGCTCGTTTGACAGACCACGCCCAGGCGGTCGAGCATGCCATGGAACGTCGGGACTAGCAAGCGGCGTTACCGGGACACAAACTCCAGCTCCCCAATCTCTCTAGGTACCCAGGTGCCTTGCGGAAATCACCCCTGCCATGCCCATGACAAGCTCTCCACGTACGGTACTTCGATATCCGTTCTCGGCCGCGAGGGTGCCAGCCCCCAAGGCCTTTGGGTTCAAATGCTAATCCCCGTCAGGTAGCCCACTTCATTGCCTTCCAACATCATACATGCTTTGCTATAGTGGTTTTCTTTCACCCTCGTTCTTTTCCCCTCATTTTGTGACAAAAACCACCGCCCAACGCTGCCTGTCGCGGAAGTGGTTGGTCCCACGAGGCTCACTCCCTTCTCGAAGCCACAGCAGCCAGCCAGCCAACCAAATCCTTCACTCATCTGATTCTTTTATACACACATCATTCGTGTCAGTCTATTGCCACGCCCCTGCCTGCCTGAAGCATCCTGTCTCCCGCGCCGGGGAAACACCCTTCTTCCTACATAGCCACGATTCAGTCATTACCGCCTACCGCATGAGCCCCTGCGACGCGCCCTGCAGCTTGCTCGCCAGCTTGGGGTACTTCTCCTGGACCTGGATCTGGGTGCGGGTCGCCTCGGTATATGAGAGAGCATGAACCAGCTCCCCTTCGGTCCTAGCGAGCTCGGCGGTGCGCTCAAAGTACCTGAGGGCCTCGGTAACCTTGCCCTGCTGGAGGAGCAGCTGGGCCATGGTGGCGACCGCAATGTCGCACTCGGGATCAACTGGCGCTCAAGCGTTAGGATGATTCGTCTGCTATGGCCGGGGCGGGATAAGGCAGGCTTACTGATGAGGGCCGTCTCGCACAGCTTCTCAGCCTCGGCGAAGTCTTGCTTCCACTGGAACAGAGTGAGGGACTTGTTGATCAACGGGAGGACGTTCATGCAAGTCGGCTTGGTCTCCTTCTCGAGCTCGATGGCCTTGTCGAACTTTTCGATGGCCTCCTGGTACTTGGCCTGGTCCAGGAGGAGCTCGCCGTAGTAGTTGTAGACGTCCGGGGTCTTGTCAAAGTTCTTCATGCACCGCCGGAAGGTGGCCATGGATGAGGCGATGGAGCCCATCTTGTACTGGGTCACGCCGAGCTGGATGTGGGAGAAGATGAAATCGCTGTCGAGGTCGATGGACTTTTGGTAGTCCCTCTGGGCCTCGGCGAACTCGCCCTTGATAAAGTGCAGCTGCGCGCGGTGATAGTAGATATCGGGGTCCTCGGGGTTCTTGGACAACGCCGCGGCAAAGTCCTCCTCGGCCTTCTCGGGGGCGCCTGAATCCTGTTAGCGGGAGAGGGGAAACGAAACCCAACGGAACCACGTTCACAAAGGGGGCATACCAAGCTCCAGATTCATGCTCGCCCGCTTGATGTAGCTCTGGGTCATGTCGGGGTCCAGCTCGATGCTCTTGGTGAGGTCGGCGAGAGCCTCCTCGTGCCTGCCCTTGAGGCAGCGGAAGGTTCCCCGGAGGTTGTAGGCGTAGGCCTCGTACTCGCCCAGGTCGCCCAGCTCCAGGGCCTTGTCAAACGCCTCACCAGCCTCCTCGTATCCCGGACCCGTCTTGCTCTCCAGCGCCTTCAGACCCTTTTGCAGCTGACCGATGCCCGTGTCCTCGTCGAGCTCCACCGAGTCCTCCAAGCCGGCGGGCCGCGGCTTCGGGCGGAAGCTCTGAAGGTAGTTGCCAACAAAGGTCGAGCTCGGAAGCTTTGCCGGCTTGGTCTCCATAATCTCCTTCGCCCTCTTCTCGGCGTACTTCTTGAGCAACCGCTCGACGGCCAGGGTGCTCTGCTCGTTCTTAAAGCCGTCGATTATGCAGCTCGCCGTGTAGTCGATCAGGGCCTCGCTGTACTTGCCCAGGTGGTCGTAGGCGTTGGCGCGGCGGTTGAGGGCCTTGACGTATTCGGGGTCAAGGTTGACGGCGGCCGTGGTGTCCTCGACGACCTTTTCCCAATCGCCGAGAGCATGGTAGCATGCGGCCCTGTTGGAATAGTACACGGGGTCGGACTTGCAGAGGATGGCCTTGGAATAGAGACCAATGGCCTTCTGGAAGTCCTTGGCGCTGTAGGCCTTGTTGCCCGCCTCCTTGAGCTTTTGAGCATACTCTTTCCGCTGGGCCTCGGTAAAGCCTTGAACCGTGGTTTCGTCGATCTCGGGGAGCTCATCGACGGTCTCGACTGAGGGCGCCTTGGCGGGAGTCTCGGCAGGCTTCGCGGCGGCGGCGGCCGCCTTCTCGGCCTCGGCCTCCCTCTCAGCCTGCTTCCGTTTCCGCCGCTCCTTCTTGCTGGGCCTCGGGGTTGTCTCCTGTTGGGACGGCGGAGCGTTAGCATGGGGACATCATGGGGGGGAGGGGGGGGGGCCGGCATGGGGCATGGGGCACGGGGCAGACGACAAGGCTCGAGGGTACCCCGCGAACCGGGGAGGAGGAGGGGCACCGACCTGAGCGGGTTGGCTGCTGATGTAGTAGACAGCACCAGCAGTGGTCACAACGACGGCGACGCCGGCAATGGTGTACACGACGGCCTTGTTCTCCGAGACCCATGTTGAGACGCGATCCCAAAGAGACGAATCGGCGGGCAGCGGCGCAGAAGGGGTTCCTGTGGAACCGAGAGGGACGGCGGGCGCCATGGTTCAGAGAAATTTTGGTGTATTAATGGACGAAGTCGGATCCTGGGAAGTGCAGTCGAGGGCAGGGTGCGGCGACTGAGACGATATTGACAATGGGTGCGGTGCGGTGAGGCGACGCAGTGGTTGGGACCCGAAAGGCAGACCGATGATGCACCAACGGGAAGTCAAGTCAAGATTGAGGTGCGATCCCCGATGCAGAGCTGGCCGCAAAGCCCGGCAATCAAGGACCGGAGCTTCCATCCACTGGAAAGCAAAAAAATTATCGGCCAAAGGCGCAACGCCCTGTTCGATCCTTCACCTCAGTGGAGCCACCCGCTTACCTGTCCAGCGTCTGCAGGCCCGCAGGCGCCACTTTTTTTTTCCCTCGGCTGCCCAAGCGGGATGGGAAACCCTGGTCACGCCGTCCAAAAGGCCTTACCTCTGGCACCTCCAGGGTTGGACGTGGGAGGTGGCCCGTCCGGAACAAGACGGAATGAGTGCAGGGCAGCTGGATGCCCTGCGTTTGGCTTCCGGGTTCTGTGTGGAAGGGAGAGAAGGGATAGAGGACCGGATTGCCGCTGTTGCAACCCTCCTGCAGAGCCTCTCTCAATACTTCCAGGTTACCTGTCTTAGGTCCCTGACCTTAGGTACCATAGCTGTCCCATCCTCCGCGATTGTTTCTGTCGCACGAGGGCTGTGTACCGGCACCTAGGGACCGATTCTTAATGGAGGGGGATATTGGCCCTGATCGAACCGCGACTCAGGAAGGACAGGAGGTGGGCTGCTCAGGGTTCGGTGGAAGCCCGACTTGCTATCAAGCCGGCAAAAGTCTCTGGTTGTCGTATGCTTGATCCAGCGCCCAGGCAGCGCCCGCAATCGAACCATGGAAGACAATTTCCAAATCATCTCTTCGCTCCGCTATGATCCGGTGCTGCTCGAGGTCCCGGGCCGCAATCTCAGCCATGCCGGCTGGAACTGGGCCGCCCCGTCCCCCCTTTACATGCTGGACTATCACCGCGACCGCATGCTGCGGGCCGCCGCTCACTGGGGCTGGGACGCTGCCGTTGAAGTTCTCTCCGGCGAGACGGGTCTGAAGGGGTTGGCAGAGAGGATCATGGACCACATCGGAGCGAACGAGCCCTCGCCGCGGAAGGTGAGAGTCGTCATCACGAGGGATGGCGAGGTCTCCGTAAGCAGCGGCCCGGTGCCCGCGACGCCGCTCGCGAACCTTTTCCCAACCCAGCTTCCACCTCCCGGTCAATCTCCAAGCAGCGACCCGAGCAACGCTGCGCTCTCAACGGCCCCTGGGTACCAGGTCCTCGTCGACGGGCCGCAGACGGCCCGCTCCGAGCATACGCACTTCAAGACCACCAAGCGCACACCCTACGACGGGGCGCGCCAGCGGGCGCAGATCAGCCTGCCCGATAGCAAGGAGGTCCTGATCGTCAATGCGGCTGACGGCAGCGTCATGGAGGCTTCGATCGCAACGCCCTACTTCTGGCGTGACGGCCGGTGGGTGACCCCCGCTGTGAGCCCCGAGTACAGCGCCGATAAGGGGAATGGAGGGCAGGACGGCACATCGAGGCGGTGGGCCCTCGAGCGGTACGCGATCTTCATGTATCTCGCCGGCTTTGTTCCTGGTGCTAACAAGGCATAGGGGGATCGCCGTCGAAGGAACCATTCCGGCAGCCTCGCTAGTGGACGGCGAAGCATGCTGGCTGAGCAACGGTGTGAGAGGCTTTTTCTACGGGACCATTACGTTGAGCTGATGGCTGGTTGGAGCTGGTGGTGCTGGCGATGTTGGCGTTGGTGGTGCTGGACAGGTCCTTTCGTCAAAATCCCCGCCGCTCTCAGGTGATCGATCGTTCGAAAGAGGGTTGTAACAGGCGTGCCGTGCCTAGGTACGGCCCGACCTAAGCCAAGCTGGAGCCAGGCAAGCTGCTGCCTTTTCATATCCGACTGCTCGCTTTGGGGAGTGCCAGGCATTCCTGCCTTTGGGACCACCGTCACCATTATCATTGAACGATGGGTACCGTAGGGCGGATATGGCTGCTCAGGGTAGCTACCCCTTACCTCCTCGGGTGCCTGGCACCTAGTTTCGATGAACAACTCTCGCACCATCCCCATGCTTGATTCCCATCACCTCGCTCGGTTTTGTCTCTGGTTCTCTACCTTATCGTGTCCCGTCTGCATCTTCCATCCCTCACATCAATCAGATCCAAGCTTCCACTAGCCTTCGGTCGTGGCTCCGTGTCTGCTTCTCTCCCAATCTCGTTTTTCCATCCATATCTTGCTCGCCATGCCGGCCATGGATGTTATGCTAAGCACTCAGGCCAAGCTGCGTGCCGAGCTCGGTCTGGTCAAGGTCGTCGCCATTCCCAGCCCCAAGTTCAAACGCAACGGCACCCAAGCTTATGTCTCGGTGCTGAACCGCTACGACTTCTTCCCGACGAAGCCGGGCCCCTATCACAAAAAGACGGTACAGCTGTCGGACACCTGTCCTGCTGGCGACCCAGTCACAAGTGTCTCGCAGATTTCCAAGGGCCTTTTTAAAAGGATGCAAGGCGACGATATATCAGCACCGGTCGAGGCGAAGGACCAGCAAAATGACGCCCCTTATCTCTTCGAAGTCTCGATCGGCACCCCCCCTCAGAAGGTCTTACTGGCCTTTGACACGGGCTCTGCTGATCTCTGGGTAACTATGGCGTTGCTCGAGTCTCTGGGAGCATGGCTGCAGGGCTGACATCTACGCAGCTGATTGACTTGCGCTCTTACCCCCGGTCTTCGTCAACGTTCCAGCCGCTAGAAGAGCTCGAGTGGAAGATCCAGCATGCCGATGGTAGCTCCGCCAGGGGCACCGTGGGCACCGATGTCGTTTCGATCGGCGGCCTCTTCATCATGAACCAGTCCATCCAGATACCGACGCACCTGTCGCTGCCGTTCATGGTCGGCACAAAGCAAGGCGTCCTTGGCTTGGGGTTCCGCGTTCGCAACTCGATCCACACGCTCGGCATACCGAATCCTCAGCGCACCCTCATCGACACTTTATCTGTTCAGGCCGACATCCCGCTGGAAGCCAAGCTGTTCACGTCAGCCTTGTACAGCGCCAGTTCCCGTGATAAGCAGTCGTTCTACACGTTCGGTTGGATCGATCAGGATCTCGTCAAGTCATCGGGTCAAGAGATTGCCTGGACGGAAATCGACAAATCGCAAGGCTTCTGGATGTTCAGGAGCGAGCAGGCCACAATCAACGACAGGACCATGACTCGGCCCGGTAACAAGGCCATTGCTGACACGGGCACCGCTCTCGCGCTGCTCTCGGATGAGGTTTGCGAAGCCCTCTACGATCAGATCCAGGGTGCCACGTACTCCAAAGACTACCAGGGGTACATAATCCCACGGTCCATCACGGTAGACCAGCTCCCAGAGCTCAGCATTGCGGTTGGCGACAAGGCGTTCGTCATTCAGAAGCAAGATCTTGTCTTTGCCCCAGCTGGTGCCGAGTTCTGGTACGGCGGGGTCCAGTCTCGTGGCAACAACCCCTTTGACATTCTGGGCGATACCTTCCTGAAGTCCATCTACGCAGTAAGGCGTTCGCATATGCATTCATTCTCAGCTCGATACTGACAGCGGCGGGTGTAGATCTGGGACAGAGGCCGCAGCCGTTTTGGTGCTGTCCCAAAACACGAGAAGACACAAAGCCTTGAGTCGAAAGCGGACCCGCATCTAGGGGATGTGCCAGAGGCCGCCCTTCCTCAGCAAGATGGCTCGTCGTCTTCCGACACGTCCAAGACGTCGACACCGAGGCGTTTTGATCAGAGCCCCAGCATATCGCTGAAAGATTTGGAAGGCGAAACGCCCAGGGCCGACAAGGGCAAGGGTGCCGGGAACCCGGACTCGGGCCGCGTTGCAAAAGGCGGAGTTGCCCAGGAGGGTGCTCAGTCTTTTGAGCAAAAGGACCACGAGGTCAAGGGACTAAAGAGGGGACTGACATTCCCCTTGGTTCAAGACGACGCTCAAACTTCCAATCCACAGGCGGCGCAGAATGTTGCCCCGGCTGTCCAGATTACCGAACGCGCGGACGGTCGGCCAAAGGGGCTAAAAAGAGGTTTGACATTTCCCTTGACCTCGGACGACCGCAGCAAACTGGATATCAGGAAGGCCTACGGTGACATTGCTGGTGTGTTTCCCGAGTGATCGCCATGGCAGAGATCGGGCAACGGGCGGTTGACAGTATTTTGTGTTGTTCTTGTTCAGCATCAGCAGCGAGCACCGTTTGAGGGTATTCTCACTCAACACCGTATCGAGTAGCCCCGCCTGTATAGCGTGATTGAGTTGAAGTACTTTTCACAAGCTTTGCTTGTGTTCAATGTTGACTTGAGAGGTTGGACGGCCCCGGTATCGAGAAGGTGGGTTAAATCCTGCTGTAGCCCCCTTCACCGAAGACTGCATGTGACGAGGCCGTACCTGACGTACCTACTGATTACCTACCTACCTTTCTTCACGAACGGGCTTCCATGGCACCTTGGACCGCAGTGAGCTACTACCGAGCGGTGGACAAAAAGAAAGCAAGAAAGACAAATAATTAAATGCTTTCGTCAGGTTTTGCTATGAAATCCAGAAAAAAAAGGGTAAAGGTGATGACCCCTTGGTCATCCGATATTGTTGACAAGGGTGAGATTCGAACTCACGCCCCATTTCTGAGACCAGGAAACTCTCTGGATGCAGAGGAGTACAATTCGGGTGGACCTGAACCTGGCGCCTTGGACCGCTCGGCCACCTTGCCGTTGTGGATGTCTGTCAGCGGTGTCGAGGTTGACTTTTGTTTGGCGAAAGGGGGGGGGGGTCCATTGTGAGCGGGTTCGGCAGAAAACTCCTTGCTACTTTGGGTGCTAGGGACGGTGCATAGTGGAGTGCCGCATCTTTCCGCGCTACCCTCTCCACCAGAAGGGTCCGGTAGGACGCAGTAGGTAACCATGGCCCAGATCTACACAGTAAGGTTAAGGTGGGCGGGTCCAGCGTCAACGGCCCCGAAGCTCCCGTCCACCGCCAGGGTTGATGGTGAAGTGGGCCTTGAGACCCTAAGGGCTACCTACCTGTATGAAGTGTAGAAACACTGTGCGATTGGCGTTGCGCTTTTTCGGATAACTCACCCGCTTTGGAGCTCCAGAACCTGGAAGTAGGAGGCAGGTGTGCATGCCTATGAGTCAAAACCTCGCGGCTGCTGCACTTTGCCGTGGCACAGCATGCCGTGCCGATAGCCCAAACGGGGGGATGTGGAAGCCAATCAATCAGGATGCCTTGACCCATGCGGAGTTGAGACAGTTTTGCCTCTCACATGGCGTTCGAGAAGTCGTAAAATCGGTCAGGTACCTTACCTAAGGTAACCAAAGGTACCTTGCCGTATCTGTACCCGTATACCAGCTACAGGACACCCGTAGGGGCAAACATTGGCCCTTGGAAATGCTGGGGTGGATCGGCCACACTCTAGGGAAGCATATCATCACCCCACGACGTGACAGGTGCACCGTCAGGGCGACCGTGGAAGGAAATTGGAACGAATGACCCGTTTCCAAGCAGGCCAAGTTTCGTCATGCCTCCATCGTTCCATCACTTTCTTTCTTGGACATTGCCAGCTGGGGAGACATGGGGTTGGGGTCTAGGGTATCATCGGATGAAGCTTTTGAGATGGCGGGTGTCGAGTTGAAAGACCGTTCGTTCTACCTCCTCAGTCATTCGTCGCCGATGACCTCACAATGGGCTCTCTCTGACGACTGGGGGGGGGGGGCACATCTCCGCCGTAGAAACCGTCCCATGACTTCCTCCCCAGGAGGCGGTGGCGGGAATCTTCGTCCTAGGGGAGGCGGTGGTTGACGTGGGTTGAAGCGTGGTTCTCCCTGCTCGCATCGTTCTTGTCGACGACAACAGCACAAGCACCGTCAACCAGGCTTTCTTGGAAGCAGAATTTCGTGGTGATTTGCTGGTGCCTTTGCCCATCGTGAAGAGCTTCAGAGGGTGTCATCCATTTCCGAGGTTGGATGGCTCAACAGAGAGTGCCCAAACAAGGCGAAGCGGCTCATGCGTGGGAAGCTGTCAGACGGGACGCAACGAGCTTGGGCTAGCCTGAAAGCGGCAGTTTTGCTAAACACACAGTGCTGCCCAGGCCGGCCTCTGACAGCCCAAGCCACGCTTTTGGTCCAGATCCAGGCTCAATTCCAACTCCATCCATTCCGCAAGGACCAGTCTAAAAAAAAAAAAAAAAAGAACGACGACGTCCTGTCCCAGAGCCTGCGGTTTAGTCGCTGCCGCATCCAATCCCGACTTTTCTTGTCAAAGTACGCAGGACGTTTCTTCGGGCGCTCAGAGGGATTCATTTGCCTCTGCAAGGACGGTGTGCCCGGGTCTCTGCACGCCCTCGACCCCGTTAGGTTCCGCCAAAGCCTTGACCGAGCCGCATCCGTGGACGGTTGCTCTGAGAGAGCAGGTCTGGGCTGCCCTGCTCCGGAGACAAAAACCTCCTTCGATTTGCGCACCACCATTGCTCCAACCCAGCTCCAAGGGTTCCCCATCCTCCGAGCTGCTCCTTACAACCGGCATAGCCCTCGCTTTCCCCCTCTCCAAGCTTGCCATTTCCATTTCGGCCGCTGCCTCCAACTTCGCCTTTCCACGGCCCTAAGTCGCGGCTGATTTTCGCCGAGGTCGCACGGCCGATATATAGTCATCGAACCAAAACCTCGAGCTGCCACGACACTTTTTTTCCATCTCGGAGAAGCGAGAGCGGCCCGTTGGACGAAAGACATCTCAGCTGTACACGTCCCAGCGCATGCCCGCCTGAGCACCGTCGTCGTCACATCGCCCCCCCCCCCCCCCCCCCGCTCGACACTTACATCTAAGTGCCCGCTTGGCCCGCTTCGGTAGCGCCTGACGTAGATCCGTCGTGGGAGCTGCGACTCCATCTCGAAAACCATACCGCCCCTTCCCTCCACGCACGCATCCACGCATACGCACATCCGCACACGCACGCCGATATTCGCAATGGCCGCTCTCGGGACGCGACGAAGGAAACTTATCGGCCAACGCCGCCGCCTTGAAGACGAGGCCGAGGATGCGGGCGGGCATGACTCCCTGGCGGATCTCGATGATGATTCGGTGACGGATGGTTCCATCGCCACCGACGAGCACGACCCCGCCGACGATAGCGACACGAGCAACATCGACGATGCATCGCCCACATCGCCCAACACGCGGAAACCCCTGGGCAACGGCAACGGGAAGGCCGGATTCCGCCGCCGGACCGGGTCTGAACCACCCAAGAGCCCGCCCGCAAAGCCGGCGCAGCCCGCGATAGCCGACACCGAATCGACGCTCAGCAAGCTGACCCTTGCCGACAAGGAGACCAAAGGAGAGGAGCTGGAGTTTGATGAAACGCAGAGCGTGCGGGCCGCGAAGGCCGGGGCGCCCATCGTGGTGAGCTCCAGCGCAGCTTCGCATCCACAACCGCGGCTGCCCCAGCAGGAGATCAGGAGGCGGGAGCACGAAGAATACAAGCGCAGGAGGGACGAGGACCCGACCTTCGTCCCCAACAGGGGCGCCTTCTTCTTGCATGACCACCGACACGCCGGTCCTGCCGCCAACGGGTTCAGACCTTTCCCAAGGGGAGGAGGGGCTCGCGGCCGGGGGCGAGGGGGTTTTGGAAGCCAGTTCCCCCCCATGAGGTAAGGCTTGGATCGTCTTTTCAGCGCTCTCGCTCTCTCGACCCTCTCGCTGACTCCCGCCTCCAGCCAGCTCCACAACCCTTCCGATCCCATCACCAGCGGCATGTGGAAGCACGACATGCACGAAGTCGTCTCGCAGCCTCAGCCCCCTCGGCACTCCCGATACCAACCCAACAGCGAAGGCCCTCCGAATGGCAACGGCATCATCCCCACCGCGCCGATGAGCTCGACGCCCATCAACCGAGCCATGTCGACCGAGCGACACATCGGCAATACGACGATCCGGGTGTACATCCCCGTCCTCGGCGAACCGAAGCTGTTCCCGGGCGTCGCCCTCAAGCAGTACACGAAGCTGCCGGACCACCGCCCTCCTCTGCGACGCGACAAGCCCGTTCGCATATCCATCCCGTATCACGACCCGCCCGTCATGCCGCGCTACATCTTCCCCGCCAGCGACAGGTCGTTCATCTTCATTCCGCGTGCGATGCGCCCCAACCAGCAGCCACGCACGAGGACCAAAGGGCCCCGTTCCGTCCTGGGCTCCGGGGTCTTCTCCCGTAGCGCCAGCGTCTGGGGCGGAAGCGTGTACGGAAGCGTCTACTCCCCGAGCATCGCGCTCAGCCGGCGGTCCTCCATCGCCCCCGACATCGGCAGGGATTTCATGCTTTCCCCGACGAGCTCTGCCATTTCGCGGCCGCCCCTGGCAGGAGAGACCGCGCGGCCCATCGTCCGTCTGCCGCCAGCCGGCCAGCCACCAAGCATGGCCGTGTCTGGCGCCGCCCCCCATCCTCCACGACCCGACGTCTCGCAGAAGCCGCCCGAGCCGTCCATCAACGAGCTGCCACCCCCGCAGACGCACCCTCTCCCCCCGAAGCCCGCGCCTCAGGACGGCCAGCCAGGCGCGGCCTCAGTGCACCAGCCAAGGCCGCAGAAGACGGCCTCGGTCGAGAACATCGAGACGCCCTCGCAGCCGGCCTCGGGGGCCCCGACGGAATACCAACAAGCATTCCATCAGCAGGTTCCTCCGCAACTGCCAAACGCACTCGCCCAGGAGGCACACGCCCGCCAAGCTCAAGCCTCGGCTTCTGCCGCGGCCGTGTCCCATATCCCAGAGCGGGCCGTCCATGCCGCGCCGTTTCAACCCGGCGCCTATGCCCAGGCCGGCTTCTACGGCCAGCCGTACTCAGGAATGCCACCTCAGCAACCCTTCTACTACCCTCAGCCGTACGGCACCAACCTCGCTGCCAACGCCCCAGCCTTCGTTCCAGTCGCGCAGCAACAGCAAACGCAGCCACGCCCATACGCACAGCCCACGCAAGGCGACGCCTCGGCCGCGCCGCCGCCCGCCGGGCAACCGGCAGCACAGCCCAGCGTGGTGGACGCACGGGAATCCCAAGGAACCGTTTACTACGACTACTATTCCCAGGTGCCGCCCATGCCGGGGTACTCGCCGTACCCCGTGACCCAGCCGTACCCCGCGCCCGGCATGGTCTCCATGGGTGGCATGATGACGCCAAACCCCGAAACTACATATTACTACCCGCAGCCGATGCCTGTGTATTACCCGCCTCACCAGTAAGGCAGGGGAGAAACACACCGCACAGCCGCACCACAACCTTTACCTTGTTTTACCCCTTGTGGAGCTCCGCCGCCGGTCCCCTCCGCAGAGTCACTGTTTCGCCCGCCCCGTAGACGAAGAACCTCTACACCAGTCCTTGACGTGACGTGAGCCATGTCCCGCCTCAACCGGATACCCGGCGTGACCACTCAGAAGAAGGGTCTCGACGATTGGAGGATCGAATGGAGCTGTTCAGTTTCACATGTCAGAGATGGTCGGAAGAGAAGAGCCGCCGTTGAAAAGAAGGACGGTCCATGATGGAAGTATGGTGAGGAAAAGGAGGAGCAGGAGAAGGAGAATACAGGAGGAATGGCATGGCGGTGGGTGGGCGCGGGTTATAAAGAGGGATAGAAATGGTGGCAGCGGAAACAATTCTAAGACTCAACAGCGGATGAAGGGGGGGATGAAGATCTCCACGACGTTTCTGGCTGCTGTTCAGGGAACCAAAACAAGCGGCTGTTCACACTTGGGTCTGCTGTCGTTCCTCTTCCCATACTATACTGCCTTTCCCTGCCTGCCTGCGCTCTGTCCCTGTCACGTTTTATCTGCAAAGCGAAACAAGCCGCTGCCACCACCGCTCATCTCTATCACCCACCAACACCTCGGATGGTTGGGGAGCGGGAGACACAAGACAGGGTTTGGCGCGCCATCGGCCCCTGTTCCGTTCTGCCGATGCCGCTCGCCGTCTCATTCACCCATGAACCCAAGGACGGTCGGGCACTCATGAGGCTACGGTTCTGGTTGGCTTACATGCCCCCATCTGCTTTCTTCCGATTCGAGTCTGGTCCTCAGGCGAGATGGACATCATAAAGATACAGGCTGTGTGGACGTTTCATTTGTTCTGGATTGGAAAACCCCACCCCCTATTTTGGTGGTGCACGAGCGAGCGGCTTTCTGGCACTTGGTTACGATGATTATTGTTTCTCGACGCCATGATGTTGCCTACCCATCTTGTTCTTTACGACCGGGACATGACGAGCTGGCGGCCCAAGAGCAGGAGGGGGAATGTGGAGGGGCTGGCTTCCTCGATGCCCTGACTCTTGCTGCGGCATCTTCCTTGTTACTCTACTTGGCTGTCGCTAGTCTTCGTTTCTTTCTCCTTGGAGGTCGTCAGCATGATGGGCTGTTTTCTTGGATGCTGTATTCGCCATCGCCATCGCCATCGCACGCACGGGTGCTGGGTTGCAGGTGACGGGCATGCGATCGGGAGCGGGCTGTCTCATGGAGGATCCTGGGTCTCTCTGGCTTCAAGGTTGGATGGGTTTTCGTGTCATTTGCGTCTGGTCAGCATCGCAGAATTAGAGATGGCGGTTGTTACGTGTCTTGGGTTGGCTTGCCAGCGCTGGGTCCAAAAAAAAAGAAAAAAAAAGAAAAAAAAGAAAAAAAAGAAAAAAAAAAAAGTAAAAAACGGCAGCGTTCCTCTTTCATGTGGTTGGGCATGCTCTGGTTGATCCTGCAAGAGCCGGCGGCGAGTAGTATCTTGATACGTGCAATCACCCAGCGTTTCGAGGGCAGCCCGGCTCTAAGGATCCCAAATGGGGCACTCCTTACGGTGCAGCCTGTCCGGGTCTTTGGCGCGTAGGCTATGAACGACCAGTTGCCCCAGTATTTCAACGTAATTACTTCGTCAGGCAGGATGTTTTGGTGAGTCATTTACCTACCAAGGCTGTTGGCTGTTGTGGTGATGTTCTCCAAGGCTGATGATGCCCTGTGCCTACTGTGTACGGTATCTTATAGTGGCTGTGTGTAATTTTACAATCGATACGCGGGTTTGAACGTTCACCCCCGCGGCCCGGATCCCAACTTGGGTACTCCGCCCTCCGCCAGCAAAGGGGTGTTTACAACGGCGATATTGCTCACTCTCCTCACGCAACGCAGTAGAAATACCCCTCTTGCTCAACGGTCTCTTCAACACGATATCTTGAAGTCAAGAAGCAGCAGTTCGGTCATCCATCCCCTACCTAGCATTTTTTTTCGTTACCTTCAATGGCGTCCGAGCTACAAAATGGGAACGGTCATGACAGGGGACCGGATATTACCGTCTTTTCAGGGGGTACGTTACCAGAGGCCCCCCAAAGACCACCGCGGCCGCAGCCCGCAGCGACCTCGTTGGCTACATTCATGTGTGCGTGATTTGACATGAGAAACTCCCAGGCACCGCGGCGAACAGCCTCGTCGACGTGTTCAATAGGATTGTTGAGAAGAGGAAGTGTCGGCTCAACTACGTCATCCCCATTAGCGACAATGGCGGGAGTTCGTCAGAGTTGATCCGGTTTATAGGGGGCCCTAGTGAGTCACCAGGCGTTTGAGAATGATAGGATATTTGGGGGTTGATGCTGATGGCGCTACAGGCGTTGGTGATGTGCGAAGTACGTAGCCCGAGCGGCTTTGGCGGGGGGGGCAGCGAACTCACTTCTTGTCTCGTTCGCCAGGCAGACTGGTCCGACTGATTCCCAACTGCGAAAACGACGAGGAGATGTCGTCTCTCAAGGCGCTGTTTGAGCATCGGCTGGACTCTGACCCCATCAAGGCCCGATCCGAGTGGCTTGACATCGTAGAGTCGCGGTCGCTGCTCTGGAGCTTCATCTCGAGCCCCAAGCGCGAGCTCATCCGATCGGTGCTGAACACCATCAACCTGGAGATTGTCAAGAGGGCTCGGCCGCCAAACGTCTTCAACTTTGCTAGCGCCAGCGTGGGAAACCTCTTCCTGGCAGGGTGAGGCATCCGATCCCGCCTGGCTTGCGTGTTACGAGCGGAGCTACCTGTCTTGGACCGCTCCTTGCTAACAATGGTCCCTTTTTTTGGTTTCTTTCCGCAGCGCCCGCATCTTCACGGGCTCCTTTGAATCCGCCATCTACCTCCTATCCATGATCTGCTCCATCCCTTCCTCCGTCTCCGTCCTCCCCGCCATCAACTCCAACTTCACGCACCACATCTCGGCCGGCCTGCGCGACGGCACCACCATCACGGGCCAGGTCGCCATCAGCCACCCCTCCGCCCCGACCGCGCTGCCCGACGACACGCAGGTGGCTCCGGCGCTCACGGCCGCCGACCACGATCGCATCGAGGACGCCAACCTGCCCGGCTCGCTCCCCGCGCTGCGCCGTCCCAACCTGGCCTTCAGCAAGCACGACGACGAGGACCTCCCCTCCCGCATCGAGCGCATCTGGTACATCAACCCGTACGGGCACGAGATCGCCCCGACGGCCAACCCGCACGTCATCGACGCCCTGGACCGCTCCGACACGGTCGTCTACAGCGTCGGCAGCCTGTACACCAGCATCATCCCGAGCCTTGTGCTGCGGCGCGTCGGGCAGGCCGTCGGAGGCGAGGGCGGGCCCAGCTCAGCGGCCCCGATCCGGCGCCGCATCCTCATCCTCAACAGCCGCGTCGACCGCGAGACGGGCCCGCGCAGCGACCCCATGACGGCGACGGACTACGTGCGGGCGATCGCCAGGGCATGCCTCGAGAGCCACGCGCCCCGGCTCGTCGGGCACGATGAGCTGCTGCGGCAGTATGTCAGTCACGTGGTGCACCTGGAGGGGGCGGGGCCGGAGGCGGGCGGGCCGGCGGTGGATGCGGAGGAGCTCAGAAGGCTGGGGATTGCGTGCGTTGGCGTTGCTTCTCGCAAAGTGCCGGACGGGAAAGGGGGCAGGGTGGTGCTGAGATACGACGAGGCCGCGCTGGGGCAGGCGTTGGAGGGGATCATGGACGCTTCTTCCCCTTGAGAAGGGGCCGGGTATGACATGTTTGTGTTTGGCCGTTGGGAGGGCATCGAGGCGTGGGCACGTACGCATGCAAGGCAACGCATCGGAGAAAAGGGAAGATGCAAGTTTTGCGGGATGCCTGACTAAGGCACGCAAGAGACCTGGCCTGGTAGGGTTGGAAATCTCAAAAACGTTCCCTCACCAAGGCGGGCCCATCACGCCTTGCTTTCGGTTTCGTATGGTCTGTGAATGTAAGTCCTTATGCCTGGGAATGCCGCGTTCTTGGAAAATGTACTATAGTAGTACTTAACAACCGCCTGTCTACACCGTATACGCGCCCGGGAACCTGCGAGAGACAATCCCCTCCCCTGAACCATGGGCGAGAGCTTGCGTCAACAGCGTCCAAGAGCCCAAACGTCCACGTCACCCGGCAGCCTTGGGCAGACGCATGTTCCACAGCTTTCAGCGCACGAACCGACTCTTGCCCCTGCTAGGGCCTGAACACCACCTATCCCCAGGGATGTCCCAACTGTGGCGTCTGTTCCGTCAGTGGCTTGCTTCTCTGACTCGGGTACTTCCTTGCTTGGACCTCGCGAGGCGACGTTAGTCGTGCCGGGCGGCCCGAAGGAAGGAAGAGGCAATCCCTGAAGCGCAGAAAGCACAAACCAACAACCCGGGTGCTGTTTGACGGCGGCTTGTCGCACAGACCTGTGTCTAGGAGGTGCGCGCTGAAACCGCGGTTTGTGCCAACAGGACAAGTCGGAGAGAGGCTGCGACCAGATCCGCGGGGACCTGGCTGGTTGGGCTGCGCATCAAGGACCGACTGTCACGGGCCCCATATGGTTTTCCATCTGAGAAACCAACCATGTTGCCACTCGAGCCACTCGGATACGAGTTCGGCGGGATCCGCCAGCTTCAGGCAACAGCAGCGTACGTGGTGGACCATCGTCATACAGTATAGATGAGGTCGTGAGGCGACGAGCCTCGCACAGCCAACGCGACCTACCGGGAGGCCCGAGAACCCACGGGCACGACAGTGTGCCCGCGCCAGAGGAGTCCGTTCTAGCTAGTTGGAGGCTTCGCCTTGGCGACGAATGTCCCGCTGGAAACCACCACATGTCTGAGACACCGGACGGGTTGCTCTCGGCGGTTCTAGACTACCGAAACTGCGACGTAATAACAAACACGCGCTGCTTTTTTGCATCTCGCACGCAGGGGACCCAAGACCTATCTCTCCTACCCACCGTGCCGCGTACCGGACTCGGGGAACCTTGGAAGCGGTCGGGTATCGGAAGGCTGCGAGCAGCTGAGTGTTGGCCGGAGGTGGTGAGCGGGGCCGAGAGGGCTAGATGATGCAAAGCGGGAAGCGCTGGAACAGAGGCCGAAGCCCGGCTGAGATGTGAGGTCACCGCGGAGCCGGTGGAATGCCTCGTTGGATCTCTCCACCGAATCTCGACAGGTTGTTCAGGCACCCGACCCACGCGTGCCCTGTAGACAAGACGGTAGTTGCTCGACCTAAGAATGGGAGGGGATTACAGCGGGAGCCTTTGAAACAGATCTGGCGACGGGTAGCCGGTGCCTACGATCCATGCGCCCGACGTGCTGCATCCAACTGCTGCTTCTTGCCAGCCTTCCTCCAACGGTTCTTGCGTTGCTGTTGCCCGGTTTCATGTCAGCCATTCGGCGGCCTTGGGACTGAACGAAGGGCGGGGGCAGCAGAGGAACGTTCGGGACATGGATGACGAATGACAACGCTTTTTTTTTTTGGGGGGGGGGGGGGGGGGGGGGGGGGTGGGGAGGGGGCCTGCTCGAACAGCGATTTCCGAGTTGGGACTAGCCGCCAGGTTTGCTCGCCTTGTCTGGGCACCCCACTTTTCGCTGGCTGGTCGCTCAGGTTGTCCCAGGCCCGGGGCCGCTGCGACCGTGATTGTCGGACTGATAGCGTGAGGGAAGGCTTTAGTTACATCCCTGCTCCTGGTCCCGGCTTAGTATCACTGGTCGCACGTGTGTTAGTCGCCCCCCTCACCGCCAACCTGGTCCCGATGGCCATTCCCGCCCGCTTCCCGCTCTGTTTGCCTCCGTTCCCAAAGTCTCCACTTTGACCCGCGAAATACATCACCACTTTGCCCCCCCCCCCCCCCCCCGTCCCCCAGCCGGCAGGGTCAGCTCATCCATCGGCTGCTTGGGGTCTCGACTGTTTAGCTGCCCTTTTTACCCTCCAGTCGAATCAGCGAGCCAAACTCCGACCGCTCCCGCATCCCTTCGACTTCTCCTCCTCACAAAGCCGCCTTTCTATACCACACTAGCACTTTTGACCGACTTTCCAATTCTTTTCGGAAATCTTAGTCCAACGACCTCCTCATCTGTCGCTGGCCAGAGAGAATTCCATCTCTTGCAGCAGCAGCCCCCCCGTAGGAGAGCTGTGAGGCAGACCAAAAAAAAGAGCCCTGCAACCGAGAGGCGTTTGGGGTAAGTAAGTACCGTTGAACCGCCAACCTCGAGTGGCTAGAGCTGTGCCACGCGTTCCCTTTCTCCGCCTCGTCATCCTACCTCCAACTGCTACATTGCGCATCCACACAGCACTTGCATCAAACCCCCCCCCCCCCCCCTACACCCGCCACCATCTTCCATCATCAACACCCACCACATCCAGCAGCCCTCATTTCCCAGTCGTTGCAACCCAGCTGGTTATCCATCTGTCCTTCTGCGGCGGCGTCGCTAACGTTGCCGAAGCCGTCTGCTTTCGAAACCATGGCGTCTCAGGCGCCCGTCACCCCCGACACTCCCGTCACCATCAAGGCGAACATCGGCGGCGTTGCTCGTCGCTTCAAGATCCCGCTCCGCGATGTCGGCGTCAACGTTTTCGAGGCCAAGGTATGTTGCCGCGTGCAGGATTCCATCGTATCCATGGCAGGGAGGTCGGCTAACCATCGGCTGCACCGCAGATCCGCGAGGCTCTGAACATTCCTGCCGATGCCGACGCTGTCTTGGAGCGTTATTCCGACTCGGCAGCGAGCTATGTCGTCTTGGACCAGGCCAACATGGCCGTTTATAAGCAGCTCTACCGTGCCGCCAAGGCCAAGCACAAGCTGAAGCTCCGCATCACCGTCAAGCAGCCGGAACCCGAGGAGAGGCAAGGGCCCCAGCCTGCGTCGGTCACCGACGAGGCTGAAGAGGAGAACCGCCCGAGCGCCGAACCCACCGACACGGAGCGCGAGCCCGAGCAGGCCACGCCGCTGGAGAAGTCGACCGAGTCCAGCCCCGTCGCTCCCGCCCCCGTCGTCGACAGCAAGCCTGCCGACCAGACGATCGGCCAGCCTGTCGACGCCGCCGCGGCCGAAGCGACCAGCGAACCCGTCATGGAGGCCGCTTACCGCAGCTTCCCTGAGCAGCCCAAGCCGCTGCCCTCGATCAGCATGTCCGCTCCGATTCCGCCGTGCCCTGCGGCCAGCAGCTCGGACCTGCGCGCCACGTACGCCGTGTGCTGCAACAACTGCGACCGCACCATTCCCGACGCTCACTACCACTGCGCCATCTGCGACGACGGCGATTTCGACCTCTGCCAGGATTGTGTGGACCGCGGCGTCAGCTGCAAGGGTACCGGCCACTGGATGATCAAGCGGTTCGTCAAGGACGGCGTCATCATCAACAGCACCACGGAGCGCCTCGCTCCCAAGCCCAAGTCGAAGCCGCAGGCCAATCCGGCCCCGGCCCCAGCTCCGGCCCCGGCCCCGGCCCTGGTCCCGGTGGCCGAGAGGATCATTCCCCTCTTCAACGACTTTGTCGCCATGCGCACTTGCAACTGCTGCGTCCAGGACATGCCCGAGGCTGAGTTCGTCCACTGCACCACGTGCGACGACTATGACCTTTGCGCTACTTGCTTCATCAAGAACAAGCACGGCCATCACCCGGCCCATGCTTTCGTGCCCGTCGACCCCAAGGCCAAGGTTTCTCGCGAGGTCCATTTCCTCCTCGAGGCCGGCCGCGACGTCGTTCACAACGCCATCTGCGATAACTGCAATCTCACCATCCGCGGCGTCCGCCACAAGTGCCTGGACTGCCCTGATTGGGACTATTGCTCCACCTGCGTGCGGTCTTCCCGCGATCTCCACCCTGGCCATCGTTTCGTCCCCATCTACGAGCAGATCGAGTTCAAGTCTCAGCTTCAGGGCGGCATGCTCACGCCCACGCACTTTGGCATCTGCTGCGATGGGCCGCTGTGCGTCAAAAACCACGGCAACTCGACGTACATCGTGGGCGATCGCTACAAGTGTGCCGTCTGCAACGACACGGACTTCTGCGCCTCCTGCGAGGCCAGCCCTCTCAACACCCACAACCGCACCCATCCGCTGATCAAGTTCAAGACCCCGGTGCGTCACGTCAGCGTGACAACGACCGGCGAGACCCACGGCCGGCCGCTCCGGACCATGGGCGATCGCCTGTCGCCTTCCCGCTCCGCTGGCACCTGCCCGTTTGCCCAATCCAGCCCCTCGTCGCCGTCGGTGATCCGCAGCCCGCAGACCGTTGTTGACGTCAAGCCCTCGGAGCCCGTGAAGGAGGAAAAGGCTGAGAAGGCCGCTCCTGTTGCTGCTCCTCCTCCGGCCCCGACGCCCGTCCGCTATGATGAGCTGGCTGCGTCGTACATTCGCGACACGGTGGTGGATGGCACCGTCCTCGAGCCGGACCACGTCTTTGAGCAGACGTGGGTTCTGCGCAACACCGGCCATGTCGCCTGGCCCGCCGACTGCTTCGTCAGGTTTGTTAGCGGAGACTACATGGGCAGCCTCGCCTCGGACCACCCGGCCAAGACCCAGGACGTGCAGTGCTCGTTCCAGTCTGCTCCCTGCACCAC